>NC_142502.1:31150978-31458913 GCF_057876585.1 Rhinolophus sinicus | reverse complement strand
AAATACAGCTTTTTTTCTTCTTTGGAAAATTAAAGATCAAACACACACACTCACACACAGGCACACACAAACTCCCAAGTGTTCTTTGTTTTTTCTGTAAGAACAATCTGTAAACTCTCTTGATGTTTCCTGCTCTCAGTCTTCCAGAATTCCTCTTCCGGCCCACATGAAGAGCACACAGGGGAAATGGGACACCGTGGGAGAGATGAGGACAGCATTTGTCATGCATCTGAGTAGCAGATCCATATTTAAATAGCATGACTTACACTGTTTTTAATACCACACCTTAAGCAGACCTAGAAGAGTGCATTTCAAAGTATTAGAAGGCAACCACATGGTCTGTCTACATAGGACCACATTACATGAATTACATTTTTTTTAAAGGCCATAAAAACATGTAGTAAACTATCATTGCTAGAACTATGAGATTTGGTGGGAGGATTGGTGTTTGCGCTGGGTAGGGGTCAAGTCATTATTTCCAGGTTTTCAGAACATGTCCAGCAATAAAAGATACTTGGTGAAAACAAAAAGGTTGTGATTTTGTGTATGTGCATGTGGGGCTTTGTTGCTGATAGAGAGGAATGGGAAGGAGAGTGGGAGAGGGGAGGAGTGGCAGAGGGCTTGATTTATTTCTCCAATTCCCATTTATGAATACAAAGAGAAGAGCTGTCAGCAGTACACTTGCCAAAGCCCAAGCGCAGCCAGACCTGCCTCTTCCCATCTGGGTAGACCAGACACAAAATGATATCTTGCAATCTAGGAAAATCAACAGAGTCAAATATAAGGGCACTAGTGAGAGAAAAACCAGTCCTGGGAATATCCAGTTACATATCATTACTAGTGATTAGAATTTGGAGTTTTAATGAATTGAGGGACCAAGGGATTCTGGCCAATCCAAACCCGGAAACTAAAAGGCAAACCTTACAACAAGCTGTCTCTGATGTAAAGTCCTAGCAGGTAATAAGCATAAGAGAAATAATCTATTACTTCGCATACAGAGACATCAAGGCATCAGACACTAGGAAAGAGGCGCTGCTTAGATGAGTTGCAAGGTCCTCAGAAATCAAGTGAGTGCACGCTTAGTGTAACATGCCAGGGACTATATTCGAGGCAGGATCCTCAGCTGCATTTCTAGGCTCACATCATACCAGAGAGACAATAGTCCCTCTCTAGGTCATTGATAAGACTGCACCTAAAAAGCTGCATATTTTTCTCCACTCTGAGATGAAAAAGTTGAACTACCAACAGTTGAACAAACAGCTAAAGAAATTAACTTAAGCTATATTTCTTCTATAATTAGCATACTATTGAAGGAATATTAATAGTGCATAGGTTTATTAGTTCAAGTAAAGATTTGCACGACATAAGTAAAAATAAAATAAAATAAAATAAAAAAGGATAATTTCTCTCACTGTGCTAATAAAATGATGGTCTAGCCAATATGGGTTGTTTATGTTTAATACTGATTAAAATAAATGACTGGCAAAGTGAGACATACACAATCTTGAACAGCCTGTACTCACTAGGAGAGAGTGCACGGGCAAGTAAAGACTGAAGGCAAGGAATTTAGCTACCTTAATATATGATGATTACACCCCAGACAGCTGCATGATGCTTTACAATTCATGGTGCCAGTTCATGCATTATTGGATAGGATCTTTATCCAAACCAGGTGGAAAGAAAGGTCAGGATGGGTATTAACCCCATTTTACAGATGAGAAAGTTGAGTTTCCAAGTTACTTCATCTGTGACTGATTTTTGTCAGTCATCTGAGTCCTGACACAGAAAAATGTCTTACATTTTTATATCAAGAGATAACAGCTACACAATCCAGTGAATAAACTCCAGGGCATATTTGTGCTTCTATGCCTGTTTCCCCAGATATAACATGACACTGATGTAATTTTAAGTGAGAGATTAAACTGAAAGAATATAAATATAAGTTGATATTTATAGGAAGTGTGGTTTGAAAGAGGCTCCCCATGCAGCATTTTTACACTTTAACTCCAAAAACTAAGATAAAAGTCACAATGATGAAAATATTCTTAAATTTGTGGTTTAAACAAAGCAGACTACATGAGTACATATAGCAAAGATCCAACAACCCTCAATCTTCAAAAATTTGAAGGTTACTACATTAGGAACCACATGATAATATCTAAAAGTGGTAAATTGGACTAAATGGGTGTGATTTAAAAAACATATTTAACAGGTTATTTCAAAATTATGAACACATATTTGTTTTAGACTTTAAAGTGTTTTTATTTAGATTTTTTTCAAAAGAACTAAGAGTTCATTTAAAGTAGAATGTAATGGAGGGTGGCGAGGGCGGGAGGGGGGGGAACAGTAACAAGAAATACACCTCCAATCCCTGAATCCATATCTTTGCAACAAATCTTTCAAAAAAATCTGATGACAGTAGAATACCAAATGACTTAGGATAGCCAGAAAACAGATTTCTTTACAAAACAAACTTTTAATTTATGGTGAAAAGCAGATCTATAATTTGACTTTTAACTATGGAAATAAAAGTCATTCATTTCTGGGCATATATATAAGTCCTGAATGGCAAAATTTTGAGATAAAGCCTTGGGAGAACTGCATAATAGAATTGCATATTCTTTTACTTAAATATAACATAAAGTCAAATGTTTTGCTTTGTCACTAAAGAAAAGCCACGCATATTTAGTTAAATTACTTAGAACTAGATGTCTAAGAACACAATTGTTCATTAAAGATCTGAACTCCAGGGATCGGAAAAGTTCATCTGCACATTCTGCTGGAGGAAATTTATTATTTACTTGCTCGTTAAAGGGTAAATAACATTTGAAAAGAAAAAAAGGGAAGTTCCTCTATTGCTGACAATATATGCATCAGCTGTTGAGACATTAATAGTTGCAACTCTTGAATACATGTAAGTTTAATCATGCAACTGGTAGAACTCAAACTTTCAATTAACAAACTACATGCTTTTTCAAGCGTAGGTTCTCTGTGCAGATACACACTGCAGAAATCAATACTCACTCCAAGTTGCCTGCATATAATGACTTACATCAAGCCCAGTTCCAAGGCTAGTGGGCATTATACGTCAGAGATGCATGCAGTAATGCTTACTCCAGAAAGAATTAAACTGAGCCATTGTATCAGTCATTGCATGAAGCTGTTGTCCTTTGTATACATCACCTATATACATAGCTTTTCCTCTACACTCTGTATTTCATAATCTGCCTGAGTGCACAACACAAGCTGCCCCCTGAATCTGTTGTCTAACTCCTTTTATAGAGTTCTACGAGAAGGAGGGGATGAAAGGGAAATAAACACTGCTCTAGATCACAACCATTTAAGTTTATTTCCTGGAAACCGGGCAGCCAAAACAGGGAGAGAAACCGACATGTGCAAAGTAAGTTCGTTTTCCATGCCCTGCGGTCTCAGCCAGAAGCGCAGCTGTCACTTCCCCCGTCTTTTCCGACACCCCTCGGCCACCTCTGTGTCTCCATCTGCACTGAGAACCAAGGCGCTCGCCAGCCAATCTGAGCTGGGTGAATTGGCTAGAAAAGTTGTCGGGATCGGCGGGAAGCAGACAAGCGCCCGGGAGCCTGCTCCCCAGCGTCCACCTGGTGAAACTTCAGAGCCCCCAGAGGAGAGAACGAAAGAAGCAACCAAAGGGAAGGATAACAAAACTGGAAGGGAACACAGGACGGACCGAGAGACGAGGTTTCACGGACTTCTCTAAGTGGCTTCACCTAGAACCCAAGCAGTTAACACGGGAGACCGCACCGCATCCCTCCTTTTGGGTTCTCAGGGTGGGGTGGGGGGGCAGAAGTCGTTTGCAGCCCCCATCACCCAGGCCGGCTCTGGGAGCAGCTGGGCCAGCTTCGTGGTGGCTCAGCTCGAAGAACCGGCTACCACCGGGCTGATGAGGCTTCCCGGACCGGCTAGGACCGCTCGGTGTGGATCCTTAGAATCATATTTCAAAACAAGAAACACACGGAACCTGCTCCACGCAGTTCCCTGACCCTCAGGGCAAAGCCTGGAGCAGCCCAACAGTGGGGGAGGAGAAAGGGACTGGGGGAGGGACGGGGAAGTAGTTAGACAATAGTCCAGGGAGGTTATTCCCGGGACAAAAAGCACCTGGCAAAGCGCGCCGAGGTCAGACCCTTGGAGTCCCCACGTTTCTGACAATGGCTTCCCGGGGAAATTTTTTTGAACACTAGTAGCAGAGAGAAACAAGCCTGTACCGCTACCAGCAGAGTAGCCGTCCCCGGAGTCGTAACTACTTTTTCTTTCTCTTCCCCAGCGCCGTGCTGCCTGCACTGGACGCCGAAGCTACCAGTTTCCCAAGAAAAGCCATGTCTCACTCCCGCAATGCTCGGCCAGCCTGTGCCCGGAGCAAGCCTCAGAAAGGAACAATGGATCGCGAAGACAAAAGTTACCTGGTCCAAGAGACGCCCAGCCCGGGGCCCCGCGTCCCACCTGGCACAAACTCTGGGGACATCGTTCCCTGTGCCCCCTCACCTGGCTGCGAAAGCTTCCCCAAATCCTTGTCCCCGGCCCTGGCGAGGAGCCACTGCACCCCGTCGCGAGCCCGTGGCCGGAGGCAGTCGTCGGGGTCACTCACCTGCGGAGAACTGGCCTTGGGCCGATCCCAGGAGAGGCCAAGGGGAGAGGAGCAAGAGTGCCACAAAAGCAGGCAGCGCCGCTGCCGCTGTATCCATGTCGACTTTGGGAGAAGTTTCAAGCAGCTTTGCAAAGAGCTGCCGAGGGGATCGCAGCGAAATCCACGACTGAGATGACCGCCGGACCTCGCGGGATAAGGGCGGGAAGTGCACAGCTGCCCGCCAGCACTTTTCCCTTCGTAGTAGCCAAACTACGTCTGGGGAGCCCACGTCGCCGGCCGGCCGTGGCGGCAGCTCTCCATGGCTGGCCAGAGACTGCTCCTGTTAGTCAAGAGTTACTTTGCTCGGGGAGGGATGGAGGCGGAGCCGGGGGTGACGTCGTCCGGCGGGCTCCGGCGCTTCTCAGGAATGCGGGCTCGGGCGCGGCGCCGCCGCCGCCTCCTGCCGGAGAGACGCGCGCCAGTCCCGGCCGCGCGCCCCGCGCCCCTCGCCGCCTTTGTTCGCTGCGGGGCCCCGCCGCCCGCCACTGATGGAGGAGAGCCCAGGCGGGAAACGCGACCCGGCGCGGTTCGCTGTCCTGTTCCAGAAATCGGAATTTGAGATGCGAGAGTTTGGCAAGCTGTGTGGCGGGATCATAGAGGACGAGCGCAGAGAATCCCCGCTGCCCGAGAACTGGGGTCCTGGGGTTATGTTCCCGTGGTGGAGGTCCCACCGGAGCGGTGGCCGGTAGGAAGAAGGGGGACTGTAGAAACAAGCGCCCTAAGGAGACACGCGCCTACATTGATAACTCACTGTTCCTTAATCATGTAATAAAGAATAAGAACCCTTCCCCCATAAAAAAACTTATTGTTCCTTAGTTATGCAGAAATAAAACTTGAACCAAAATAAACGTCCGGTAACTTTCCAGTGGGAACAGCTGGCGTGTCTCCTTTATGGTTTATTTATCATTTGCCGAATATTTGGATTTACTCTCTACTTCACTGACTTTGCTTGTTCTGAAACCTTCCAGCCTCTTTCCACTTCTTCCCTTAGGAAAAACCTGAGAACTGCATCAGGGCTTATTATCCTTTCTTTTCACATAAGTCTGCTGGAGTAGAAAGGGTTTTTGTGTTAATAGCTATTTAAGACATACGTATTTTAAAAAGGACTTTACACCGACAATGAAAACAGCAACACATTATTTCATCCGGAGGAAAATAATGCTATACGCCTATTACTACAGTGAAGTAGTTTACAGTTTGCTACTTCTCCAGCAGCTTGAAGTGCTTTCACCATATGCCGCATTTAACTTGCTTCTTTTGAAAAGTGCATACTTTATTCATTGTTGTAAAATACCTAATAAAATAAATGTGGTCACAATTGAATAAACATAATTTTTATTCAGAATTTTGATGTCATATACAATTCTTAAACAATAGAATCTATTGATTGACATATGTCAGTTACTCAGACTTCTTGTCTTTAGCCTTTGTAAATCAACACGATGTGAAACTCAATTTAATACAATACACAATTTACCAATATTCCTTTTTCCAAATTAAATATATGCTACTAATGACTAGGCTTATGATGGAATTGGAATATACATTTCTTATTTCTTTGACTGAAGAACATTCATAAATCCAAATTAACAACTACAACAAAAAACCCTGAAGGACATATATTTTCCTACTGAAGTACTTAGAACTTCGTGAAATTTAGCAATATGCCTCAAGAAAAACAAACAAAAAACCCACTATCTGTATACTAATTAATCTGTTCTATTCTTGAAAGAAAGGAGACGGGAAGTTCCTGACTCCGCAGATTTATTTGTTTAAACACACAAAATGCTCGTTTAAAAATTGACATACAGTGCCAGGACAAAGTTCACACAGTTCTTACCTTGCCTATTCCTTGGGTCAAGGGATAGATGATTCATTTCACTTTCTCTATCCTAGAAGTGATAACAGTAACAGGTAATGTTTCCACTGTATTTACAATGTGTTAGGCACTAATTTAAGATATACAATGTTTCATTGAGATATTAAGATATACAATGTGTCCTTGAATGCAGGCAACAATCCCATGCCATTCTTACAATTACTACTCCCATAGGACAAATGAGGAAACAAAGTTACAGATTTAGTAATTTGCCCTATAGCACATATATGGGTGAGAAGTGGGGGAGGGGAAACAAAGAGAGGCAAGAAAATTGTCTAAAGCAATCAGCAAACAAGAAAGGATGTCATAATAAAAAATCAAAGAAATACAATAAAACTTTTGGACAAGTAAATCAGTCCCGTTGTCCTTAGTCATCACTAATGCTGGCCATAGTAACGAATGCTGATGAGAGTGGATTGAAATTTTTTGAATAGACAGTATGTGTACCTTCCACATATCACCTGGTACATATGAGGAACTTACTAGGTTTTTGTTTATTTGAGTGAATGACTGAATCAATCAATTAATAGAAATATAAATTTAGTATAACAGAAAAAAAATCAGCATGCATTTATTTTTTTTTTAAATCATTAAAATGTTCATACTCTTAATCTACTAACTATTCTAAGGAAATAATCCAAAATGTGGAAAGTGTTATATACACAAAGATATTTATCATTTACAAAAGAAAAAAGTGAAAATAATATAAATGTCCAACAACAGGCAGTTTCATGAGCATTACTTGGATAGAATATATCACAGCCAATAGAAATGAAGGTTATTAGAAAAGAGTAAGCTGCAATGTGGAAAAATGTTCATGAGAAAATATGGGGTAAAAATAATCAGAAGACAGTACAGAGTTTCAGTTTGGAAAGATGAAAAAGTTCTGGAGATGGATGGTAGTGATGGCTGCATAACAATGTGAATGTACTGAATGCCACTGAACTGTATACTTAAAAATAGTCAAAATGATAATTTTTATGTTATGCATGAGTCAAAAGTCAATATGTAGTACGACTACAGCTAAGAAAAAAGACTAAAAAATAAATTATAATATTTGTATAATTAGTAATGTAGAATAATAGTAATGTAGAATAATTAGATGTAGAATAATAAAATTTTATAACTACATTTTCCTACTGTTTTTGGAATATGGTTATAGTTTATTTTTTAAAGAGGACATATTTGTATTCTGGTTGCAGATTTACCACATAGTAACTCCCTCCACTCATGAATTTAGATCTGCATCTAGCAAAACAGTTTCTATAGAATCTCTGCTTTATCAAATTTAGTAAGTGTAATTGGAAAATGGGGTCTCCAGATCAAATAAGCTTGGAGAAATCTGTATTGAATAAAGTTAAACAGGTTCCTTAACTACAGCAGGCTTCTTTACTATAGGACTTTTCCATGGTTACCAATACGGTATTGTACACTGTGAATAAGTTGGAAGCAGGGAAAGAATGCATTCTTTCTAACAATTTTAGACCATAGAACTCTTTAATAGAGAAGTATCTCTCAGGACTATGGTTCCAGGAAACAGAATTTGGGAAGTACCGCTTAAAGCAGCATTTAATATATCTGTATTTGAATTTCTTTCCTATGACAATGAGGCTAATCAATCAGATTTTTCAAAGGATTATATGAAATATATATTTTTAATATGTATTTTGCAATAGATGTAAATTTACTTATTGATACAGATATGAAAGGGCCTGGGTGATAATAATTGTTGAGTAAATGTTTGTTTTTTTCCTTTTCTTGTTCCACTGAAACATTTTGTACAAACCTATACCCAGAAGAGGCAGTGTTTTATTTACCTAGTGACAGACATTGAGTGTACTCACAGCATGTATTTATAAGCAATTACATAATAGGCTCTGCTTGTTAATAAAAACTAATTGCTTATAATACACTTTCCTGTTTGCAATGCCTATTCACCCACATGATCTCAATCAATCTTCACTCCAACCTTGTGAAGTAGATAGGTCAGGTGCTATTATTAATTTCACTTAACTGATGAGAAAAACAAAAGCTTAGAGGGATGAAAATATGTAGCCAAGGTTATAACACTGGTCAGTAACAGAGCTGTCACTCTGACCTGCATATTCTGATTGTAAATCGCATTTCCCCCCTACCCTCCAATACCTATGAAACTAATTTTCATCTCTAAAATCTTTCATTTAAATTAGGTGTCAAAATCCTCAATGCCAATCCATCAGACAGAGCCTCTTGGGCTGGTGGATAGAAATGAGCTTCTGTTTTTTCTCTGAAATGATAAAGAAAAGAAGGAGAAGAAAAACTAAAAGCACTTCTTTGCAGTAATGGTCTTGACAAGGGTATGTATGTTGTCAGTAGAGTCCTCCAGGAAGGGAGGGACTGGGAATTTCTGACAATATAGCCCTTGAGCAGAACTGGGACTTCCAGAAAAGAAAAAGAAAAAAAAAAAAAGAAAGAAAGAAAAAGAAAAAAGGAAAAAAAATATAGTGCCTCTGACGCTTTTGAAAGCTGATGTTCTGGATGAGTGTTTGAATCTTCTACAGCAGAGCGAAGCCCAATTGCTCCCTGGAGTAGTGCTGGGACCTGGCCAGTTACTACTACTTAGACTTTGACACCCGAGTATCCAGCAACAAATGAAATAGTGATGGCTGTGTGCCTAGGTGTCTATGGAAATTCTCCTCACTGTATGTTCTTAGGTAATTTTGTATCAAATGGAAAGAAATGCACTGTACTTAAAACCAGTTATTTTGTGAATCCCTTGAACCCTTTAAAATGCCATAACCGAGCATTAGTTCAGAAACACCAATCAAGAAAATGCATGCTCCAAAGGTTGTATCCAGGGAAGAAAAAAAAAAAAAAAAGATGTGAGCAGCTTCAGAACACAGTATTGCCAATTTGGAAGAGCGATTTGCCTACAGCTGGATATAATTAGCAAGCATGGGTCAAAAAGGAAGCCAATCATAAAAGTGTAAATTGGATTGAGGTGGAGGGATGGGACAGTGAAAGTTGATTCCAGAGCTGGTATCTTTTGACTTCAAAATCTCCCTGTTGTCAAAAAGCCTAGTCTAATGATGTTAATAAAAGATTGAACTGTGATAGAAAAAAATGTTTTGTCCTCATTGTATCCTAATATGTGTTTGATAAATTATCTTTTCTGGGACACTATATGGTACTGTATTCATCCTTTATACTAGTGAGTAATTTCCATGCCAAAAAGAAATCCCCCCCCCCCCAGCTCATTATAGGAAAAAAAGACATAAAGGCACCAGTTCTATAGCATCCCACTAAATCCTGTTTGAATGCTTTTGGTCTGAATGGACAAATTATCCTGAAGCATTTTTTGCTGTTGTTATTATTTTAGTTAAAACCAGGAAGAAGATAACTCTTAAAACTAATTAAATATATCATGTATTCAATAATATAGTTTGCAGGGTTAAAAGCTCATATGCAAGGTTGCAGCCTGAGGAAAATTAACACAGCTGAATGAGAAATTATCTAATGATTATGCTGCTTCTTTCCTCCTACTTACTTCTGAAGGGGGTTGGGGGGTGCGGCTTCACATATGGAACCCTGTGGATCTTGCCATCTTTCTTTTTTGCTTATTCTGGTCTTAAGACAGAATGAAATAGAATTCTGAACACAAAATGTGATGCTTCCCAAGCTCTGGAGATTTTTCTAATCCTCCAAATGGTCTCCAATAAAATCCTCCTTTTACACTGTTGATGTTGTCATCACATTCATAACCAGGGGAAGTCTGACAAGAAAATGAACCATTAAAACCTACACACAAACATAAGGACTCATTTCGGTGCAGAAGTCCTCTTTAACCAAAGCAAATAATTCATTTTGTCATTTGTAAGTATTTATTAAGTGTACAACAGAGTGCTAGTTACTCTATGGGGGACACAAGAGAATTAGTAGTTTACATTTAACAGACAAAAAAAATCAGGAGAGGACAAGCCACATGGTTGTGTGTGTGTGTGTGTGTGTGTGTGTGTGTGAGTGTGTGTGCGTGCGCGCTAAATCCTAAATGTGAAAGCAAAGTATTAGGTCATGGTGAAGTGAAATTGGAGGGAAAAGTTTTGGGGGATGACCAGTTTTGAGCCAGATCTTAAAGAAAGTGATGATTCTGACTGGCAGAAAAAATGGCCTGAGGTATAAACCGCTTTTCAGAGCTTCAACTTCTTACTTGAACACGCTTTCTGTGAAGTAGTTTGCTCTTGCTAACTGACCAAAATGTGCCTCTTATTGACTGTGTGATACCTGTCTATCCTGGAAATGAGTTTTCATTTTGTCGTTGACTTTTCAAATCACCTGAGAAGCCTTGTTGGAAAATGCATAAAATACAGATTTCACATAACATAGTTTATGTGCTTTGAAAGCTTCACAACTGCCTGAACTAAATAAGCTCAGAGAAGAGTTCATTAAGAAATAGCTATATGTCATGCAGGGCGGCCTGCAGGGTCTCTGGTCCCACTCCCCACATAAGAACGCAGGATATGGGTGAGGCCAAAAAGTTACACCCACAGGGCCATAGGTAGGGGAGTCATACCATTATAGTCTCACTGGAGGCTGGAGCCACACGACCCGCAACCTGTCGTCCACTTCGCTGCCTGCCAACCGACTGACTGACCAACCAACACAGCTGTGGCAGTTATATCAGGGGCTAGTTGGCTAACTGGTTACATCTGACGGCCATCTACTACCCAAGCCAGCACCTTTCCACGTGAGGTTGAGAGCCTGGAAACTGCTCTCTGGGACTCTGTCCCCACACCATATGAGCACAATGGAGTATTAAAATAACATACACTTTCTTTGGGGCCATAATGAAATTGTCAATTAGCTCTTTTACTTGTTGACAACTACAGCTGATATAAATTTCCCCAACACTTTGGGGAAAGAATAAGGCGGAATTGGTCAAAACCTAGCTTTACTTAAGTTTCTGCATGATGTAAAATGGTCACTTAACTAATTTATATAAATTTTAGACAAGCTTGGTAGACAATGTGAATGTATGTAAGAAATAATATTATTAGCTAATTATATAAAACCACATTACATGGGGTGGTAGGCAGAATAAAGACAACCTGATGCCCTCCCCAAATATCCATGTCTCTGGATACTATGAATATGTGAATATGTTCCCTTGACATGGCAAAAGAGATTTTTCAGGTGTGCTTAAGTTATGGGTATTGAGACAGCAATATTATCCAGAAATATCTGGGTGGGCTCAATGTAATCCACAAGGTCCTTATAAGAGAGAGGCAATAGAGGTATCCAAATTAGAAAGGAAGATGTAAAATTGTCACTATTTGCAGATGACGTGATGCTACATATAGAAAGCTTGAAAACTTCCCAGAAAACTATCAGAATTAATAAATGAATTCAGTAAAGTTGCAGGACCCAAAATTAATACTCAGAAACTTGTTGCATTTCTGTACACTAATAATGAACAATCAGAAAAAGAAAGTAAGGAAACAGTCCCATTTGCAATTGTATCAAAAAGAATAAAGTACCTAGAAATAAATTTAACCAAGGAAGTGAAACACCTATACTTTGAAAGCTAGAAGACATTGATGAAAAAAATTAAAGAAGACACAAACAAATGGGAGGATATACTGTATTCACACTGGATGAATTAACTTTTAAATATCCATACTACTCAAAGCAATCTGCAGATTTAATACAACCCCTATCAAAATACCAAAGGCATTTTTCACAGAACTAGAACAAATAATCATAAAATATATATGGAATCATAAAAGACCCCAAAGAGCCAAAGCAAACTTGAGAAAAAAGAACAAAGTTAGAGGTATCACACTTCCTGGTTCCAAACTATACTGCAAAGCTATAGTAATTAAAACAGTATGGCACTAGCACAAAAACAAACACGTATATCAATGGAACAGAATAGAGACCCTAGAACTAAACCCAACCTTAGATGATCAATTAATTTATGACAAAGGAGGCAAGAATATAGAATGTGGAAAAGACAGTGTCTTTAACAAATCGTGTTGGGGAAACTGGACAGACACTTGTAAAAATTGGAACTAGACTGCTTTCTTATACCACATACATAAATAAACTCAGAACAAAGACTCAAATGTAAGGCCTGAAACCATAAAACTCCTAAAAAAAAAAAAATCACAGGGAATAAATTCTTTGACATTGGTTTTAGCAATATTTTGGGGGATGTGTATCCTTAGGCAAAGGCAACAAAAGCAAAAATAAACAAATCGGACTACATCAAACTAAAAAGCTTTTGAATGGGGAAGGAAACCATTAATAAGATAAAAAGGCAACCTACTGCATGGGAGAAGATATTTGTAACTGATATATCCAATAAGGGATTGATATGTAAAATATATGAAGAACTCATACAACTCAGTATCACAAACACAATCGGATTAAAAAATGGGCACAAGACATGAATAGCATTTCTCCAAACACAACATACAGGTGGCCAACAGACACATGAAAAGTTGCTCCACACTTATTACAAGAGAAATGCAATTCAAAACCACAATGAGATATCATGCCATACCTGTCAGAATGACTATTATCAAAAGGACAACAATAAGTGTTGGCAAGAATGTGGAGAAAAGGGAATCTTCATACATTGTTGGTGGTTTTTGAAAACTACTAGTACAGTCACTATGGAAAACAGTATGGAGATTCCTCAAAAACGTAAAAATAGAACTACCTTAGGACACAGCAATTCTATTTCTGGATATTTATTTGAAGAAAACAGAAACAATAATTGGAAAAGATATATGTACCCCTATGTTCATCGCAGCATTATTTACAATGGTCAAGATAGAGAAGCAACCTAGATGTTCATCACTGATGACTGGATGACACACACACACACACACACACACACACACACACACACGGGAATATTACTGAGCCATAAAGAAGAATGAAATCTTGTCATCTGCAACAACATGAATGCAACTAGAGATATTATGTTAAGCGAAATAAGACAGAGAATGACAAATACGTATGATGTTGCTTATAAGTAGAATCTAAAAAATCAGAACAAATGAACAAACCAAATGAAACAAAAAGAAACTCATAGATAGAACAAACTGGTGGTCACCAGAGGGGAGGGCGGTGGGAGGATGGGAAGAAAATGGGAAGGGGATTAAGAAATACAAATTTAAAGTTGTAAAATGAGTCATGGGGATAAAATGTACAGCACAGGGAATATAGTCAATAATATCAAAATAACTACATATGGCTATAGAATGTTACTAGACTTACTATGGTGATCATTTCATAAGGTAAATAAATATTGAATCGCTACGTTGTACTCCTGAAACTAATATATTATTGTAATTAAAAATATATATATTTTTTCTTTTTAGAAAAAACAGAGGGAGGCGATAGAGTAAGAGATAAAAGATGAAAGGATGGAAGCAGAAATCAGAATGCAGAGAAAAATGTTGCACTGATCGGTTTGAAGATAGAGGAGGGGACATGAGCCAAGAAATGAAAGTGGCTTCCAGAAGCTGGAAAAGTTAAGTGAGCAAATTCTCCCCTGGAGCCTCCATGTGGAATATAGTCCTACTAACACCTTGATTGTAGTCCAGTAAAATTTATTTCAGTTTCTGACCTGCAGAAGTGTAAGATAATAAATTTGTATAAATTTAAACCACTGTTTATCACACACACACACACACACACACAGATATATATTTTTTACAGCAGCAGCAGGAAGCTAATATGCGTAGGTTATTTCATTTGATCCTTAAAGCTATTATACCCATTTTACATGCTTAAGTGAAAAGTGAGAAAGCTGATGCTCGAATAGCTTAAGTAATATGGTTAAGTAAATGGTGGAGCCAAAGTGCAAATATAAGCACTCTGACTTCAGAGTCTGTAGTGCTGAGAAATATGCTGTTTCCAAACACTAATTTTAAATGGCAATAATATATTGAATTATGTTGTGTAGAAAAATTATTTTAAAAAAATGAATGTATTTGAAATTTCCTGTATTTGCAATGAATACAGGTCTTAACATTCTGTTACAGTTCCTTTGCTATAAATGCTAGCAATCACATTCTAGTCTGGTATTTTATTTAGTCAGATGAACACATAAATCAACAGATAGCCCATATCAGTAGTTATGTTGAAGATTATGCATCGTTTACATTTGGTATATTTCTTGTTGTGACTATCATATTATTTTCTGTAGATTACAAGCTATTGAAGAGGCCGAGACTGTATTTCGTCTATTTTCTACAAGGCTCATGGCCCATGTCCTCCCATCTACTTGCTTAAATCTTTTATATATAAATCAGTTGGTCATTAATTCTGGGGGTCATTGCCTCCTTAGGAATCATACTTTGGTGTCATTGGTGCATAGCCTGTTACTTTAATTTCCTGGAAGTCAAGGGTTGTATATTGTTTATCATTTTATCTCCATCCATGAGATTGTTACTGTCACAGAGTTGTTCAATTAATGATAATCAAGGAATGAATAAATGAATGGATGAATGAATAAAAAGACTTTTCAAGTTCAAGTGACTTTATAGTCTGGCAGGAAAAGGCGTGTAGAATTGTGAGATAATGAAAGAACAAATCCAAGACAGAGTTTAAGAATAAGAGAACTGAATAAGAAAACCTTTACTCCTATGCCTTTTGAAGTTTAAAAAGTATCTTTTTGATGCAAGATATTAAAGCCCATTTTTTTCCTTTATTTGATTTCTATTTTTTTTTGGCTTATAGCTACAATATTAATAAAAAATGTAGACTTATTAGTTTTTCTGTGTGTTCTTACTGCTGATGAAATATTTTTTGCGTGTACAAACAAACAGCTGTCAACATCAGTTATTTACACCCAGAGATACTGAAGGCTTATATTCACAACTCATTATGTTATACTCAGAACTCAGCTCCTGTTGCAGCAGTGAGAGTTGTGAGAGTAGAAATCCCAGGTATCTTGGTTAAAGTACGATTGCACACTAAAACTGTTTACAGCTGTTTAAGTCAGGGTGCAAAGTAAGCAACAATCTCTGCCCTGTGTTTATCTTCTAGCAGAGAGAGAAAGATAATAAACAAATAAGTAAAACATATAGATGGCCTAGAAAGAATAACAGCTATCATTACAATTAATACTGTAATATCTGAAAAAAATGTCATAAAAAAGAGAGACTTTATTATATTTTACTTTTAAAACCAAGGCTAGGTTCAACATGTTAATAATATCAAAAGTAAAATTTTGACTCTATAAGAAAAGAATAGATGCATTTTTTTCCCTTCAAAACCCTGTGTGCTTATATTTTATGGAAAATTGTGTAACTATCTGGGTTTCTTTTTTTTACTTTGGCTGCTAGGAAACTCAGAGATAAATCTGCATTCACATTTAGTAATTGCATATGACTTATTGGCCTACATTGTTATATACTAAATTTCCAGTGGTCTTGTTTTACTATTTTACCCTATTTTCCTTTCACCTTGATGTCTTTACTTATTTATATTTTAATGTGTTGGTTTTATTCTTCTAAATCAAGAATTAAACCTACCAACAAATAAGTAAAACGAACAAGCAAACGAAACTACTCCAGCAGAATGGGAACCTAAGTTTTGCAGATTCATAAAGTAGATGAAGGGGTTCTACATTCCTGCTTCTTAAAACTTTTTCGATGAAAAATGCCAAGTCACAGGAACTTAGGGTGTCTCATTCAAGATTTTGGAGTGCATCCTTAAGCATGTGCCAATTACACCTTGTCAGGGTGAAATGAGAACGGGGGTGGTTTCCACATTATGAGAGGCTATTGGTTAAAATGTAGTCTAACGTCATTCAATTCTAAATCACAGAACTTTTACATTTCTATCCCCTCTGTGACATTCTGCCAGTTATCCTTGGATTGTGGTGAGAGAAAGAAAGTAGGATGACCCACCAGGTCCTCCAAATTCTTCACAAAACTGTCAATAAAAATAAATCTTAGTTCAGAATCTATAAACCTTTATGAAAGGACATGTTTGAGGAGACTAGGTAAGACATTAGAAATGCCTTTAAATTAGTGCAACCTATTCCTGCATTAAGAATGTTAAGAAGAAATTAGGCGACTCAGATGCAAAGGTATGATTTCTCAAAGGAGAAAACGACACCTGAGTTGGTGACAAGAGCCATCACAGAGCTATTTTGTCCAGCAGTAATACAACAGCTGATCAGTTTACTATGGAGCCCAAGGGTAGATTAATTATTTAGCAGTGGCATAAATTGAAAAGTTGGCCCTAACTACTTCAATACAAACTGAAACACCAGATTCTGCAAAACTCTCAGCAATAATCACAGAAAATGCAACGGAATTTGAAACTAGGTTTTGCAATTGGTCTAGCATCCCCATCTCCCTTTTCTTCCGCTTAACCCTCAACCTCCATTTTCCCCACTCCAGTCCATCCAATTACCTCCCCTCCGCCAACCCCATATGCCCACTTCACACTAAACAATGCCTTCCTAACAGGGCAATTCCTCTCCACAGCTTTCCCGCCCTCCTTTCCTCTCCTTTCTTTTCTGTGTTTAATGTTCTGTACTGGGCATTAAAGGTACAGAGACAGGGCACAGTGTCTTCTACCTCTGAGAGCATAAGTTACCATCTAATGGTGAGTATGGGGACAGGGAGAATGACATGTGACAAAAGAACTGGGAATAAAGGCAAAAATGATAGGCACCAGTGAGGTGCAAACAACCTGCTGTGAAAACACAGCTGAAGAAGCAATTAATTTCTGTCATTTTCTAGTAAGGATGGTGACAAATATCTTCACTCTGCCTATTCCCCTCCCATCTGTTTCTCTCACTTCTAATGGGGACAATTTAGGATCTGGGTTGTCAGTTTCTGCTACTGAAATGTGAAACTGGAGGATGAAATTTATTCTGATGTCAACCACAGAAGAGGCTGTATTTAATTTAATATATATAGCCAGACAGAAGTTTGGTGACTAAATCTTTATAAGGAACAGCGATCTTAGGTCCCTGATGCCAGTTTCTGCTTTAGGGCCCACAATAATAGTTGCTGCAATCATGTTGTCTCACTTCTCCCTCTTGGCCCCCACTTCCTGATGTCTCTCTAGGATTTCCCAGTGTTTTGCCTCACTGGTTCCTATAGCAGACTATTCTCACTGCTGTACACTTCAAGTACAGACCAGTCTTTGTACCAGGACAATCTGATTGCCTACATCTTACAAATTTGGAGGCACTCTTCAGAGCACTTTGCCTAAAATGCCATTAGTTTATGTGTTTTATCAAACACTCAAATGTTCCTGTGAGGGGAGGGCAGAAGTTTTATCAGTCACTTATACCTCAGTTTGAATTATTTCCTCATTTCATTTTTCTCGAAACATCTAGTAGACATAAGCTACCTTTGGGACGCTAATTCATTATTTTTGCCACTGTTTATTTAGCATCCTATTCCAGGTTAACTTGCTACAAAAATGGATAAAACTTGTCCAGCTTGTATGCCAGTTGGAGGAAAGAAACACAGCATAATTTTAATAAAGAATAATTGTATGGAGAAACCAACAATGCTGCCTTGGGAATTGGGTACAGGCTTCAGAGAGAGGACCACGGATTTGAGATACATTTTGGAGTTTAAATTGGTGTTGACCAGAGCTAGGAAAGGAAGTGGGAAAACTTGGAATTATGAACACTTTGAAATTGGGAGGTTTGGGGTGAAGGCCAGGATAGAGACTTCAGGCAGCCAGGAATAGCATAAGACATTGTGGGTAGAGGAGAAGAATTAGATTCAGAATTTGGGAGAAAATGCCAAAAGGAGAAAAGGATAGGGGAAGATTATAAGACAGTCTGTGACTATTTTAGATTTTTGCCACTGAGGGCTTATTTTAAGAGGCAAAGAAACAAGGCAGTTGAGATTTGGGATAATTTGGAAGGAATTAGAGTATGAATAATAGAACTGACAGTACATGAATCATCATTACTTTTAATCAACCTTTCTCCCAGTTGCCGAGGATTTGCATTGTTTGTTACACATAAAAATGATGAAAAGTGCAGAAGTCCTGGTTCTTTCGTTAACTGCTTGCAAGTACCCTGCACTCCCAGGGATCCATTTCTTCATATTTCACTGGAAAGCCCAGGAAAAGATGATCCTTAAGATTTCTTTTAGTTCTAAGGGCTATGGTTAATTTTAGGTCTTGGATGAATTGTGCTGTGTATTGCCCTATCTAAATAGATACAATCTCCTCCTACTTGGAGCATAAGCATTACCACAGCACTGGCATCAAAGAATTCAGGGGCTTATTATTTTAAATTTTAAAAATAACTTTGCTTCCTCATTACAAAAATAATACATGTTCATTACAGAAAAATTAGAAGAAAATTGTGAAATATCACAACCCCTACCTGCTCAGACACAACCACAGCTAATACTTGGTATATACGAGTATATATAACCTTATTGAGAATACTATTATTTCAGGTAAGACCATATTTAATTACTAGTGAATTATTCTCTACTAGAAAAAGCTGCTTGTTTGCTTCTTCAGGAGCTGGGAGACCCTTTCCGGTGGTGACGACCTCCCCATAAGAACATGCCTCTTGCTAAGGATCTCCTTCATCCCTCTCCAGAGGAGGAGAAGAGGAAACACTAGAAGAAGCGCCTGGTGCAGAGCCCCAATTCCTACTTCATGGATGTGAAATGCCCAGGATGCTATAAGATCACCACCATCTTTAGCCATGCACAAACAGTAGTTTTGTGTGTTGGCTGCTCCACGGTCCTCTGTCAGCCTACAGGAGGAAAAGCAAGGCTTACAGAAGGATGCTCCTTCAGAAGGAAGCAGCACTAAAGCACCCTGAGTCAAGAAACCATCCCAATGAACACGTTTTGGATAAAAAAAAAATAATAATAAAATAACATAAAAAGAGCCAGGAGATTTTCACACAAAGAACTGAGCATTTCATGGGCTCAACAAATCCAGGCAGATTTCATTCTTTCTAGAAAGTCAATCAACACATAATAAGTAAGAGCTAATAGAATTACCACTCAATAAAATGTCTTCCCTGTGACTTCAGATTAACCCTTCCTTAAAGTCTTTTTAACAAACATTAATAGGAGTTGTGATTTATGGTACATATACCAGGTGTCAGGCACTGTACAAGGTACTTTTTCTATACTCTCTGTGAACCTCACAGTAATACCTGAGGGCAGGTATTTTGATCCCAATTTTACAGATAAGATTTCAGAGGCTTGGAAACGTCAATAGAGTTTATTATAATGGCATTGCTAGCAAAGAGCGGAGCCAAGATTTGGATCCCAAACTGACTCGTGCTGAATGTCACCTTCTTACCACACCACCAGCATTTATACTTTCAGGAAAGAAGCTTCTATAAGTTAATTTAATACTTAACTTCTTCATCTTATTTGGCCACTACGCATATGTTTTTCACTGACAGACCTTCAGTCACATTACCCTAGAGACAAAGGGAAAAAAATAAATGAGGAAACCTAGGAACCATTCACTGATCTAAGTTTTTTTCCCTATTCAGTACAATTTAAACAACCAGTGACCGGTAGGTACATTTCGTCCAAGTTCACGGAACCCTTGAATAATAGAGAATAAAATACCAGAAGTCCTTATTGTCTTTATAATCTCAAGCACAAAGAGAAACTGATTTATCGTGAAGTTAATAAAGTGCAACCTAAGAAGCCCCTGTGTGTAGACCAATTCCAAAACCCTGGGAGGTCCTGAACAATGGGTTTATATAATCATAAGCTTTTTGCAAAATTTACAAAAAAGAAAACAAGATGTACCTGCTATTGGTTAAGATTTTGTCTCCTTCCACTTTAGCTTGCCCTGTTTCATGTTGTGTACTGCTGAGTGATATTGGAGTAGCAGCAGACTGTTCTCGTATTCAGTTAACTAGATGAGTCTGGAGTGCAGTAAAAGTGGTGTAATGTAGTGATTCTCAACTGGGTGCGATTTTGACCCCAGAAGGTATTTGACAATGTCTGGAGACACTCTTGGACGTCACAACTGGGGTGGGGAGTAGGAGTGTTACTGGCATATACAGGCCGGAGAGGCTTCCAAACACCTGGAATTCAAAGAATGCCCTGTTACCAACAAACATGTACTGGGCCCAAAATATCAGTAGTGCCAAGGTTGAGAAATCTTGGTTCAATGGAATACATTTTTGTGGTTTGCAATCACTTTCAAGTATAGTTAAGTTATTCCCAGTTGTCCTAGTGTAGAAATGGCTTCCATGAATGTTCTGGGCTGACTCCCCTAGGGTCATGACATGAAGCTGAAAGACAGAGATTGTATCGCTATATGAATGGCTCTAGAGTAATTGACGCTAGAAGTATATAGATATGGAGAAGAAAAAAGGTTTGAAATTTATGGAGCCAGAAGCTAGTCTGAGATCATTTTTCCAAATATCGAACATTTAAAGGGGATGATATCCATTCAAAATAGAAGTCCTTTTCTATTAGAAACATACTCAGTATTGCAACATATACTGTTATAAATGCTGTACAAAATTTTTGATGAGAATTATGCATAATGGAGTTTATAGAACTCCTCAGATTGTAGGGCACATGTCTGAAGCAGTACTACAAACTCTACGTGTGTCTGTTTTAAAGTCACCTATTTTACGCATCCCAATAGCGGGACATATTGGCACGACATCATCAACCATACATTATGGGGCTGACATGAAGCTTTCTAAATTAGTATTAATTTAAAACTCATTTGATCTTCTGTAGTATAAGACAAAATGTAATATCTCTCCACTCCACTTATAGAAAATATAGGTAGGAACTGTCATGGAAAGAGATGATGAAGAGAAAAAAGTATACCAGGCAGTTGGTTAATAGAAATGCTATTTTTTCTTGAATTTTTGTGATTTTAATTTTGTTTGTCGGCTTTTTAAAATATGTAATTTATTGTGATTTTTAAATCATTTTAAATATTCTCATTTTATTTTCATACAATGTACTGAATTGGTATACCTTTTATCTCTTTAAAGACAATATTTGCTTTCTGCTCATGGCTCATTTCAGAAAGCAGACCGTCTGAGAAGTCCATTTTTTTCCTTCTTCTGCTCTGTCTTACTAGGACTGAAATATTCTTTTCCATTTCCCTTATTTAATGGGAAATGAAGATGCAAAAAAGAGAAAACCCCATTTCCTCTGTGAAATCTGCTGCCCTAAAGTCACTAACATAATTTATGGATTCTAGCCACGCTTGCATTCCTTGCCATGCCAATAAAGTTTATTGAAATAGGAATTGGAATTAAAAAGCTTCAACCAAAGAGGGAATTCAGGGAGCAGAAAAAAATATTTATGTCGATTATACCTAAATAAGAATGTTGCTCTATCTTTAGCCGGAATGTAATGAAAGTTAGCAAAAGCCAGTTTGTTTTCTTTTCTAATCGAAGTTAATCATGTTAACACTGAGGAAAATTTTCGTTGTTATTTAATATTTTGTGATCTAAGACTTGTCATTTCATATTAGAATGAGGGTCCAAGAAAAATAACTTTTTGCTATATGGTTCAGAGTTCTAGGGCTTTAAGGTTTAGAGAGAATGTGACAAAAAAATATCTCTGGCAAGGCTAAAATTACTAGTCAGGGTGAACATTATAAAAATGTAAGTAAAAATGCATTTAAAACTGATATGAGTACATTGAATTGGTTGAAACGTAAAATCCCACAGAGAAGTATTTGTGGATTGCTGCAGGAAATCTACATTAAAGGACATTATTTCGTGCAGAGAGAATCTTACTGAAATTATAAAGTACTCCTATGGCAAAAAGGAAAGAACAACCCACAGCTTTAGTGCAGCAGTCAGGGTAACAGCACACATCTCAAAATAAATCCCTCACACTTTCAGAGGAATAACTCCTGCTAATCAAATGTCTCAAAACATCTGTGTACTACCTGAAGTTGCCTGAACTTTCTGGTCAAAGAGACAGAAATGTAGGTTGAAATGGGGCATAATAGTATTTCAGGGATGCTGCTATTGAAGCATCTGTAATTTCATTCAGTCTTAATATGCCCCAATTTTACAGGGAGACAAAAAGATGGCAGGCACCAAGAGCTCTAGATTGCAGGTTAGGAAATATTTGGAGCTAAAAACTTAAGAGGCTGGCTGGGGGGACAGAGCCCCAGAGAGCAGTTTCCAGGCTCTTGGCCTCAAGTGAAAAGGTGCTGGCTCGAGTAGTAGATGCCCGTCGGCTGTGGCTAGTTGGCCGTCAGCTGTAGCCGGTTAGCCAATTGGCCACTGATACAGCTGCCGCGGCTGTGGTGGAGAAAGAGAGTCGGTCGGTTGGCAGAAAAGCGGACAGCAGGTCACACATCGTGTGAATCCAGCCTCCACTGAGACTATAGTGGTATGACTCCCCTACCTATGGCTCCGTGGGTGTTCCTTTTTGGCCTCACCATGTCCTGTGTTCTTGTGTGGGGAGTGGGAGCTGAAACCCCGCATGACACCCCGCGTGACACTGGCTATGTTGGGAGAAGAGCACAAATTAAGCATTTGAACTCTTGATTTCAGTTTTTGTATTCTATTTGTGTACCTCTAGACTAATCAGGTTTGCTCCCAGAAAATTTGGGGGAGTATCTGGATACTTTGATATTTTAGTGAGAGAATTTAGTTGAGAATTCTGTCAAGCTCCTGGCATTAAGGAAAATATCTATTCTGCTCTATAGACTTAATCTTTTGCAGAATCAGGAAAAAATAAACTAGTTTGATATAGAAAAAAGGCTATTGACCTAGATTACGGGGAAATCACGCACCACTGAGATCTGGGTTTCTCTTTTTACCTTATCTGTAAAATATATAATAGCACACATCTGAGTGTGTTGTTATGCAGATTAAATAATAATAGTGTATGTGAAATGATTTCACATGGGAGCTGGAACAAAGTTGTTTTGTTGTTGTTTTAATAGTTATCTTTCTCTTCCTTTATTTAATCTCAACTAAGTTGATCATGTTTAAGAGACAGCTTTTTGGCTACTGTATTTTGAAATTAATCATAACCATTTTTGTTTATTTTGTGTGTAAATATATTGAAATTTGACAGTGAAGGTTTTAACAAAATGAAAAGACTCATTAGATGGTTCACAGAATAACTTTAGAGCTCATACTTGCTGAGGAGTGGGAATGGGTCATGAGTTTAAATAGTATCTTACGGCTCTTAAGTGCTCAGACTACTTTGTATACTCAGGATTTCAGGATTTCTTTTCAATTTATTAAACAAATTAAACCTAATATGAATGAAAATCAAGTTTCAAAAAACAATATTACATATGAAAACCATGCTGAAACTAAATAATGCATATTTTAATTTCAGCAGGAAGCTTGAGCTAACAATTTCTACCATCACACATGGAAAGTCTAATGTATTATTCCCCAGAACAAAATACACTTGGATTTCTTTCTTCCTCCCTCTCTCTTTCCCTTCCTCCCTCCCTCCCTTCTCTCTCTCTCTCTCTCTCTCTCTCTCTCTCTCTCTCTCTCTCTCTCTCTATATATATATATATATATATATATATATATATATATATATATCTATATCTTCCCTTCCCTCCCTCCTTCCCTCTCTCCCTCCCTCCCTTCCTTTAAAAACTTCCAGATGAAACAGAAGTGAACTGTTTCATCAGTCTCAATGTATTACATTTTACATCTAAATGATTTCACTATGATAGTTTTACCGATAAGTTTATTCTATAATACATAGACCTTGATAATAGTATCATAATGAGATTCCAATGTAATAGGAACATAATATACTATCTTAAGTATAAGCACATATAAAAGCATATATTAACTATATTGTCTTAAATATGATACATTATAATTTTCAGTTCTGCCTAATATATGACCATTCATAATTCTTGAGTTTGTCCTCTGAAAATAGCTTTGGTTTCATGAGATCCATAGCCATACTTTTCAGAAACTACATGACCGTATTCTATTAAAACTCTGGAAAAACAAAATTGAAATGCAATACATAGTTGAAAACCTCCCAGCTGTATATCTGTATTAGCAGCACTTGGAAAGTTAATGGGAATCTGTGCTTTTTTTTTTTCTTCTCATACGTAAGCCCATCGTCTCCAGTTTTATGCCAAATTTTTCTTCTTTTCAACATTGAAATTACAGGTCCATAATACCTTATCTGCAAATCTGAACTCCAAAATAATCTGAATGCCAAAAGATGATTTGAAACTGCTGCAATGGGCACGACTGGCTGAACATAGGTTATTTTTGATCTCTGTTTTACTCACTGATGGATGCTAACAAATTTCCCTGCAAAAATAGCCTAGTCCCTGATGACAGTGCTCTCGTCGCCCACTTACTTCACTGCTGTATGTACCACATCACTGTTCTAACATTCTGAGGTTCTTTACTTTGATGTACGTTTTGCCCCATGGATTTCAGGAAAGAGATTGTAGACCAGACTTTCCTTAAGGATTGCTCTTGTTGTACGGACTCCTAGAATTTCTTCTTTATTTTTATTTCTAAAATTTCAATAAACTTGGATTACATTAAAGGTCAGTTGTGTTTAGAAATTGATCAGAGGTTACTATATAGCATCTCTTTTGTGAACTATTAAAAGGAGAATTAAAACTATTTCTATTAGAGAACAGGGGAGAATGCTAAATGTTAAACAGGAGTACCCTTTTGAAACAAATAAAATGACAGGATTCCTCATCATGGAGGAAAACAGAATGCTAAATTCTAGATAACCGATTTAAATGTAGGGGTTTCATTTTATCAACACATCTCAAAAAACAGATGCCTGGCACTGTATACTAAATGCTAAGAGTCCTGTAATTTTCTACCATAATCCAGCTGTTTTCAAAGTTTTTGATAGATGGCCTTTGGTGCTCTGCCACCCTGCTCTGTGAATCATGTAATTGTTTACTGTACGGGTCCATTTAACTCCCATTTAGTACCATATCTCATACAAACCCAGAGTACATATATTTCCTTTCTTGATGATAAAAGAAAACATTTTATTCTTTCTCTATATGGGGTATTAGAAGTCAAATCATTAATGCAAAAGTATATATTTTTTCTTTTGCTTGTTAAGTCTCTTCCCTACCCTCTCCCTCCCTATACCATTCTCTCCTTCCTCCTTCCCTCCCTCCCTTCTTTCTTTCCTTCCTTCCCTCCTTCCTCTCTCCTTCCCTCCCTTAGTTCTTCTCTCCTTTCCTCTCATTCATCCTTCCTTCCTTCAAATGAATGTTATCTTTAAAGAACAATGATGCATGTGGAGCCCTTTACTTGAAATATAATGCTTTTTTCCCCATCTGGAAGTTAAACACATAAATAGTACTCTATTTAAAATAATTATAATGAACTTTTTTCTTTATTATGAAAATTCTATTAGTGATATGATTATATCAACTAATGAAAATAGATTATATGTTGATGACATTTGGTCTGGATAGAAAAATAGGAATTTGAAAGTAAACTTCTCTAACTTGGTAAAATTTACAAATTAACTCAGAAGGATAAAAATATTGTATAATAAACTGCATATACTTAAAGTATACAATTTGATAAATTTTGACATATGTATATATACCTGTGAAAACATCAACATAATCAAGATAAAGAACATATCCATCACCCAAAAAAGTTGCTTCAAAATTCTTTGTCACTCTTCCTCTCAGAAAGAGCCAGCAGTGCAGTTTCCAGGCTCAGCCTCACGTGGAAAGGTGCTGGCTCAGGTTGTAAATGGTCATCAACTGCTATTGGATGGCCATGAACTGTGGCTAGTTGGCCGTCAGCTGTAACCAGTGAGCCATTGGCCACTAATATAACTGCCGTGGCTATGCTAGCAGCAAATGGGGGTTAGCAAGAAGATGGTGCCTGAGCTAGCAAGAGCGGATTGCAGTTAGCAAATGAGGTTGGTTGGCAGAGAGAAGTGGACGGCAGGTTGCGGATCCTGTGGTTCCTGCTTCCTGTGTCTCCAACTCAGCTGCCAGCAAAACTATAGCAGTATGACTCCCCTATCTATGGCTCCGTGGGTGTTCCTTTTTGGCCTCACCATATCCTGCGTTCTTATGTGGGGAGTGGGACCAGAGACCCCACATGACACCCCACGTGACAACCCCCATGTGTCCCTGTTGCCTCTTCTGCTGCTGCCCCAGTGCTGGAGCTCAGAGTTAGTGATTCCCTTGCTAAGTCTGGTGTGATACCTTTAAGAGGAGCGCCTGGGACTCTAGTCGCCCTCTGTCTCACTCAGCCATAGTCTTCACTGTTTTTCACAACCTAAAGTATGGGACTTCTCTCCCCAGCACTGGAACCCTGGACTGGGACTTCTCACTCCTCAAGGGGAAACCTCTGCAGCTGAGATATCCCTCCCAATTTGTAATGGTCACATTCAGGTGTAGGACACTCCCATTCTCTGTTTCTGCCCCTCCTACCTGTCTAGAGTTGGCTTCTTTTGTATATCCTCAGCTGTAGGGCTTTGTTTAGCAAGATTGCAGGCAATTTTCAATGATGGTTGTTTTGTGGTTTAGTTATAATTTTGATGTGGTCTGTGAGATGAGGTAAGCACAGCATTTACGTACTCCACCATCATGACTGCAACTCCTCAGATTCTTTGAATTTTAGAATCAGCTTCTCAATTTCTGCAAAACAAAGATTGCCGGAATTTTTGTTGGAATTACATAGAATCTATAGCTAAATTTGGGGAGAATTGACATTTTAACAATATTGAACTTCTGATCCATGAACATAGTATATGTCTCCATTTGCTTAGGTCTTACTCTCAGCAATATTTCAAAAATTTCAGTGTACAGATCTTGTACAACCTTTTACAGACTTATTACTAATTATTATATATATTTCATGCTATTGTAAGTGCTATTTTAAAATTTCAACTGTTTATTACTAACATGTAGGAATATAATTGATTTTGTATATTGATCTTGTTTATATTGTTAAACTTATTGGTTTTAGTAACTTGTTGTAAATTCTAAAAGATTTCTCCATATGACCATGTCATCTGAGACTTAATATAATTTTATTTTTTTACATTCTATTCTGGATTTATTTTATTTTATTTTGTCTTATTGCACTACCCAGAATCTCCAACACAATATTGAACAGAAGTGGTGAGAATAGTCATGAGTAAAAATTATGTCTTTCCCCATTTAGTATGTTACTTTATTTCATATCTTAGTCAGAAAGTAGTCAATGTTTTACTTTAAATAACTGTAGGTTAATTATAGATTGTGTCCCATATCAGTTTGAGGATATGCCCTTATATTATTAATCAGTTGAAAGTTTTTATCAGAAATGAATGTTGGACTTTATCAAATGCTTTTCCTGCATTTAGTAAGATGTTCGCAGAGTTGTTTTTTTTCTTTTTAGTCTATTCATATGGTGAATTACATTGATTGATTTATACATTATTAATTTTAATTTTGCTAAGATTTTGTTAAGAATTATTTTATTTATGTCTGTCATAAGTACTTGTCATGTTTTGATATTAGCATAGAAGTGCTAGCATCAGAGAATGACCTGGGATATATTCCTTCCTGTTCAATTTTCTGTAACATCTTGTGGAGAATTGGGATAATATATACCTTAAATGTTTGGCATAGTTCCCCAGTGAAGCTGTCTAGGACTAGAATTTTTTTTTTCTTTTTGTGGGAAGGTTTTTTTAACTTCAGGTTAAATTTTTAAGGGAAATATAGAGTGATTCAAAGAGGTGAGTGAAATCTGAATAGGGCAAATACAAAGAAATTCTCATAAGGCTACGTCAGTGTCAAACTTCTGAAAACTAATAACAAAGAAAACATCTAGAAAGCAGAGAGAGAAATGACACTTTTCCTATAGGGAAAAAAAAAAAATGACAGTGGACTTCTCATCAGAAACCATGAAGCCCACAAAGATTGGTACAACATTTTTCAAGTAGCTAAAGAAAAGAACTGTCAACCTAGAATTCTGTATCCAGAAAAAAATATCCTTCATGAATAAAGTAGAAATCAAGAAATGCTCAGATTAAGAAAAATTAAGAGAATTTGTTGCCACAAAGTGTGTGAAGCAAAAACTGAAAGGAGAAATAGATATACTCATAATTATATTGGGAAACTTCAATCCCTCTCTGTCAAAAATTGATAAAAAAAAAAAAAAAGAGACAGAATTTAGAAGAATTCAATAATGCCATCAACCAGTAAGATCTAATTAAGATTTATAGAACACTTTACCCAACAACAGAACTCTACTTATAAATGCTACAGAACATATACCAAGATCGACCATATTCTGAACCATAAACAAACCTCAACAAGTTAAAAAACATTGAAATCATACAGAGAATGTTCTCTGATGATAACGGAATCAAACTAGAAATCAACGTCAAAAAAGGTAACAGGAAAACCTCCAATCACTGGAAACTAAATTAGATACTTCTAAATAATTCATGTATCAAAAAAGAAGTCTCAAGGTAAATAACAAATATAGCGAACAGAAAGAAAATGATGTTCAGCATCACTAGCCATTAGGGAAATACAAATTGACATCATGATAAGATATCATTTCATATATATTAGAATAGCTAAAATAAAAAATAGCGACAATACCTACTGCTAGTGAGGATGTGGAAAAATTCAGTCGTTCATACTTGGTGTTCGGAATGTAAAATGTTATCGCCACTCTGGAAAATATTATAGTTTGACAGCTTCTAAAAAATCACATACATTTAACATACATCCCAGCAATGGCACTCCTTGGCATTTATCCCAGAGAAATGAAGATTTATGTGCACACAAAAACTTGTTTATAGCAGCTTTATTTGTAATTGCCTCAAACTAGGAACAACTAAAATGTGTGTCAATAGTTGAACGTCTCTCAAAAGTGTATCTATTCCACAGAATGCTACTCAGCAATAAAAAGGGATGAACTATTGATATATGAGACAATATGACTGGATCTCAAAAGCATTATACTGAATTCAAAGAGCTAAGCTCAAAGGTCATATACAGTTTGATTCCATTTATATACACACAAATTCACTCATTTTGGAGGACGTCATAGAGAGCACATGACCACTTGTTGACCCATGAACTGGATCTGGGCAATTAGAAACTCCTCATCCCCTCTCCTTTCCTTGGAATGTATGTTCTCCCTACTGTTCCCATACTAGGAGCCACTTCAAGGATGCAGCCTTAAGAGAGTAATGTCCTGTTGAGGTCATCTGGACTGAATATGTGACTGAACCCTGTTAAGGTTTCTGTATAAATGCTTAAGATTCTGGTGAGCTGGTGTGGAGATCTACTCATCTTTCAGCCACCCAAGAAAAGCCTCATATATAAGTTCCTTTGCTTATTAAAACTTCCACCTACCAATCTGGAGTGATATGCCTTTCTTCAGTCTTTCCTTGCCCTTTGTGGGGGTGAGAAGTGACAAATTTGAATTTCACCCCTGGGGAATTCCAGGGTGTGCAAACCAACAAAGGGTCCCAAGGCATACTTCTGCCTGTCCTAGCATTGTGAGCCTCTGTGTCTCAAGATTTTCTGGGATTCTGAGGGGTGAATTGGCTAGCCACTTTTTAATAGTCTCATTGGCGAGTCTGAGATTCCATCTTCGTTTTGCTCTGCCACTTTGATTACTCTCCATCTGCTTTTCATTTTCTAAAAATGTATTCACATCTTTCACCCACTGTTGTCTGCTCTCTAATTCTCTTTGTTCTTGCAGGTTTATTCTTTTGTTAGCATTACTTTCCATTACTTTTATTTCTAAAGGGGGCAGAAATAAACCTGACTCCAATCTATTGGGCTTAAATAAAAACTGTTTCCCAAAATTATCACAAGAAAAATGACTTCATTGAAAAATTTTAATATTTACTTTAAAATTAATGTTGAATTTGGTGAGGAGACACCTCCATCTCTATATTTCTATGATTCTTCAACAAAACATGGATTAAACAGAATAAACTGATTGTTTTAAAATGTCCACAGCCCGTATATTCAACAGAGCTCTACCAAGCATATTTTCATCATTCCCTTTTCATTTTCAGGTGGAGATGTGCTGCTTTATTTGCTGAACTATTGTTTATCTTTGATGTAGGACCACTACATATAGAATGGGGTTTTGCACATTGAAGAACTGTCAGCACACTATGAAGGAAATCTTCAGGGTTAAATTCAGGGAATATTTGTCTAATTTGTATCTTTTTAAGGCCAAATTGTGGGGAATTTATGAAGGAAACAATTTATTAACTACATTAGAAACGTAAAATGCCAGATAATCATTAGCAGTCCCTGGGAAATGTTAATTGGAATAAAATAATAACAATAAAGCCTTCCTTGTCCTATATAAAATATTATTGATTTGTTGGCTTGTGTCGACCTTCACAAATGTTTGCTAAAAATTTGAAAATAGAAATTAAGTTTAACTAGCATCATATGATGTGTAAATACCTACTTTGTATATGTATTTGTCAGTTTATACCTCTTCACGGAATATAATACAATACTTTCAAAGAGAAGCTTTATCTTTTCTGCTCTATAATTGTTTTCATTTCCATTAAAAGAGAAAGGCACAAATAATAGATAGAATGAAAGCATGCAATCTATGTTATGTCAGTAAATCCTTGATGTCGATTAAAACTCCACCTAAACTTGCAATTCCCTTGACAGAACACGTAGGAAGGCCTTTTTCCAGCTGCTGTTTTTGCTGATGAGATGCCAAATGTCTTTACAGATACATCTGAGAGAGAGAGAGAGAGAGAGAGAGAGAGAGAGAGAGAGAGAGAGAGAGCACAATTACAGGAACTTAGTTCTTAACAGAAGTAGTTTAGAAAGGTGAATGATTTTATACTTAGTAGATCACCACACGAGGATGATTTTAAAAGATGTCCATTAACAATAAAAGATCATTTTTATCTGATTTTTAAATATCGGTTTATATATATCAAATAATGTATGAAATGTTCATGAACTGCCGCTCAAAACTGTGGATCTTCACCCTGTAATGATTTTTTCATTTTAAAAATACTCAAAGTTTAAACTCTGAGTGTTTCTTTTATTTACCTGGAGTCCAATATATTTTTGTACATCAATACTCATGAGCTGTACTCTCAAGACTTGTTATACCACAATGAATATAGAGGCAATCAGTATATAAAAATTACTTATTTTTATGTGTTTCTTGTTTTTATGTAAATAACGTAATAAAGGCCATGTAAGTATAAACTTCATAGTCTGAAACAAAAATTTCAAGAATTTCCTTTCCTTTCTTGTTTTCAATGAAAAAAAAATATATATCCAAGTAATTTCCATTACTCTTCTTCTCACACTATCCATCTTCCAAAGAACTTGTATAGGGTTAGGATGAATATTCTTATTTGTGAACATATTATTGGCATTCACAGTCTTTAATGAGGATCAGTACAACATTTAAAATTTCTAATTTCAAACTTAGTATTTCAGAAATATTGTTTGCTTATTGCTTTATTCTTTAGGAGTTTACAATCAGGATTATAACTTGATACTGTTATAACTCAATAAATAAAAATCTCAGACAATAACAAGAAAACAGTTAAACAAAATAATAACCCCCCATCTACCCCACCCACCCTGGTTTTTCTTCCCTTCCCTTCTGTCCTCCTCACTCTCTCTTCCTATTTTTTAATAGTAAACATAGCAAATTGAGTTCACAGCTATTTGAGATTGGACAATATTTCTTACTCATCACTTTCTAAGTTAAATTACACATCTGTTCTTTAAAGCATCAAATTGTTACAAAAATGTGTAGGAAAACTAAAACTTCCTTTGAGGCCAAGTGATACATTTTTAGTGTTCTTGAATATAGGTGTAAATTGAAATGGAATAAAACAAACAGGAACAAACAGGGCAAGAATTGAAAACACTTTATCTTTGTTCTTTCATTTCCTTTACTACAGAGTGCAATCAATACTTTACAACAGGGTTAATACACTCTCTTCAAACATGCTATTATTCTTTCACAAGAGCACAGTCACTTTACTAGTTGTGCTGTCTGCAATCTTTTTAAAATGATAAGACTATGTGATTTGGTAGATCACAAGCAATTCTTGGTGTCCTCTGTTGAGTATTTCCAATGTACACCAACCATAGTATCAAGAACCATACAGCTGCATCTAATTTTAATAGTGGAAGTTCTGATTTTAATTAGTGTAATTAACTGAAACAACAACAAAAAAGAAACAGAGGTTTACTCTTTCTGCTCAGTAGTTAGTGAATATTCAAATCTTACATCTGCTCTCCATTTAAACCAAGCCTGAGTGGCATTACTACTTTGTTTTGAAGCAATCTTAGTTCTATTTTATAGGAAGATGGCATCTGAACTTACTTCTGGATATTTTAACATAGTTCACTGTTAGTTTTATATGGTTTTCGTGTTTCTAAAATATATGTGAAAAATAAAAGCAAAAATATTATTTGAGCAACATAAGATACTGAGTAACATGCTAAAACTTGTATTTTCAACCTGTGATTTACAAAAGAAAGCAGAAATCCTTTCTGGTTGACAGTTTTCTTATTATTACCATTACCACCAAAATAATTAATAGTAGAAAGTATAAAAAGAGTAGAAATAAAAATCAAATAACTTACACTTATACAGAATATATTGCATCATTTTAGATAATTCATCACTGTAATTTCAAACAGGAAAAAATGGAAGGTACCTGTTATGGGTTGAATTATGTCAACAAAAGAAATATGCTGAAGTCCTAACCCCAGTACCTATGAATGTGATCTTATTTGGAAATAGGATCTTTGCACATGTAATCAAGGTAAGATGAGGTCATACTGGATTAAAGTGGACCCTAGTTCAATGGCTAATGTCCTTAAAAGAAGAGAAAAAAGAGACCCAGAGACACGCACAGGAAGAAGGCCATGTGAAGACAGAGTTGAAGCTATTTGGCCATAAACTGAGGAACACCAAGTATTGCCAGCTACCGCCAGAATCTGGAAAGAGGCAAGGGAAGATCCTCTCTTAGCACCTTCAGAGAGAGTGTGTTCTTGCTGACATCTTGATTTCAGATGTCTAGTCTTCAGAACCATGAGAGAATAGTTTTCTGTTGTTTTATACCACACAGTTTACGGTAGGTACTTTCTCAGAGTTTCCCTAGGAAACTAACACAGTATCCTCTGCCCAAGTGAGATTACTCCTAATCTAAGAAATGCTATTGTATGTTGAGGCCCTTAAAACCCTGAATATTACACGATTTGGCTGGGGGTGTAGGCAAGGCTGAGAGAACAGTTTGTAGGATAGGAAGACATATCAAAAATTGCTTTTGTATGGAATTACAGAGGGCAATCACCTACACCTACCTGATAAAGCCAATAAGCTATACTACAATAATAGGACACATCCTGATGCTCTTCAGATATTGAATTTCTGAAAAGGAAAAATGTAGTGTGAGTAGCATCACCTAACCAGCTACTTAACACAGCTGATGTTCTCTTTTAAAACACATTTGAGCTATTATCAAAGTGGAGAATTATCACATGTGAAACAGACTAATGAATGAAAGTTTCTGATAATTTTAGGGATGGAAGTCTTAACACCAATATTGCTAACTTATTACTCTGGCCTCTTTCGCTGACCCTTGCTCTTCTTGCTTTGACCCTGGCTCCTTATAACCCAACACTGGCTTGCAATATTATTTACAAATAATAGGAATCCCTAATTCAGAGAGAGCAAAACATAGATGATCCAGAGAGGATAATGTATTAGATTGAGAAAATAGCAGAAAAAAATAGAAACAGAACTCTCACAGATGGACTGGACACAAAATAATTAAAAGATGGCACATTACATTAAGGAGAGGAAATAAATATTGGAAAGGAAGATTCAGAAACAGACAATGCCCTGGAAAAACAAGGAATATTGACACAATATTAGAGGCAGAAAAAAGAAAAATAACCTAAATTGCATTTGGGAGCAATATTTTACAATAATACATAGGATTATATATAACTTCACAAGTATTTTATGAAATGATAATTTGATTTAAAACAATTGTTAGGTAACTATGTAAATGTAGTTAATTTTGATCAAATATGTTATTGGAGAAGTTTATAGATTTGTCAGAACTATAGAGGAGAATAGATATTTAGAGGTCATACTTCTTAAATTAGTGTTCTCCATACTTGTCTAATATTTTCAGGACTGATAGATTCACTGTATTCTTCCCCTTTAGATATTGTTCATAGGAGCTCCCATTATATTTAATTACTGTTTATAAACTAATCATTTTCACAAAATGTGATATAAAATATTATCAGTTTTGCATATGTGTTGTCTGTGTGTACATGTATGTATATGTGATGGTATCCATCAGTAAACAATACAAAATTATTTTCAGAAAACCTTATCTGCTCAATTAACATTAACATGCAATTATTCATATGATGAGAACAAACTCAACTGCTGCTATGAATTGATAAAAGGCACAAAGTATGTATGAAAAGAATGGAGTGGAAGAAACATTTTATAATTTATCAAGACCGGCTGTCAGTAAGTTATTAAAAAAATAAACATTATTATTATAAGGTCATTCCATCTTGTTTGCTTTCTATTATCTATGCTGTTTTTCCCCTTCATTCCAATTATTTTCCATTTTCTACACTTTGTTACCTTAGCCTTCAAAATCATTAAGTTTCCAAAGTGTTATTAGCCTGGAAAATCTACATTCTCACCATCCACATTAATTTACACTACCTCATCTCTCTCTTCAGTCATTTTTGACTCTTTTCTATTGCCCAGAAAACTGTCCATCATGTCACAATTCTCCACACTACTTACAATTCCTCAAAGGTAAGATTGGGGATGAGGAGTGATGAATATTAGGTTTAATTCAAATAGCCTATATTTCCTCGAGACTATGGGAATGTAAAATATTCTTTTGGGAGGGCAGGACATATGTATATTTCTTTACAAAATACACACAAAACACAAATAAAAGAAGGTATGACTCTAAGGGCTTAGGAGAAATCAGAGTTTTTGTTTTCTCCCACTCCTCTCAGTAGCTTCTTTAAACATCCACTGTTAGATGCCTTTGTCAAATTGTCTAGAAGGATTTGTCTAAGTTTTTTCTGTTTAAATGCAAAACATATTAATCTATTATTAAGTCACATTTTAATGAAGATTATCCATGATTCCCCAGTGGTAGTCCCTGAGAACCTGGGAGGTTAGAAGGACTCAAAGGGAAGGAAGGGAAGCAGAAGGAGATAAGGATAAACAGCCTCATCATTGTGATGGCCTTGCCAACCAAAAGTACTATGACTGTCACGTTGTCCAAAACTTTGTCATAATTTCTGGCATATTCAAAGTTTACTTCTCACCTGTTACTATAATTTAGTGTTTCTATACATTAGATTTGAGAGTACAGGTAGTTTTCCCTGTTCAATATACTTCCAGGTACTTTTTCTCTGACACCATTGAAAGTCTGTATTTGTTCTGTGCTCAGTTGTACTAAATTTGCTACTTGGAAACATAATATGAAAAACTTGCCATGAATCCCTGTATCTTCCTTTGAGTTTTATCATAGTTTGACTTTTCTAATGTATTTTTTCTCTTTCTGAGTTCAGTTATCATCTCTAGAGCGCAACCCTCAATTCTGTTTCTTCACTCAATAACTTCCATGCAGTGACTTAAATTAATTAACATTCTTTTGGTTACTTGTTTTCTTCTCACTACTTTTTTTTTTTTCATCCTTTGACTAACATCTCCCAATTCCCCAAACTCCCAGGCCCTGGAAAACACCTTTCTACTCTGTTTCTAAGAATTCAGCTTTTTTAGATTCCACATATAAATGGTATCATACAATGTTTGTTATTTTTTCTGTCTGACTTATCTCACTTAACATATGCCCTCAAGGGTACACATGTTGTTGTAAATGGCAGAACTTCCTTCTTTCTCACTGCCGACTGATATTCTATTGCTTATATGTACCACATCTTATCCATTCCTGTGTTGGTGGATGTATAGATCGTTTCCATATCTTGGCTGGTGTGAATAATGCTGCGATACATGTTTTTTGAGTTTAATTTTTTTTCGTTTCCTTACTAAGCCCTATTCTTTATGTCCTTCTATAAGATGTTCAAAGTCACACCAATCAATCTATGACCAGGCCTTTGTTCATTCTTGTTCATCTTTCTTTTTCAAGCTCTCTATCATCCACTAGCTTTTCTCTCCATGCTGCACTGATAACTATGAGCTTCTTCTCTTTGATTTTCTTGCCTTATTCTTTTTTCTAATCCATTGATTGTCCCAGTCTCCAAAATGATTTTATTCTTTCATAAACTGCTGCATTTGTTCAATTTGTGGCTACATTAGGAAGGTATGTCCTTTATATATAAGGTCCTTCAAACTCCTTTGCCACATCCTAAACTTTCTTTTCAGTGTACCTATTACTGGTTTTGGTGATTGAATGTGTGTGTGTGTGTGTGTGTGTGTGTGTGTGTGTGTGTGTGTGTGTTTAAACATGATTAATCCAAAGACAACTGGCAAAAATCCATAACTGTAAAGTGTAAAATTGAGAAAATAATTTAAAAATGGTTGCAAATGTACAATAAACCCTGCTCATTCAATCACAGCTAACGTCAGAAAGATCTGTTGTTGAAACTGCAACAGTGATGGGGACTTGAGTAGCTTGATCGTGTAAATGAGATAAAGCCATGCTTATTGATACAAATCCAATGAGGATTTGCTGAAGTTTAATTGTATACCTGAGTTTGCTTCCATATGTTACAAAAAATATAGATGTGTTTGAGAAACTATGCATACCGTATAGAAACAAGTAATCTTGTAGCTTTATTTTTGTGCTTCTTATATTATTGTGCTTTCTTTGTGCCTAAAAGCTGTTATTGCATAAATAAGGATTATCTGGGCTCCGATATCTATGTTCTGGCTACTGCCATACACTATTTAACAGCACCTATTGATTATTTCTTCTAAATAGTTATCATTTGTACAGTTCTCACTATTCTTATTGTTACTTCAGTTTGGGCATTCTATAATAATTTACTAACTATATTAGCCACCTAACTGGTTTTCCTGCCTCCTATGTTCTATCCCTGTCTCTCTGTCTTTCTCTTTCTCTCCACCCACCCACGCATCCATCTACCCACCCATTTATCGTCTTCTATTTGCCCTCTTCTGATCAGCCCAGTCTAGATCACTACTGTTCAATTGAATTCTGTTATTTTTCTTCCTTAAAAAAGCTTTAAAATTTCTCAGTTACCTTTAGGATAAGGTTCAAATTTATCAGAGATGGCAAGACCCTTCACTTTTTGGTACAACATATTATTATTATTTGAGGGGAATGGCAGGAGCCAGATGTGACTGATGTCCTGTAATGTGCAGGGCAGTTCTATGTAACAAGGAATTAGATAACAAAGAGGCTTTTATGGTTTTTGAATGCCCACAGGTGTTCAAAACTTCATCTGAATCCAGAGCCTAACTCTGTTTCATTATGTACAAAGCTTTTACAGTATTTAATTTTGAGGGGATGGTTTTACTTTGCACTGATTTTGATGCTAATTTCCACCAAGATAACTAAACCAGCCCAACTTCTAGAAACCTCTCCTATTTTCAACCTTCAGGAACTAGAACAGGAAAATGAACACTGTGAGTGAACCCTGGGATATCACTTCTCTGTTGCCCTCTTGGCAATTGTGTGTGTGTGTTTGTGTTGTGCGTGTGTGTGAGTGTGTATTTGTGAGTGTGTGCACACAGACAGTTTAAGCATGAGATAGGATGCAGCCCATTGGGCAGTTAGAAGATAAAATAGAAAGGGAAGAAAGAGTTGGCGTTCTGTTCTTTCTCCCTCCCTCCCATTTTCTTGAGACAAACAGGGTGTGCTCAAAATCCCCACTCAGAACCTTCAAGAGTAAATTTGGGCAGTGAAACAACTGTTTCCTTCTGAGGTGCTAAGAAAAAGAGGTGGAGACCATCTTAACTCAGGCAGTTATGTCTCCACCCCTCATTCTCGGAATTAATGGGACAGTATCACTCAGTCTTAGCCTTACAGTGGAATTATCTATGGAACTTTAAGAAATGCTAATGCCTGGGTCCCACCCTTAACAGTTTAATATTTAACTGGTTTAGATGGTGGCCTGGTGATTTTGAAGTTGTTATCTAGAATTTAGTCCATGTAATTGGAGTCTCCCAAGGGGCGAGCAGAAGAAGAAATATTTGAAGAAACAGCGGCCCTAAATTTTTCAAATTTGATGAACCCATAGATCAAAAAAATTGTGACTTGAATAACAATATTTAGTCCACAACACTTTCCAACACACACACACACGCACACCCACACACATTCTTTTTATTATTTTTTAAACTACTATTTTTAATTTATTTTGTAACCCATGAAAAAGCACAACATTATTTATATAATTTTGGATTGTCCCTTGTGTTTCAAAGTTTGATACTGTCCCTGGAGGATAATTATACAACTTCTCTATAGACTCTTTTACAGTTTATTTGCTGTTTATTTTTTCTCAATCCATTCTTAACTTCCCCAAACCAATAGAAGGTCATACTTCAAGTTCTAAAGTGCCTAATATATGCCTTGAGAGGTAGTAGGCTATCAGGAATCAGATGCATTTTCTGTGATGATATATCATTGTCTTATTCCATGGCATAAAATAAGGAATTATTTTGACTCCATATTTATAAATCTCAGGTAATTTGTGAGGGTGTCATATTTCCCTTTTTTCTTCCCTATGAAAATTTGTAATTTGTCTTGACTTGTCATCCTTATTTCAGTTAAGGTTATGTTCCTCTTTCTCTTATCATATAAGTAAGGTTGGTATGTTTACTTATGGTGTTAATTTTCTGTTGCTGCTATAACATATTACCAGAAACTTGGCTTAAAACAACACAACTTTTTTTTATAGTTCTATAGGTTAGAAATTTCACTGGGCTAAAATCAAGGTTTTGACAGGATATTGTTCCTTTCTGGAGGCTGTAGTGGTAAAACATTTCCTTCCCTTTTCCAGTTTCTAGAGGCTGCTAGCATTCTTTAACTCCTCCATCTTCACAGCTCACAAAGGTTGGGAAAGGTGAGTTGTGTCCTCACATCACATCACTCTGACTTTGCTTGTCTTCATGTCTTTCTCTGACATTGACTCTCTAACACTTCTAATAGCCCTCGTGGTTATATTTTAATGTCCCTCATGACACATAATAATCCAAGATAACCTCCCTATTTTAAGGTTAGCCAATTAGCAATCTTCATTCCATTTAAGCACATTTAATATTTCTCTGCTATGCCATATATATATATATATATATATATATACATATATATATATATACACATACATAACTCTGTGGATTAGAACTTGGGCTTCTTCGAGTGTGTGTGTGTGGGTGCATTATTCTGCCTACCAGTTTTTGTTCAAGCATCCATGCATATTTCTGCTTTCATTATCCTATATTTATATAGAATAAGTTCACCCTATGTGTCACAAATCCTATCTTATTCATTTCATGTAGGTGTACAAGTATCTGACAATTTTAATATGTCTTCAGATATCCTTGTGCCCAAGTCCTTGCATGTTGAAGTATGAATTATTTTATTTTACTATTTTGACTCCATAATTTTATAGTAAAGTTGCTTCCTTCCTTTCTTTTTTCCTTCCTTTCTTCCGTTTTTGAAAATATATCATGCTAGTAGGTTACCTTATGTATGAATTTTATTTCAGGATCATAAAGAGACTGTACAAAATAATTCTAATAAAAAAAAGGAGAGTTGGACATCACAAGATTGAGAGCCACTGTGTTAGAAGTAGGAAGTTGACTCCTTTAATGATAAACTGAAACTTCTCAAAGGCTAATTGAAGTTCTATATCCAAAAAAACTATACAAACACCAACCACCCCCAACACATACTTTCAAATACTTGGATATTCAGGCAGATCTAGAGCTACTATCAGTGGAAATAATGACCTTGGTATGTCATTTATTTTACTTTTATAAAGAACCTCTGCTTGCTGAACTGTGGCTAGAATATAAAATGGAGCTTGTATAGTATACTTTGTTAAAGCATTCAGAAAGCAATAGCAAAAGATTAAGCCAATTAACTAAACAATTCAAACCATAAATGGGCTAGTTTTTAAAAAAATTCTACATAAAATTTAAAAATGTGTCTTAATTTTATGTTGGCTACCAAATGATAATGTCCACATGTTTTCAATTTTTTAAAAAAAATTGTATTCTTTGTGACACTTTTAATTTCTGCTTATATGATTTATAATGGGATTCTGTACCAGAAGTTTCCTTAATTTGGTGGGGATAGTTTACATACAAATATACATTAAACTAGAAAGTTTTGGTTTGGCTTTGTTTTCTTTTCTTTTCTCCTCCCCTCACCTTCCCCCCCATGAAGTAAATCTCATCTGTGGTGTTCCAAGTTAAATACAAGCCTTCAACAGATTTTGTTTGGCTACGTTCATGAAGATAATAGAGCAACTCAATATTCTGTTGTAGATTTTTTTTTTCTCCAAGCCTTTTTCCTTCTTTAGCTATGTAGTGATGGGGGGTAATGGTATGATATGGTTGAGCACAGGGTCCTGAAAATCTTATCAATCTAATGACTGTTTCACAGATGATTCCTTCCAGTGGCATGTTACAGAAAGAAGACACCACAGGATCCAGGAGTTTGAATAGAGATAATTTGTGGACATCCTAACCCTTGTATGTCGTGAGAAGTATCCTTAAGGATTTCCTCCATCTAGAGGTATGTGTGCACTTTCTGATCAAATTGTGGCTGAGTAGATAGCGGATTTCTGCTTCCGAAAAACTGCCAATCAACAACCCAAATATCCTCCACTTTCGAAGAGTGTATATGCAATTTCCAATGAGTGCCTGTTTGGGTTCACTCATTCACCTCATCTCCCTGTCTTCCTTCCTAGGTTATGTAATTATAGTAACATATAACTCTGTGGATTCTTTTTTGTTAGACACTGTGCTCTTTACTCACTTCATTTAATGTTCACGACATCTCTACATGATTAGAACTATTATTATTTTACAGAGGAAGGATATTGGAAGCCATTAGGGAAGGTAAATAACTCTCTGAAGATAATGCAGTAAATAAATCGCAAGGCCGGTAAATTAACTATGGTTAACACCAGTTTGCATAATTCATTCATTCATTCATTCAAAAGAATTTCTGAGTACCTCAGTATGTCAAGCAGAGAACTAGGTATTGAGAATGCAATGATCAACAAGACAAGACAAGGCACTTGCCCCTTTGGAAACATAAGTTCTAAGAGAAACAGATGCAAGTAAAGAGACAGATGAAGTAGTTACAGTTTGTAAAAATTTTGATGAAGAAAAGATATAAAAAACTGCAGTAGGGAAGAAATGTATTCCAAGTAGAAGGTTCAGGGAAGGTGTCTCTAAACTAAGTCTTTATGAAGATAAAGGGTAGGGCAGGGAGAGAGAACAGCGGCAACAACAGCTTCCCAGGACCACACACAAGGCCATGTGGAGCAAGATGTATCTCATGTAGTTTGGGTAAGACTGGAGAGGTCACACAGGTGAAGCATACATGGGAGTATAATTTGTCAATATCCAACCACATTTCAAAGATATTTTAAATTTGCTTGGAAGCAGCACTTTCTTTTCTTGTAGATTAAAGCGAAACGAAACAAAACAAAGCACTCTTGCGTATGAATATGTACACTAAGCTACTCAAAATTAGGCAACTCTTTCCCCTTCCCAAAGGTAAGGAGGATGTGGACTCCCAGGTTGGTGTAACCATCTTTTCTTTTCTTTTTCTATCCTCTGGACTGTATGTATTATATAATGCTCCATTTTGTATTTTTTTCCCCTACTCTGCAGGCACTCACTGATAGAGATCTTTCCTGGAATAGTAATGGGAAAATAATGTACAGTAAAGCTGACACACCACATGCTGAGAGGCATTGAAGGTACAATCATAACTTTTAATGAAAAAAATTTATTTTGGTAAAATAATATCTTTCCAGCTGTCCTAACAGACACCAGTGAAAAATGCCCTCTGTGGACAGGATGGTGGTGGGAAGCCATCCCAGATCCTGGGGAGCATGCCCTTGGGGTGGAATCCCAGAGCACTCACCGACTGTAGCAGTGAGATTGCAGCTATACCAGTAAAACCTGCTGTGTGGGGCTGTACCAGGACTCAGGCTAGGCTTTGTGTGTGTGTGCTTTTGTTTTCCTGTAAATCACTTTGGGATTTCTGTATCTCAAGTGTGGAAACTGCAGGTGTGTAATTTTGGCATAACCTTTCTCAGCAAGTTTCTTGTTTTACTGTTTATTTAGAGTGTGTGTGTGGGGGGATGGGGGAAGTGATAATGAAGATACTGGTACCATAGTTTAAGACTAGGCAAATTTCCATTTGCAGCTCTTCCAGCTCTCCACATTCTAGGAAAAAAATGGAGGGTTAAGCCAATTATCTAGGTAGTCTAGGCAAAAAGGGAAAAATAAAGAGAGGATGATTAAGTGCTCTTTTCACCTTCTGCTTGTGTCACTGAGGTAATAACTAGAACATTCTGCTTTCCCCTGGTTGTGGAAACCCGAGCTTCTCGTGTCTGGAGGTGACTTGTGTTGCAAGAGCAGACTCTGATCATCTCAGCAGGCTGTGACTTCTCTATATGTGGCATAAAGAATATATGAGGTTAACTAGGGCATGTAGACAAACATGATATAATTCCTGGTTCAAAACATATCTATCCCCTATTGTCTTCTTTCTTTTGCTTTTTGTACATTCTTAAACCTTCAGTATAATTTGGCATCAATATATTTAGTTTGATTAAAAATTCTCTTCAGATTTTTAGGTTTTCAGATCATGAGATCATTTTGGTTAAACTGTGTTATGTATTCACATGGATTTTTACCCCTTTTCTTCCTTTTATTCTTCCTTCTTTCCTTCCACACTTATTTAGTGTCTATAATATTCCAGATTCCCTTGCTATTTGGAGAAACAAAGTCAAGTAATAATCCATGTCCTAATAAACTCAGACTATAGTTGTTGGGGAGATAATTATAAATAATTATAACACACTGTGGATGGACAGTTTGATAGAAATATACATTGGCAGCTGCTAGAAAATAATGCACGATATCATTAGAGTACCTTGGTTAATACACTCATACACACAGAAAATAAACTGTTCCACACATACATAAAAAAAAAACACCAAAAAACAGAAAAAAACCCAATAAAAAACTAATTGTTAAGTAGTGAAGCTACTCAGAAAGGAAAATCCAGAATATCAACCTCGATGCATATTAATATGACTTAATTATTTTTTGTCTTAAGAAATGTATCTGATATACAATTATTGGTGGTGTAGGAAAACGGATGGACTGGATAAAATAATTTATTTTTAAAGTGGTTCAATCTCTCTCTCATTGAATTATAAGCTCCATTATAGTATGGGCATATTTATTTCTTCTTCAAATTATCTACATTCCATGACACATAATAGTTGTTTAATTAAAATGGTTGGAGGAAAGAAGTAAATACCACAACTTAAAAAAGAAATTATTCTTTTTTTGTAGGGCATATTTATAAAACATATTACATACCTCTTTGCATTCGTAAGGATAACACTGAATATGACATCATTTCTTTGAGAATTCAGAGTCACTATTATGAACAATAAATACTTAATTGAACTTAAGATGTACACACAGATAAAGATATAGGATGTAGAGAAAATAAGTACTAATATGAGGAGGTACATGACATTTTCTTTCTTGAAGAGATCTCTAGATTGTTCAGTGCTTGCTTCTAGTTTATTTTCATTGATTTGTTTTCTTTCTCACATATGTGAAAGAAAACCAATGTGTTGCTTGGCCCTGAGGGAAATGTAATATGACTGTTCTTTCCTGATGTAAATCATGGAATAAAAATACATGGTATTCTCTCAATTATTTCCTTACCCTCTAGAAAATTATTTATTCTCATTGCCATTTTATTTCTTAGTAGCATACAGATCATTATCTCTTTTTCCAATCTGTCACTATTAACACATGAACGTCAATATATTTTTCTACTATACAGAAGGTGCCAAAAAATGTATACACATTTTAAGAAAGGATAAAACCATATTAAAATTACACTGATGGTAACCACTCTGAGCACCTCTTGTAATTGTACAAGTCAAATGTGACTTGTATTCATCTTTTGTTATCAGTATATATCAAGTGGTATTATTTTAACAGTTTTTTCCTTTCTTACAATGGGTGTACATTTATTGGCACCCTCTATATTTATGTTAATATTTATTGAACACTTGCTATATATCAGGCCTTGTTCTAGGAGTTCAAGAGACATCAAGGAACAAAACAGTCAGAATCCCTCACTTCATGGAGTTTAAAATCTAGTATGTGTATCTAAAGTAACTTTCTCACAGTTTTAAGAATTCATGTTAGTGTAAGTGGGACACCTATATATTAAAGATTTTATAATATTTTGTAGTTGACAATGCTCTTTCAGAGAATTAAATTTCATTAGCATTTCACAGATAAAATAGGTAGATAGACATTACTACTGTTTTCTGCAATGTACAGATGAAGACAAAGTAAATTATTTCCAAGTTCACACAGATATAAGTAGTTGAGCTTCTTGAATCTAGACAACTTAAATATTTCATAACTGCCTCAGTATTCTTTTTAATTTAGAAAATATTTTTGTATTCATTATTTAATTTGTTCTTCACAATGATCTATGTGGTACTTAATGATTTCTCTCTAATTTTACCTGATGTTATGGAATTGTTAGGTAATCTGTCCAAGATTATCTAGCAGGTAATGATAGAACTAGGAGTCCAACCATGTTCATTGAAAATATCATCACTGTATGATAAACACTGACCAATATATTTTTTAATATCTTTTTTCTTTTTTTAGGCAAACAGAGGTCTAAAAATTCATCATAACTTTGAAGAACATTTTTAAATGCTTTATGAATTAATATCCCATGAAATCAAATTTTCCTGTAACGTTATATATTCTGAATAACACCCAGGTATACAACTGAATAATGAAGTAACAGTGGCAGGCAGCAAAATCACAAAACTATTACATGACACATCCTGCTTTTCAGCGTATATTCTACTATTTTCTTAGGTGAACCTATCATTCAGACAAGGCTTTTAAAAATTACGTTGTAGGCGCCAAAATCAGGTTAAAACAACCAGGAAAACAAAACAAAATTCTAGCCACCCATCTGCTAACACACACCTTGGAAATACAAAGTTGAAAATGTACATTAATTTTGATGGATGGAATTTCCAATAGTGCAGTTTTTATTACATAAAATACAGCAGGACTGATATATATATATATATATATATATATATATATATATATATATATATATATATATATATATATATATATATATGCAAAAGCTGTTAAGTTATCCTTTTTCTTCTTAAACACAACAGTTTGAGATGATTACTGTTTGGCAAGCAGGAGTAAGTTGGACCACAATTTCACCAGCTTTGTAGAACTGTTACAGGAGATGATATTCATAAAGCAGTCATAAAATGCAATGTAAATTTCCTGTAGCTTCATTGTTTGGGAACTTACTTTCCATGGACACACTCAGTCCTTAGGTTTTGTGTCACACTGCCAAATGTGAAAGCTGCTTTCGCATAAGCACATAAAGAGCTTCTGCCTTTTTGTTAATAGGAAACACTTCGTATAGCAATCTGGTTTCTTTGGAACTAATTGGTATCCTTCTTGTATATACCTGAACGTTGCCCTGGTTGCCCTGGATAGTACTATGGTTTCCTTCGAAAGTAGATCTTTCATGGAGGGCCCTTTGCTCATTACTGTTTGGAGTACTCTCAAAAGGATAACCCCTCTGATACAGCGATGTCCTTGAGTCTCGTAGGTCAGTAGGACCCAGATTGCCCTCCTCCCTGAACAGCCTAAACAGCCTGATAAAACGCAGCTATTTTATATTCTTGTCCAAGGGGTCGTTAAGGTATTTAGGGTAAGGAAAAGTAGGAAACCATCATACATTAGGTACCTAACGTCAGTCAGACACTGTGAGGTGCTTCCTACGTGCTGTCTAATTTAATTGTCACATCAAAAAATTCCTTTAGAAATGACATATTATCCCCATTTTACAGATGAAAAATCTGGTACTCAAGAAAGTTAAATAGGTTATTTAATGTTAAATCACAGAGGTGGGATTTTGAACTGAGATTTATGTCGCTCCTAAGATGATGTTCTTCCTACTTGCCATTTGGTGTACTAGACTTAAATTGCCCTTAATCTAAATGAAAGTGAAAGAATTTCTGTTATGATAGGCAAACTGACAAATTAAATTTATTTTCTTGAATTTCTTTTACTTTTCATGGCTCTATTTTTTATTTGTTTTCTGTTGGTAAAAATAGACCATATCTAGGCAGAAGGAAGAATAGTTAAGGTGAAATTTTGTAAGTTGGGTGGGAATAAGACTGCCTAACTGGTTTTGCCCACTTTTTGCCGAAAACTCTGTAATAGGTAGGGTCTAGTTGGTACAGATATCTGTATGTGACAATAGGTTAGAAAGATTCTTTTACTCGCGACTTTATGAAGTTGGCCAGAAGAATTATTAGGAATGACTAACTGTACTCTGGGATGAGGACTGCATTAATTTTTTATATAGATAACTTAGGTCTAACTAGGGTGGCTTTGGAAATAGCTTGCGCATTTAATTGTTCTGGATGCTCTGTATCCTTTGAAGCTTTTGGGAATTGATCACGGCTCTACTACCCGGAAGTGCTGATACTTTGTTTTGGAACCCTTACTAACAAGATCTTGGTCCTTGCATTTATGAATAGCCAATGTTCATTTTAAATAGAATATTTATCAGTAGATTTCGATGGAGTCTTTGCATAACTTTTATATGCCACTTTGTTTATGTATTAGCTCTTTTCTTTTCTTTCCTTTGTCTCTACCTACTTAGATAGGAGGTTTTCGGGGTTTTTTTTTATTTCATTTGATTCATCTGCTTATTTTATTTTTGGTTAAAGTAACAAGGACCCCAACTTAAACTGATTCAAAAGTGAAAAGTGATTAGTCTACTCATGTAACTAAACGTTTCAGCGGTAGTGCAGGCTTCAGGTTCTGTTCAATGAAGAATGCAGGTCTATTTTTCTCTAGCCGCATAGCTCTGATCTGCAATTTTAGCTTTGCTCTCAGTCTGGTTTGCCGACGGTTATAAAATGGCTGCCAGCACCTTCTGGAGTAACCTGTTTCTCCCGTCAGGTTTATAGAAAAGAAAGAGAGCATTGCTTCCCAAACCATTAATTTTTTTCTCTGACTGAACCAATTATGGATGTCCAGGGGGAGTGAGTTTAACTTAACTGATTTATTCTAATCAAGGCTATCCCTGGAGGAGGTCAAGTCCACCACAAATACACGGTTTCTGTAGAATGGAGAATGACAACTTGTTAGGAGGTAATCCAAATGCCCAACATACTGCACGAACCTAAACATTAAACTTGTTCTTATTCTCTTTGTTGTCTGATTTGTTACTAACACTGGGGCAAAGAAAGTTAGAGGAAAGTTGTTGGGATCTTTTGGATGAGAAAGTCACATTCTTAGTGGTAACCATGATGAAAACAGATTTTCTCCTCTATATAAGTAATGAGACAAAGTGTTGTCAACTGCTTTCAGCACTAATTGGCATAGTCTTACCAAGTGGTTCCGAAAGTATGGTCCCTGGGATAGCAGTATCAGCATCTCCTGGGAATGTTTAGAAATGCAAATACTGAAACAGAAACAGAAAAATCTAGTTTTAACAAACACTGCAGTTGATTCTGATCATGTTGGAGAACTACTGGTATAATCAACTATCACGTGGTTTCCTTGTGTATTTAATAGACTCATTTAATTTCACTTAATTGCTGTTTGAGATTGGTGTGTACCAGATAACTAAGCCCCAGATAAATTATTTTCTTGTTATATTCTGGTACATACCAATATAATTTTGAATTCAACAAACATTGTACAGTCAGTTCTGCTTTAACGATTGTTTTTAAAAATGTAAATTTGTTCTAATGCCACTGATATATTAAGAAACAAGATTAGCATAAGACAAACATGTTGCATTTGCTCATGTGTTAGTCATGTGTTACTTAGTGATGGGGATATGTTCTGAGAAATGTAGCATTAGGCCATTTTCTTGTTGTGAGAACGTCATAGAGTATACTTACACAAACCTTGATGGAATAGCCTACTACACACCTGGGCAATAGGGTATAGCCTTTTGCTCCCAGGCTACGAGACTATACAGCATGTTACCGTACAAAATACCACAAGATTAAATCAAACACAAGAGAAAATGATGCAATCAAGACAGCAGTAAACACTACGTACTATTTTACAGGAAACTTTTTTTATAAGTAGAAAGAGTATACTCTAATAATAAAAGTATAGTATAGTAAATACATAAACCAGTAACATAGCATTTATTATTAGTGTTAAGTATTATGTACTTTACATAGTTGTATACATTATACTTTTATGCGACTGCAGCACAGTAGGTTTGTTTACAAGAGCATCACCACAAACATGTTAGTAATGTGTTGCACTGGGACCTTATGATGACAGCTACAACCTCACAACAGTTGTGACATCACTAGGTGATAGGAATTTTTCAGCTCCATTATAATCTTATAGGGTCACTGTCATATACGTTGTCCATCGTTGACCCAAACGTCATTATGCAGAGCATGACTGTATTTCACCTGCTAGAAAAATTATGTGAACACAGGAAATTGCACACAGCTGAGCTGAGCCTCACCGGTACACAAACCGTATGGTACAAAACATATACTCGCACCTCACAAGGACAATCAGAGGCCCATATGCATCCACATCTGGTGCTACAACTTCTTGTTGATTCAGAAAACCTGCTTTCCACCACCTCACAATAACTCACAAGCTGCAACCCTTCTATAAACTTCAGATGGTTTTCAAGTAAAGTGCTATATTTGTTGTAGTATGTATGTATTTCTTATCCATTTAACAAGTGTAAAATTGTGCTACCATTATTATTAGGTTATTTCTTTGTTATGTTCCACTCACATATTTTTTTAATATCATGCCCCATTCCTTATGGTTTTTATTGTGTTGTTTTTTTTTACATAGTATGGAGAGATTTAGAAACCTATATGTTGTATTAAGGCAGAATTGAATGAATTTGGGCAAAACTTAGCAACTTAAAACTGTTATAATTCTTATTTCAGGGCACACTTTTTGTTTTATAATCATAATTATTTTGTTTCCTTGTTAGTAAGCACAAAAAACTGAATTGAAAGTTTTTACCATCAGGGAATGACAGCCTTATAAATATTTACTAGTTTTTATATTGCTGCATACTGTGGGGGGTGGGGTTGCCAAAAAATAGTATATAAATTTTAAGAGCTGTTATCTATGCTCAAGCAGTAGTTCACCGTAATCACAAGTGTCTGGATGCTGATGGTAACCACTTTGAGCATTTCTTGTAATTGCAAAAGTCAAATGTGAATTGTATTCATCTTTTGTTATAGTTATATATTGAGTATTACAATTAATACAGACTTTTCCTTTCTTAAAATGTGCATATATATTTTTGGCACCTTCTGTGTATATATTTTTGAATCCAACTTTGCAGGCTTTAGATACCAAAATATGTTAGTCTCTATCAGAAAAGATTCCAAGAAAAATAATTGTGTTTCTTCTTAGTTTCCTCTCTTTTTGATAATCATTTATCATTATAATATACAAATACCTGAAAATGCCCTAATTATCCCTCTTTTCTTGGAATAAAGATTTATTGATATAGAACATTAGGAGTGTGGAATCACATTAGGAAGACTTAATAGCAAAGCTGTTTATTATTATCATAATTGCTATTGTCGTTATTTCTTTGAATATGCATGTATTTTTTTGTCCTATTTACCCTTTTCCAAAATATTTTTATTCTTATATTTTAAATCAACTCTTTAAGGAATGCAAAAAAAGTGAAAACTTGTCAGTTATAGAAACCCTATAGTATGAAGGATGGATGTTCTTTGGTTATTAGCTATGTATATATTATGTGTTTTTAAAACAATTGGCTTATATTGTGTATAGAAATGATGCTTTGGGCTTATTTATTTTTCGTTATATTCCCCACTCCCCTTCCTCCTTATCCAGTGATACAGTGCTAGAGAAGCATGATTTCTGGAGTAATGAAAGTTCAGTGAGGAAATAATAGCACCTGATGGCCCTTTAAAGCATTTAGCAATTAAACATGAGTTGTCCAAAATGCATTTACCCTAAGCAGAAATATGGTGCAAGTGCTAAATTTTATCTTTGTAATTATGTGCTAAGTTTTATCTTTGTAATTATGTAATAATTGCATTATGTAATAAGTGTTAAGTTTTATCTTTGTAATTTTGTAATAATAATTATTGCTTATTATTTTATTGTTTGCATACACTCTATGTTTTCTACATCAGTGTTATCTGTCTTAGATTACTATCTGTCTTGATCTAGACTTTGTTTCCTAAATTGCTCTCTGCAATTAAATTCTTTGTGATGATGATAAAAAACATCATTGTAATTATTAGACTAGAGGTCTACATACAAAGCTGTATCCTCTGGAGAACAGCTTCTGTCACTGAGCAATGGCTGTATGTACTCTGGATAAGGGTGGGACTGATGATTCCTCAGTTTAAGCAGTCATATTTCTCAATATGGAACACCAGCCCAGTGTGCATGTGTGTGTATGTGTGAGTGTGTATGTATATGTCTGTGAGATTCACTTCTTAATCTATAACAAAGGAATGCCAATTCAATTAGGTTACATAGGAAGATCAATTAATAAATTTGTTCATTGGGGACTATTTGATGGCTTTGTTGATCTCCTGTGGTTTGATCTCTTAAATCTGCAGACTTTATTATTTTCATTAGTGACTCATAGTAAGTGGTAAGGCATTTACAGGTATAAATATATTTTAAATGATCTGACTTTGTACAATAAAGAAGTCTCAGGCAATAAATAGTCTCAGAAAACTTCCATTAATATTTACTTAGTGTCTGATACATTATTAGACATAGGATACTTCATAACCATCAAAACACTCTTTTACAAAATTAAACTAACAGTATTTGCAAAGATGTTCACATAAAAAAAAAAATTGAACACAATCACACAAATCAGGTCAATGAGCCAGATACCATTTCCAGAAATACAAATTTGTGACTCCTTTAAACAGTCTATAAAAACCCATGAAGAAATATGAACAGTCATAAACTTCTTTATTTTTGAAAGACATTTTCCTCACAGAATTTGTAGTCTTTTACTTGTCACCAAATACCAACTGGGCTTTAAAAAGGGAAGAAAAAAAACAAACAAAAAAAAACAGATATGAATGTCAATCATACATGTAAACTTTTGGCATTGCATAATGAAGTATCTTTAAATCCTTGATGAATAAATATCTTGAATGCCAAATGGATTTTCAAGGGACATATAAACTGACAAAGATTTCTAAAGTTCTAAAGTCAGTTTCCAAATTCTAAGCTATTCTTTCATGAGGTATAAAACCCTTAAGGCTTGAACAAAAAGTACATTTTTTTTTTAAATTAAAAAAACAACAACCCTGAAGTTTGAAAATAAAAGCTTACATTTTAGAGTTGATGAGGAAATAACCCATTGAAGGTTAGTTTTATACATACGAGTATAAACTGATGGAAAAAAAAAAAGAACTTTAAAAGACAGTGAAAACATTCTGATCTCAACACAATTTAGTGCTGATGAATATATCTCACACTTGAAGTTTTTGTTTTCTAATTCTGACTTTTTCTCTAACTCAAGGTTTGACCTTGGGCAGATCATTTCATCTCTCAAAACCTTGTTTTCTCTTTTGTCAAAGAAAGAGGTTTGTTTGTAAAATCTTTAAAGCCCTTCTATTTCTAAAATGTCATTAAATTATCATTCAGATATCATGGTACAATTTTTTTAGAAAGTATTAAATGTTTACAGAAAAATATTTTGAATGACACTGTATACTGAGCTACTATGTTGAAAATCTATAAAAAAAATCTTAGAGGTATCACTTAAATGCACCATTGTACTGATGAGAGACCACTGCTGAAGAGAGGTGAAATTTCTCTCTTAACACTTGTTTATTTGCTTTAAATATTAATGGAGGGGGGAAAATGCACGAATGTCTATTGTAAAACCACAGACAATTAGATATAATTTATCATATTAGATGTGTAGGTAACATGGACCATTACCTACAATATTACGTTAATATTTTTAATGCCCTCTAGTGCTCAAGTAATTGTATTGAACCCCTCATTTGTATATGTGTGTTTATCTTGAGTAAAGTTTATTTCAAAGATCAGTGCCCCTGAGTTAGTCAGGAAAAGGTCAGAGCTCTTAAATCAGTCTGATGTATGTCAACTAAAAGCCTCAGAATTAGTGATATTTCTCATTAGAGCCTTTCATTTGCAAGATAAAGAGGAGAGAGAGAGAGAGAGAGAGAGAGAGAGAGAGAGAGAGAGAGAGAGAGAGAGAGAGAGACCGAGACCCCAGGGAAAGTATTTTTCTACAGTAGTTCGATTTAGTGAATGTTGGATAGTAAACGATTAACTGAATCTAAAAAACATTGCAAATACATACTTTTTGTGTTTGTTTTTGTGTTGTCTGCTGCCCTGACAACTAAGGAAAAATAACGCATCTGTAGGAGTAGGTAATCTTTGTGTCTCCTGAGTTTCCTGGGCCTGGAATCATTGGCAGTGGGTATCTGAAATGCAGATACAGAAAATCAACATTGGTTTGAGGTCCTTTTTTGGCTTTTCATGTTTTTATTTTGGAGATTTTTTTTTTGGACATCAAATACTACCTCGGTGCTAAAAAATCAAGAGGGGGAAAATGCAGGCAAAAAAAAAAGAAGAGAGAAAAATCAGCTCATTATTTCTCTCCTGTGGATGATTGGGCTCATGTTATTGGTGCATTAGACTTTGTAGTGTCATTTCACTCCTGTCTCTGTAGACATTAATACTAGCAAATGAAAAGCAAACTTCTAAAGTGTGAGGAAAAGCACCAATTATTTATGTATGCACATAGTTTGTGAGGGTTTCTAACTATTGATCTTCAGGTAAGTGTCTAGGCTAAAGTAGATTTAAATGTATAGGCAGCTGTGCTGTATTTTTACATTTATTATAATTAATATCTAAAGAAGGAAGAGAAAGACAAATTGTCATTCTTATTATTTTCCCCATTTGCCTCTGCAAAAGAAGGAAATAGAGGGGAGAATGGTTTGTCTACTTGAAATAGACATTTAAACTGTAGTGAATTCAAAAACACTTAGGCATTTCCCTCAAAGTTTCCTTCAGTGAAAATTGATATGAATCAAAAATTTATATTAAAAAAAAATGGCAGGGCCATTGCTCCTAGCAGAGTTCTCTGAATGATTTGCTAGGTCAAGCAATCTGTCAACTATTTTTCTCTAGATCATAGGATTAGTGTATCAGGCCAGATTCTTATCCTGCATAACGTGGAGCTAAGTTATTTTTGGCGTCTGACCGAGTGTATGATTTGACAATCCTAAAGGAGACTTTCTAAGATTTTACTTCCCCAAACTGACTGGATATTATAGTAAAATATAATCCTATGCTAAAGTACAGCTGCAGAAATGAAAATGCAGTTTGGATACATTCAAAATGAGTCTTCAATGCTTTCTCCATTAAATAAAGAGATTGCAAATTAAAAGTACTAAAAAATTGAAGTTGACATTCAGAAACTCATTAGCTTCATTCTTTTCCAAAATCACCATAGCAATTAGTCTAAACTCTAATTGGCCAAAATTGTTCATCATTAAAACACTGATTTTTAAAAGACTTTTTTTTTTTTTTTTCTGCCCTGGACTTAAATTTTTTTAGAATTTAAATCTGTTCCCCTACCATTTCCTGAGATGATCAAGCACGTTTGCCTTTGCATTTTATCCGTCGAGAGAAGACATTCCCTTTCTTGAACTCTCTCATGTTGGCCTCTTCTGCTTGGTCAAATGTCTGTGAACATCCTGTGCCAATCAGCTATTGATTGTATGCCAATCTGTATTTCCCAAGAAAAATAGAAAAAAGTGTATATGGGGATGCAATTTATATTTAGAAATCTTGGTTAGGATGTTTTCTCAATTTTTAACTGTTTCGTCATGATATCTGTACATTTTCATCTCAATTTAACTTTGTGAGTTTAAGATATTGCTTCTTATTAAAATATTTACCATCTTAAGATTACCTACTACAACTTAATACATACAGACTTTTATATTCCTTCCTTCGTGTATTCAATTAGCCATTTATGCATTCAATAGCTTCCAGTGCTAACTCTGTGCTAGAAACATGGGATCAGAGGGGAGAGATGTGTTCTATGATCTAAAAGTGCTTATAAAGGCCAGGAAAACAAACAAGTGTTATTTAAATGTAAAGAGAACAAAGGCCAGTAGAATATGAGTATGCAGGGAACAAAGGAAGATATGGATGTTACCATCTGGGTGGGAGATGGTGGAACAGGAATATGGGAGCAAGTGATGCTTGACTTGAGTGTTCAAAGGTGTTTTTGCTAGATAATCAATGAATGAAGGTGCTCTCCCTAACAGAAGGAGAAGCAGAGGAAAAGCACAGCCCAGAAAACTGCAGGATAAATTTCAGGAACAGCAAGCAGTTCAGTCTGGCTTAAGCAGAATATGAAACAAGACCCAAGAGTGAGGCAGGGCCCAATTAATGGATGATACCAAGACAGAGAGTATGGATTCCAAACAGCAAAATGTGGGTCAGGGGAAGAATCAGCAAAGTTAAGCAAGAAAAGTAATATGATGAGTGATAAGAAGGGTGAACTATAGAATGTTGGCAGTATGGTAAGCCAAGGTCCTTTTACCTATGCTTGGCAAATATGTGGCTGAAATATAAAATTGACCATAAAAATGAACAATAATTGGAATAACATCGAAGTTCTTGACAGTAACCTTAGATATTAGAGATAATAGAGTAGACCTTCAAAATTCTGAGGAAAACTGCTGTTCAACACATAATTTAATACCCAGATTACCTAGTAATCAAGCATCATATACAAAGGAACTCAGAAAGCTTATCTTCTCTATCAGACACTGGAGAACCTACTCTATGAAAATGAGGGAAGAAAGACGAAATACATTCATTGGTGAAGAGAAATATGAAAATGGTGGTGTTCAAGTAGCCTAAAGAGTTAAAGAGGGGTCCGAGAGTAACTGAATTGGGAGGTGGGCAGTGATATGTCTGGAAGTTACTGTTCTTCATTTTTAAAAAGGTATGTGCATTTTGGTATAATGATGGTATTAAATAATTATATTAAAATTAATCAAATACAGGGAAATGAATGAGAAAGCAAAGGTGGTAAGAGAAGGTTGTTCTTAGTAAAAGGAAAGAGAAAGCAGGAAAAGTAGATAAAGAGGAGCATAGGCTTGAGATATATGTTTTTTTCCTGCTAAATTAAGAGAAATAAGCATGGCGCTATAATTTGAGGTAAAGCCAGAAAAATGGGTGATCAAGTAAAAAGCACTGGAAGGATTGCTTTTACAACTATGAAGGTGGAAGGAAACTGTATGATATCCCATATGGATAGAAATAATATATAGTCTTGTGTGTTATAGAGAGCCCCACTTTTCTTCATACAGAGCATATGCTAAGAAAAAAATAGGACTTATAGAATAAAGAGGATTGCAAAACTTGGTAAAGATTTGAAATGATATTTGTGGCTCACACTTGAGAAAGATGAAAGAGGCACACATAGGATTGCCAAGCATCATGGATGGTCCAGCTGAAAAGGTGAACATAGATTTTTAGTAGTACTAGCTGCACATTTATGTGTTTCTTTTCCCTCAATTGTTATCATAGTCTGGGAGTGGGTTCTAAATTTAGACTTGGGGTTTGCCCCATGGGTACAAACAAGTGCTAACCAGAGGATAGTCTGAACTGAAGAGAACAGGGAGTGAAACTATATAAGGATGACAGACAGGATTAAGAGTGAGGGGTTGAAAAACTGGAGGTAAAAAAATGAACAGAAATAGTAGTTAGAATGGGATTAAAGGAGCCCAAAACTCGGATGATGTGAAATTGTAGTCCGAAAAAGAATGGTATTGGGGAAGCGGAGACTCAGAACTGGGACAGACTATTCAACAGAATGCCATTCAGAAGAAGTGCTGGTGGAAAAGACCACCAATAAATAATCAGGGCTCCTTGTGTAGAAGGAAAGAAAGCAAATATAGTGCCTATGGAACATGGAGCTTTCCAGTTGTTTCAGTCAGTTAGGCTGACTTAGAGCCTTTTTGCTCTATCATTACATCCCTGGGGTGATATTTCTTGGGTGAATCAAACTTCCATCACATCAAATTATCTGTGGGTGATAAACCACCTACTATGAAGTTGGCCTTTTCCAAGTTTCTACATTGGCACCAATTTTACACCTTAGTCTTTTCTAGCAAGGTTTTTTTTTAATGTATATTTTCGATTTCCTCTGCATTTCAGTGATAGTTTTCTTGGCACATAGACCCAGCTGCAGACAGCTTTTATTTTTAGGTTTCCCTATTCAGAAAGAGTAGTCCCTGTTTAGGGATTTCACTGTCGTTCTAAGCTTTCCACTGAGCTACGACCCTGCAGCTTTCTTCAAATTCAAGTCGCTGGGGAGGCCTTTTGAAATGCCGAAAGACAAGACAACATTCTTTGCAAAGGAGAAAAAGCAACCAAAAAGAGATTTCCAGAACCAAGTAGATACTACAAAAAGGACAGGAAAGTGAAGACAGTGACAGGAGCCAAAAGGACAAAAGACAATACATCAAATCCTTAATAAGCCAGCAAGATGCACCAAGACCAAAGGCAATAGTTAGAGATTTGCAAACAGGGAAGGAAATTCTTGCTTCTATGATTCCTAAAGTACCACTCAAGGTCCTACAGGTCATAAAATACTTCCTATTGTTAAAATAAGGAAGTTGTTTTCTGATCCACAATATTAGTGAACTGATTAGTTTTTGAGGGTTCTCCTTGAAATTTATTCAGGTGTAGATTTTCAATAAGGTAAGTACATTATTTGAGTGAAACAACCTTATGTTGAAACTATCTTTTATAAACGGAATAATATAGTTAATGTGCCTAGATATTGAAACCAGTTTCTCTAAGCATTGCCATATTTTATAAAGGATGTTAGACTCCCTTTCCCAATATTTAGCAGTCTTAGGTTTGATGCAAAATAGACTAATGGATATGCCATAAAGTAATTGGAATAAAATATAAGGATGCAATTCAGGTCATGCATAATGTGCTTTTGAACACATTATGGTGATGATGGGTAAAAATGTGTAATGAATTGCCAAGATTTAGGTTGGTTTTAGAGGGACTTTCTTCAGCAGATGACTGGCTTGCCAAAGTCTCTCATGTCTACAGCGTTTTTCTCTAACTCTATTCTCTACTCTATCAGTATCCTTTATTGACTGTGCTGTTCCCTAGAAATCTGCATCTACACATCTGGCTTTATGGAAATAATGTCCTTTCACACAATCTGTGCCAACAGGTTCCACCTGGTGTGATAGTTCCTGTCTTGTCAGATGCTATCTTTCTTTCCTGTGACATACCTGCCAGAGGTATGGCTCTCAAAGTTCATCAGCTGGCTTATGAACCACTTGGAAAGGTTCCCTCCTGAATATGACAACACCTCTGGCTGAGTCATTTATACTTCATCACCAAAGACCATTGGGAAACAAGGTCAGTAGGAAAATGGCATTCACCCTTTTATTATCTCCAGCTTTTCCTCCTCATAACGAGCCTCATAATCCTTAGGCTAGGATGACTTCTGCGTCCTGACCCTAAGAGTTCTTCCTTGGCTCTTATAGCACTCGCCACTTGGGGTTGTAATTGCAGCATGTCACCTCTTCAAAACTCTAAGCTTTATGAAAACAAAATGTATGTACCTCCTGATTCTCACTTTATTCCCAATTCCTAGCCAAGGATTGGCAGTAGCACGAAGTAGTTAAAAGCTTGTGATCTGGAGCTAGGCTGCTTCATTCAACTTATGACTCCAAACTATTTGTGAGGATTTAGGCAAGTTATGTACATTACTTGTACTTCAGTTTATTTGCCCAAAAATAGGGATTTTAATACGAGTATTTTCCTCTTAGGGAAAATTAAATAAGTTAATATGCATCAAATATTTAGAATTGTGCTTGGCACAGAGCAAATAGCTGTTAAAGTAGGTGCTCAATAAATGTTTGATGGATTAATAAATGCCACAGTAGACCCAGCTATCAGCATTCTGCAGACATCATTTAATCAATCTAACCAGTCCAGCTGCCGTGAGAGGCCCTTGATTTTTTTCACCCATGTTTTTCATTTACTGCGTCTCAAGCTTTATTGTATTTGCGTCAAATCCACTTGTCTAAACATTTAAAAAAGCAAAACAGTGTTACATAGTTTTAAAAATCATAGCAGTTTGGCTTGATAGGTTTCTAAACTTTATATACAAAGTGCTTAATTGCCTCGTTTGAGGTTTTACAATGCTGACCAAATCCACTCATTTAATAGATACGTAGTAATGTGGTGTGTGGTGTATAAAGAAGGATGCTAGATTAATATGTGTATATGTGGGTCTATTGGTGTGTCTGTGTGCCTGTGTACAGTTGTATGTGTGTGAGTGCTGGGAGTGGAGCTGACAATGCTAAAGAGGAATAAGGTGAGGTTTCTGCTCTATGCAATCTTGAAATGTAATAAAGGAGATAACCATGCAAACAACTAACTAAATCACAAGGCTCAGTGCTCTGGGAGCCTGTGAATATCTGCATCCTGCTCTGGGAAAGCACAATCTCTCTTTGTGTCTATAATTTTACCCAGGCTGGCATCTGAGTTAGAGTGTAGGCTCCTAATGTTTCACTTTATCAGCCTGTACAATGTCCCGCGTCTCTGTAGATCGAAATAAAGTGTTGCTATTAGCCCAATGTGAAAAGAATTTCGTTCCCTGGAAGGAAGAAAAGTGGTGCCATGAAGCGATGGCAAAAGGTAAGTCTCTCAGTAAAAAAAAAAAAAATAAAAATAGACTTTTCTTAAAAGGACTTCCTAAGGAACATTTTAAACTATTTAAAAACAAATAAAATATGACAAATGAGTACAGTTTAAGCCTGTGCCTCTTCCACATTCTCTCATCCTTGTTCTTTTGACCTTTAGTGAATCAATTCTTTGGGTTATTTATTTCCTTCCCCACTTGGTTGTATGTAATCCCGAGAATTCCCAGAGGAGAGACTATAGAAGTCTGTCAGCAGTAGGGTCCATTCTGGCAGGAAAACTACTCTATAAAAGAAAAGAGAAATGAATTTCCTTTCCTTGTAGTTCAATATTTTCTTCCTCTACACTTTGGCTAAATCCCTCCATCCTACTGCCCCACAAATGTCAGGGCAGGGTTGCCCCACTCTCAGACAGCTCTCTTCATTATGATTATCAGCGTTAATGCCATGTCATTAATCCTCATGGGTATATGGAGGCCTCACGTAGAATGAATGGGGAAGGTCACCATGGAAACATTTGTCTCCATAGCTGACTCATTGCAACCCCCTTAACTGCAGAGTCGCACACCCAGTCGCACATCCTGTTTGCCATCTGAATGGCACTGGATGAAGCCACAAATTTGGCATCTCCTGCAGGACCATATTCTTTTTAAAAGCTATTAAATATCTATGCCAAGAAAATGTTCCTCAGACTTATGGTAATAATACTATTTGAGATATGTTAAGTGGGTGATGCTATGCGATTAGTTGTTAACACCTTTTCATAAACACACAGAGTAAACATTATCTGTGGTTTTTCAGCTCCCTGTGACTGCATGGTCTTATGGTCTCTGGAGTATGCAAGGAAAAACGTGCCCATGTAGAAAATAAGCAAAACACCTGCACTCTCTCACATTTTACAAAGGATCTTCCTCAGAGGTTAGTATGATCTATCAGCCTGTAGCACAGTGAGGTGGAGGGGAATAAAATGGTCTTTGCTGGGGTTTTATTTTGTTTTGTTTTATTTTGTGGCTGTTTCAATATAAAAAGCAAGCAAGATAACCCATGTAGAAAAATTAAATTTGAGGACTGCAGACTTCTCACTTAGCCTTATCATGGGAAGACAGAATATCAGCATTTCCTAGATTGGACATTAGGTCTATGCTGGGAGATATCAGGCTTAAATAAAATCACCTGAGAACTACAGTGTACCTCCCAGCCATCTCAGCACAGCTAAACACAGCAATCTGTCTAGGCTTGCTATGTTTGGCGTTGACAGTAATTATACAAACGTAGACCCAGCAGGAAAAGCAAGCATGGGAATGAAAAAGGGAACAGATTATTTTCTAAGCTGGGCATGTTCACCGGGTCTTCCGAGGCAGGGAGGTCGTCATTTCTTGTTTATACTTTGGATTCCACATAGAAGTCTTTAGCTTGAGGATAATAATAGTAGGTATTTATCGTATAGTAAGTACACGCTGAAACCTATGCCAAGCTGTACAGGTATTAGCTAATTTTAGTCTATACATTATCATATGTGGTAGGTAGTATTCTTTACTTTATTTGACAGATTATGAAACTAAGGCATGGGGGGGTGGCCAGATGGCTCAGTTGGTTAGAGCATGAGCTCTTAACAGCAAGGTTGCCAGTTAGAGTCCCACATGGGCCAGTGAGCTGCACCCCCCACAACTAGGTTGAAAATATGATGACCTGGAAAAACTCCCTGTTCTCCAATATGCCCCAATAATAATAATAATAATAATAATAATAATAATAAATATTGGAAAAAAAAAAACCTTAAAAAAAAAGAAACTGAGGCATGGAACAATTTAGTGATTTCCCCATGTTCACATAGCTTTTAAGTGACTGAGCTGGAACACAAACCCGGATAGTCAGCCTCCAGAGTTTATTGTTCATTTACTTAAACATTAAGCAACATATTTGCCTCTTATGAAGTCATATTTATTTTTTCTCTTCTTGCTTCCTCTCTCTCTCTCTGTCTCTCTGTCTGTCTCTCTCTCTCTCTCTCTGCACCACCATCCTTTGGCTGGTCTCTTTCTCTCTCACCTCTTTCCTACTATTTGTCCCCCAAATGTCTCCCACCTGTCCCTTAGTGCCCACTGCCACTCCTACTTGCTTCTCTCTTTCTCCCTCTGTATCACTGGAAGTGGACAGCTAGTTGCCCCACGTGGCTGGGTACACAAGCTGGTCTCTGTCCAATGGAGTTTGGTCTCTCCCAAACTAACTTCTACCTGTAAAGCAGGAAAAGCTAGTCTTTGCTTCCAGATCTCCCCCTTGCCACCAACCCTGCTTAGTCCCTCTCCTTTCTTTTCCATGGCTCCCAGTTATTTTGTATTCTTTTCCTTCAAATACATTTTTTTTTTGGGGGGGGGAAGTATGGGTATCTTCAACTTAAACAGTGAATTTAATCTGTTTGTTTATATTAAAGTGCTCCCATTTTGTGAACATTTGCTTCTTCTCTAATTTTTAAACTGTTATTGAAGTATACTGTATATATGGTGCTGTGGAATGAAACATGTACCCCCAAATTTATATGCTGAAGCCTTAACTCCCAATGTGGCTATATTTGGAGATTGGGCCTTTAAAAAGTTAATTATGGTTAGACGAGGTCATAAGGGTAGGGCCTTATTTCAATATGACTGGTGTCCTTCTAAGAAGATAAAGAGACACCAGGGATGGGCATGAACAGAGAAAAGGCCAGGTGAGGATACAGAGAGAAGATGGTATCTGCAAGCCAAAGAGAAACGCCTCAGGAGAACATTGTTGGCACATTGATTTTGGACTTCCAGCCTCCAGAACTGCAAGAAAATAAATTTCAGTTGATTAAGCCATCCAGTCTGTGGTATTTTGTTATGGCAGCCCTAACAGATTAAGACATATGGAGAAATGCACAAATTTTTAGTGTACACCTTGAGAGATGTTTACATATTTATATACTCATGAGATCACTACCGATCAAGAAATAGAACATTTCAAGTACCCAAGGACGTTCTCGCATGCTCCTCCCAACTCACTTTAGCAGCTTGTGCCCATATTTTCAGATCTGCCTGCCCACAGAGAGGTTTAACTTAGGCTTACCCTCTGTTATGTGGGAGGACTCCACCTCTGCAGGTTCCTACCGTGCCAGAGTCTGGATGAATGAGTCGATTCTAGCAGTCAGGGTTTGCAAGGCACTTGACTCATTTCACAAATGATAAATATGACGTTATAATCTTCACCTGATTTCTGTGTCTATTTGTCAGTTGCTTCTGGGGAAAAGGGTACTGTTCACTCCTTAAATCCTAACATCTTGATGCTTGACTGAACCCAAGTTTGGAATTTTTAAAAATACCTTATTATTTTTATCATGAAATATTTCAAACATTCAAAAATATCCATGTGAATATAGTGAACCTACTATCTGATCTCAATAAATCGAGATAATTTATATATATATATATATATATATATATATATATATATATATATATATATATATGAGGTCTGACATTAATTGTTCACAAACTTGTTGCAATGATGTTGCTAACCTTTTTTGATATCAGCGGGATTATTCATTATGAATTTGTACCAACTGGACAAACAGTTAACCAAGTTTACTATTTGGAAGTGCTGAAAAGGCTGCATGAAAAAGTTAGATGACCTGAACTTTTCGCCAACAATTCATGGTTTTTTCATCACGACAATGCACCAGCTCACTTGGCACTGTCTGTGAGGGAGTTTTTAGCCGGTAAACAAATAACTGTATTGGAACACCATCCCTACTCACCTGATCTGGCCCCCAATGACTTCCTTCTTTACCCGAAGATAAAGAAAATACTGAAACAAAGACATTTTGATGACATTCAGGATATCAAGAGTAATACGACGATAGCTCTGATGGCCATTCCAAAAAAAGAGTTCCCAAATTGCTTTGAAGGGTGGACTAGGCACCGGCATCAGTGCATAGCTTCCTAAGGGGAGTACTTTGAAAGTGATCGTAGTGATATTCAGCAATGAGGTATGTAGCACTTTTTCTAGGATGAGTGTGCAATCTTAATTGTCCGACCTTGTATATACAAAATCTTTTAATTTAAAATACTGTAGTAAATCACAGAGACTCTTAAAGTTTAAAGCCTCTGGGCTTTGCAACAAATAAAGAGTGGCTCTAATAGAATCAAATAAAAACAGAACACAATACAAAACTCTCATCATTGCCAACCCCATTTTTATCTAATTTATTTCCCATCATGTTGCATACCATCTGTTAATCTAATGAAATTCCCCAAGGCTCAAATTGGTAAATTCACAAAATTCACTTCCTTTGATATGTGATTGAGGATTCCATCTTGATTTGAATTAGACCTCTGATGAAGGAGTGGAGGCAACTGAAGTTTAAACAGATTTGGGACTGGCCTGCGTGACTGATGTTATTTGTCTCAATTCCCAGGCTCCAGGCAGGAATGGCCTTGGAATCCATTTACTGACCTTGCACTCCAATCGTACATATTGGAGGAGCAAGTGGTGAGCCACCAAATGAAGATGGGGAAGCTACAGCAAATGGTTACAGAAATCTGAACAGACTTGAGAGGGAAGAGCAGCAGAAACTCTTTAAAGAATTGCTAAATGGGTTTAGAGGAAACAAAGTTATTACTGGTGGATGGTCAGATGGTCAGCAAGAAGACTTCTGTGTCCTGAGGGAATATGCTCAAAAAATTAGAAAATTGGGACTTAAAGGGAAGCCAGACACAAATTATTAAATAAAGGTACTAATGGTAACCAGGCAGTGGATTACATTCAGGGCAGAGTTTGTTATGGTTTTGGTGGGATTATACATTCTAGCATGGTGATGGTAAACTATGGATAATTTTAAACAAAAATAACTCATTGACTTTGTATACTTATCCAGATATCTAAAGAGCATGTTTGGAAAACAAATGGCTTGGCCTCCGAGAGAGAGAGAGAGAGAGAGAGAGAGAGAGAGAGAGAGAGAGAGAGAGAGAGAGAGATTCATTGGAATTGCAGGATCAAGAAAATGGAAAACAAATTAGTCACTGAAACTTGTAAATGGTGACAGCCCTACATAAGATAGAGAAGAAAAGGGATTAATTAAAAAAACCAAAAAAACCCCAAAAAACAACAACCCCAAAAAGCAGGTCAAACTGTTAAAGGATGCGTTGGTTTTCTTGTGTGATTTTCTGTTAACTCTTTGGACTTAGCAATGTGAATGAGAGACCACATGCACTCTAGTAACAAAAAGTCCCAGGCCATAGCTGTTGAAAAAACTCAAAACCCATCCTACTGTCTGAGGTGCTATACCAGGACTCAGCAGCAATTATAGAGGAGAAAGTATGGACTTTAATTTCTTTGAAAAATTAACTCACAAGGGGAAGATTTGATGTGTGGACTTGAGTGATCAAAGGGATGCCCTGATAACTGGTAAAACACTATTTCTGAGTACGTCTGTGAGGGTGGCTCCAGAAGAGATTAACTTTGAATCAGTAGACGGAGTAAAGATCAGCCTCACCAATAACAGTGAAACTCATCTAATCTGTTGAGCACCAACATAGAACAAAAAGGTGGAGGAAGGGTAAATTTGCTTGAGCTGAGACATCTATCTTCTGCTCTCGGACATCAGCACTCCTGGTTCTTGGATTTTTGGACTCAGGCCTGGATTTATACCATAGACCCTAAGATTCTCAGGCTTTTAAATTTGGACAGAATTATACCACCAGTTTTCCTGGTTCTCCAGTTTACAGATAGCAGATTATGGGACTTCTTCGCCTCCATAACCACATGAACCAATTCCTATAATAAATCTCATAATAAATTCTTAAATAACTATCTATATATTTTACTGATTCTGTCTCTCTGGAGAACCCTGACTAATGCATGGTCTAAACTCAGAGTGGATACTCTTCACTTACAATACAGAAACTTTATTAAAACAAAGTTAGCTCTGAACTTCCTAGAAAAATAAAGCTTTTGTTATCACTTCTTTTTCCCTTTTCCCTTTTTATATTAGGATATGTTACCAGGAGAAAAATGAATAATTTGATAATCTCTTAGGATATCCTGCAAAAGTATACACCAAGAAGTTTCCTCAATTTCACCTGCCACTAACAGTATATAAAGCATGAAATTTTAATACACCTTGTCAAAATAGGCTTTTATACTTTTTACATTTTATTTCAGTCAGGATAAGCTATGTCATTCTCAGTGACTTAGAACAACTTAGGTTTATATCTTGCTCACTCAAACTACATATCTTTTGTGGGCTGGATAGGCAATCTGCTCTGTGTCATCCTCTCTCTGGAATCCCACCCTGGAGGATTTTACATCAACAATTAAATATTCTGGCCTAGAAGTGAAAAATATCATTTGTGTTCACAACCTCATTAGCCATAATTAGTGACGTGGCTTCACGCAATCACAAGTTGCCTAGGAACTGCAAATCTACCATAGACCAATAACGGAGAGGACTAGAAAATACTTTGTGATCAGCACTAGAATTGTTATACATTTTCATAAACTTAATAGCTGAAAATAACAAATTGCCTTATTTTGCATTTATATTACAAGAAAGGTTGATAAATTTCTCCTTTGTGAATTATTTGTTCTGCCCCTTTTGTCATATATTACAATGGGTATGTAAAAAAGTCGGTTGAAGAATTTAAGTTGTTTTCAAGTTATCAGTAAGGATTTTCCATTGCCCCTCCCTCCTCAAGAAGTTCCATATAGGGAAAGATTCTGGACAGTAATAATTACTTGATTTTCAACACACTATAAGCAACACATAGAATTGTTTTAACGGGGCATTGACTATTAAAAATGTTTGGTAAGCTATGATGATTCATACTCATACCAACATAATATTAGTCAGTCAACTTATCTATTTTTCCAAAGTTCATTTGTTGGCATCTTTCTATGAGAAGTGACAGAATTCCAATTCAAACTAGTTTAATAAAACAAAAATGTATGGCCTCAAGTAAAAATTACAGAGTTTCCCTAGGTTTAGTCATGCTGGATATCTGTGGTCAAATAATGTCAGAAACCTCTTTCCTTCTCTCCACCTCTCATGTCTGTTTTCTTCATTTAATCCTTGACAGGTTTGGCTGTGAAGAGAACCTTTGCTGGTTATAGGGAAGTTCCAAACCTATATTAACCTTGGAACTAGGAATCTCAGAGAATAGGTTACAGTATTCCTTTTTCCACATTCTTATCAATCCTCAAAAAGACACTCTTTAACCTCACTTAAAAAAAATATTCCCAATCAAGACCAACATCTCTATTTAGGGGCAAGCAATAAGTATATCAATCAGTAATTGGCTAGCTTTGGTTTCACCTTATTGAGGACCAAGATATGATCCCCCCAATATTATATATTGAAATTCTATCCCCTAGTACTTCAGAAAGTGACTGTATGTCTTGAGATAGGTTCTTGAAGTAGGTAATTAAGTTAAAATGAGGCTATTATAGTGGGCACAAATCCAATGTGACTGATATACTTATAAGAAGAGGACATATAGACATGGACATGTACAGAGGGGAAGGTCACGTAAAGACACAGAGAAGGCCATCTACAAGCCAAGGAGCGAAGCCTCAGAAGAAACCAACACACCAACACTTTAATCTTGAACTTTTAGTCTTCAGAACAGTGAGAAAATAAATTTCTGTTGTTTAATCCACCCATCTTTGGTACTTTGTCACGACAGCCCTAGCAAACTAACACATATCCCCATGCCTATAGCGTGATGGGGTAGGTATGACCCTTTGACTGTCTACCCAACCACAAATTCCACAATGAGAGACAGGCAGTCTTCAGGGGAAAGAAAAAGTTCCATGACTTGAAGAAAGAGGGTGTGATGCTGGACATACCATAATTGCTGGTGTCCCACAGATGGAGAGTAACCAATCTGCCTTAGTCCAGAGATCATGATTTCACAAGGAGAATTTATTACTTATGATAGATTTCTTATCAAAATTGCTCAAAACATTTTGCACCTCTGCTTCAACCATTACAATTTTGGTATAGGTGGGAAAGGCAGTAGAATACATTGATTATACAGCTCTTGGGTTAGTCAGATCTGGGTTTGGATCCTGAATTCATCCAGTTGCCACTAAGATTACCTTGGGAAATTATTGGAGTCTATGTTTCCTTCTTTATAAAATGAGGATAATGAAAGTGCTTTCTCCTACAGTTGTTGTGAGGATTCTTTATGTTAATTCATGAAAAACTCTTAACACAAAGCCTAACAACAATAGAAATAGTAGATTTTTCTATTGTTCTTATTATACCTACCATTACTATTATTCTTGTCATGTATAGATTGTCCAAAACATTCAAAGGACTCATTGCACATAAGTCATTCAGAGTTTTGAATTTTAGCTGAACTATTATCTTGAGACTTTATCATTGACATACAAAGAAAGATGATGGATATAACATATTAAAAACATGTCCTAAAGCATCTTTCAGGAAGAGAATAGAAACTGGGCTTGCCAAGTTCCACACATCTCAATGTTGAGTATGTTGAATTTGAGGTTTCTGTGTGATAACAAAATGAAGACATCCAATTTATAGCTAGGACTCTGATACTAGTTACGGACAGAGGCCAGGACAGTAGATAGTAATTGAAAAATCATTTGTTTATGTCAGAGATTGAAAAATAGCAAATTGGAGAAATAGATTGTTCTTTTTCCTCCTAAACAGATTCTAACAAATATTTGGGCTACCATTTAATTAATATCATACGTAAAAAATTTTTTAAATGAGATTTTCTCAATAAATCAGATGATCTGGGCCTAGTGTTTAGCATTTTCAGATGGCAAATGTCAAAGGGTACTGGGGAATAGCTGCCCCTTTTGGCCATGAATTCGACTCTTCACTCAGAATATCCATGTGCATATATTTCACATTCTTTGGGCCACCTCCCTGCTCTCTGGAGGCATTTGAGTGAGAACCGTAATGAAGTTGATTGTTAAGGACAGAGATGTAGCTGAGGTTGCTACATGGAAGAAGGAAAAGGAGCCAATTCTGGAAGAGGGAAGAGGAAGAGGAAGAGGAAGAGGAGTTATTCAAGGAAAATAAGAAGGTTCAGGAGAGAACACTGTCATCACACCCAACAGGGCAAAGAGTGTTAATTAGAGGGAGATGATCAAATGATTCTACGTTCCCAAAGACACCTGGTAGTCTGACTAAAAACACTCTATTAGTTTTGTCAATTAGGAAATCGCTCATGGAATACAATAACAAAAGGAGTTTCATGCTTGTGATTAGACAGAAATCTATAATAGACAGAGGAAGTAAGAAAGTCCTTTTCTGTTTTTATTTTTTAAGTCATTTGTCTAATGAGGTTTTATAAGATGGTTGCTTTTTTATTATACAATGAAAAAGTGTTTATTGACCAACTGGAAAGAAGTTCAAGAGATGCTCAAATAGAGCGAAGAGACAGAACTGACTAATGGAGCCCGATTCTAGCCAGCTGAGAGTGAACACATTTAAAAAATTTTCGAATATGTATGATTTCATGAATTTGCATGTCATCTCAGCACAGGGCCCTTGCTAATCTTCTGTGTGTCATTCCAATTTTAGTATATATGCTGCCAAAACAAGCAGAACAAAATCTTAATCACACGTATATATGTAAATGTTAAGATTTGTTAGTCTTGACTTGAATATCCCATAAGATCCTGGAGTTCAAAAAGTTTAAAATTAATTTCATTAATTGATCCTACCTGTTCTCTAATATACATCTATTCCTATATTCTCTCTCCAATTTACCCAGTCTCTTAAATGAGCAGTGTGGAAGTCATTTTGTGTTTCTCCTTTTCACCACCAGTCAATTGCTCTGATCTTTCCTGCCAGCTTCCATTCAATCAGACACAAAGCCCTACTGATTCTTCTCTTAAGTAAGTCTGGAGTCTATCTTTTTCTCTAATCAAGTTTCTCTTTTTTTGTGATCCCCACTGAACCAGAAATTCTTCAAGGATAATGTGTGTTCTTTATGTTTTCCTTCATTTCAACTCCTAAAAGTGTAAAAAACATTAAAAATGTTCAGTAAGGTTTGTGGCAATGAACTAAATGATCTGGTCCTTGGTTTTCTAGTTTCTTGCCTTACTACTCTTCCAGCACACCAGTCACACTGTACAACCTACTCTTCCACCAATACCACAGTCTATTCCATGTTTCCTTGTATTTACACAAATTATTACTTCTCCCTGGAATGCTCTTCACAAAGCATTTTTCAAATGGAAAGTGGGCCATGTCTCCAAAACGTTAGTAGAAGAGTGAACACCCCTTTGAAATTTCCCTTTATTCTTCTACTTGGGTGCAGATCTTGCTGAAAAATACCAAATACATTTCTTTTTCTTTCTGGCACACAACAAAACATTTCTCAGCCTCACTTGTTGTTTGACATGGCTATAGAATGTCAGTGGAAACAATGTGTGTACTCTTAGGGGTGGCCATGAATCCCTCCCCGTTGTCATCTTCCATACCCTTTTCCACTTTCAGATGGCTGGTTTAAAGAACCCTTAAAGGAGGTCTCAGGAGCTATGTGTTGAAGATGGAACTGCGTTCATGTGCTGCTGAATCATGGAGATACATTCTGAGAAATGCATTCTTAGGCAATTTAGTTGTTGTGTGAACATCATAGAGCGCACTTACACAACCTAGATGGTAGAGCCTATTACTGTAATTGTGTGCACTTCACTTTTATAAGACTGGCAGTGCAATAGGTTTGTTTACACCAGCATCACCACAAACACCTGAGTAATTGTAGTGTAAGCCCTGACAGGTGGCTTTCCTTTTTGTAATGCAAGTGCCTGTCTTAAGCTTTGATTGCTGAGGCATCCATTTCAAAGCTGATATCCGTTACACAAAGACATCTGCTTTAAGGAAGGTGAACACGAAGTGTTGCCAGCCACACGACTAGATAAAGAGCCAGGCTGCATTCCTCTACTAGTACTCCTTTGTTTTAGAGATCCTGGTTGATTTAGATAACTGACCATTTGGGCTATTTTTCTTTCTGTGCTTTAAATTTCTACACATGTGTTTTAAATTCACCAATAAAGAGTGAGCCTGCAAAAGCCTAGACCCTACCCTCCACCTCAATAAAAGCAGAACCTCAGGCTCACACACACGTGTGGCCGGGGCTCTCTATGCACGACCAAGTTATGTGCTATCCAGCATTCTTTGTACTCTCCAGGGCCTGTAAGTAATACACTTGATTTTTTCCTTCAAAGTTTCCTAATGGCTATCACTCAAGGACATCTTGCAACCATAATAAGAATTACAAGGGTCGGTCCAATAGTAACATTGATTTAAAAAGGGGAGATATCTGTGGGAAGTGCACTGGGCTGAGGTGAGTGGCCCCAGGCATTTCTAGCCGATAGCATTGCTATCGATAGACTGCAATGGCATAGAAAAGTAATGTGTGGCACTGTGACATTGAGACAGCTACTATGTCACTGAGGGATAAGAATCTTTCACTCCATTGTAATCTTTTGGGACTACCATTTTATATGGTTGTATATGTGGGCCATCGTTGACTGAAAGGTTATTCGGCACATGACTATATGGAAAAAGGAAATCCTGGTCCTGGAGTCATTGCATGGAGGACAACTGCCCAGCCAGTAACTCCTGCATGGAGTTAAGAGTGAGAAATAAACCTTCATGATGTTAAATCAGTCACTGAAAGTTTGGATTTTATACATTATAGCCATTAGTCTTAACTACTACAGCTCTCATTGGGTCTTGTAACCCCATTATAACTCCTAATAGATTGTAGATTGTAATAATAGATGGATATGTCTGTCACTCTACTAGACCATGCTTGTCCTGGAAACCTAATCTCTATCAATATTGCCAGTATCTAGCACAAAATAGGTGTTGTTTTACAAACATAAAACCTACATTTTATGGGAGAGCCGCACGTTACTACGTTGGTTTTTTTTTCAAAATAGTTTTTGGGAGGATGGTTCACAAACAATAGTCCTAATAATTATAAATACTATATTTTTTTACACATGAAATTCTCTTTTTGGAAAACATGAGATGTAAGCTGTCATATTTTTACTTCGTTACTACAGGCAGTTCCTTCTATTCAGGATAATGAGTGAGACTGGACATATTTTCAAATTCTAATATAGTTTTAAAATGTGTAATTTGTTTTTGTATTTTCGTCAGTGGCAAGTACAATGGTAGTTTGTGCAAATTAACGCTCACAGTATGAATGTTTTAGTACTATTAAATAATGACTATGCAATTTGAAAGGTAATTCTATTATGGCAAGCTTCCTCGGAAACACAAATGGCCTCAGTGTTGTAAAATTTGCAGTTATTGTTAGAAATTGCAAGTTTATTGAATAATAAATACAGTAGTCACTTGACCTCTAAAAGTGGAGTTTTGAATTAGTGGTAAAAAGAGGTAGTTGCATGTAATTCTTTTCATTACCTATGTCATCTTTTTTCCAAGTCATGGAACACTGGATTGGAAGTGAGAGTGAATTGTGAAGGCAGTAAAAGTGTAATTGTTGTTCAAGTCAAAATAATTGCTCTTTTAGTTCTTTCTAAGGTTTTCCTTTATTCCAGGGCAAATACGATATTTTCAAGCCATTTTCAATTATAACAAGTGATTGTTAAAATCATAGAGAATAGAAAATGCCTTTGCTATTTAGGATTATCCTAGAAAATAATTAGTACCAATAGATCTGAAAAGTACGAGTTACTAAAATCCAATATGAGGACATATAAATATTGTTGTTATAGAGAACCTTATTTTACATTTTATCTTCAGAGTAAAATCTCATTAATTTGAATTGACAATTATTTAAAATGTATGACAAATCAATAATTTCAGTTTGAAGTTTGTTTTAAAATGTTGATGATAAAAATGAAATTTCAGAACATTTTGTTAGTTTACTTGTAGTGTTTGAGGAAAAAAGGGCATAGTCCTGCTTGTGAAGTTAATACCCATTACAATGGAATCATAACTATTTACCAAAGTAAATATAATAGGATTTTGATTCTTAAATAGTTGCGTTTATGTTACTATATATACTGGGGGTGGATGTGACTACATTTCTTTTAAAATATTATTAAGTCTTATTTTTCTGCAGTTTGTTCATATATGTTTTTCATTAAACAACAAGGGACAAGCAGTAGAGATTAATACTGAATCTTTGCTGTTGGGCAAAAAAGAAAAAAACAAAAAATAACAATGTCTCCTCGAGTTAATGGGCAAAGATTCAAAACAAGATATTCAAGGAAGACAGTGACTTAAATTGGGTGTTTTTCCTTTCCACCTACTCCATCCAAATTGTCTTTCTTGAGTCAAACAACTGTTAGAATCCATGGAATGGCTGGGTGGAAAGGAAGCCTTCACCTCTCCTGCTTTCGTAGGGTGCCTAAGACCCAAAGAGCCTTGAGCTAGATTATTAATGACTGGAATCTGTAGAGAGCTTGGCCCTAGAGATTAGTGGAAACCCAGTGGGAGACCAACATGTTTGTGGGCCTAGTTTTCATTGGTTTTCAAACAGTAAGTAACATTAAAAAAAAAAAAAAAGGAAGAAAGAGAATTGGACCATTTTCAGGCTCATTCCATGTACCCACGCCTGGAAGAGAATGACAGTGCTCTACAAGGAGTTCTACACTGCTAAAAGTCCTTTTTTTTTTGGTGCCACTTTCATCACTTTGGCACTTTGCAACCAGCCCTGAGTTCCACTGAGTAGAAAAAGTAAAACAAAACTAAAAACATTTAAAAGAGCCTGGCAGCCAGAGACAGGATCAGTGAGAACAAAAACACATGCCAAATAAAATGGAACTCAATGAGATAGACAATAATTTAAACAGAAATAGAGAGTACTTAAGGAGATTCAAGTATTCTCAAGAAGTCTTTTTGGAACTAAAACAAACAAACAAAAATAAAATCTATCCCCCGACTCTACCCACCCACCCCAAAAGAAAAAAAAAATTCCTAACCAAGTAATTTACCAGAAGAATGGAAGGAGTGACAGTCTTTGGAAAGGTGACAGAGACTTCTATGTGTTCCCCAAAACCTGTCCCCTTTTGCACTTATGAATGCCCGTGCAGTTGAATTCTTGCTAATGGAATGTGAGTAGAGGTAATATGCACCAATTCCAATGGTGAACACACACTCTCTTTCCATTTGCTGGCTGGACGTGAATGTTCAATGTGACGGGGAAGCCCTATGTTGAAGATAACAAATCTCCATCAGACTAGGTTGACTGAGCAGAGCCAACTCCCCTAACTTTTACTAACTTTTACCACTTACACTTTATGTAATTAAAAAATACACTGCAGTTGTGTTAAACAATTGAGTTTATCTGTTATAACTTAAGTATACTTTAATGAGTACAGTGAGCTGACAATTAGTGTCGTGGAAGATCCAAGAAATAAATATTTCAATGTATATATTTAAAAAATAGATTTAAGGACATTACAAGACATTTGGAAGGTAACTTATGGAGGTAACGTGAACAAATGGAGTTTCAGAAGGAGGAAAAAAACAGATAAGAAATGATTAAAACAATAGCTAAAACTTCCCTGAGATGAAGAGAGACCCAGCAGAACTTAATGATGTTCAAGTAGAATTGTTGAGAAAATATATGCACCTAAGAATTTCATGGCAAAATGTTAAAGATTTTATAAGCATTCATTAAAAAAAAAAAATCTTACAAAGAAAAGAGAATCTGACTATCAAATTCTCATTTGTAAAAGGTAAATCTAGAAGAGAGTAGAATAACATGATGAAGGGAAAATGACTTTAAGTCAGGAATATTATGTCCTCTCATAAAAGATGTTCATTTTAGTGTGTAAGAAATCATATAGTATATGCTGCATTAGAAGAAAATAATTGAGAAAACAATGTATTCAAACCACAATTAAACAGATGAGAGAGCCTGGAATAGAGGTGGAGGAGAAGAGGATATGTACCCATATAGCTAGATCTATATGGATAATAATATCCTACTGCTTTGGACTGTTAATGTAACTGTTAATTGTGGTCTTGAAGCTGAAGTGATACATGGGGACTGAATATTAACCTACTGTCAGAAGTACTACATTATTTGAGCAAAACCTAAGAGTTAACAGTGGATGGGCGAACAGAAAAGTAAAAGCACTTAAATAGTTTTACCTGGGGCACGTAGAAGAGGAAAAAAATAAACACATCTCATTGGTGGTGGTGGTGGTGGTGGTGGTGGTAGTGGTGTATGTATGTAAACCTTACATGTTTGTACAGAAAACAACCAACTGCAGTAGATCTGTAAGATGTATTGTATGTGTGTGTGTGTGTGTGTTTCTGAGTAAGGGTGAAAAATCAGGAAGTATGATGGAATTAGAGCATGTTGCTTGAGGAAACACTTGCCATCAGAGTTTTGTTTTTGTTTTTAAATTTTTTTATTGGGGAATATTGGGGAACAGTGTGTCTTTCCAGGACCAATCGGCTCCATGTCAAGTCATTGTTTTTTTTTACAATCTAGTTGTGGGGGGCGCAGCTCAGCTCCAGGTCAAGTCGTTGTTTTCAATCTAGTTGTGGAGGATGCAGTTCACTGGCCTGGGTGGGAATCGAACCAGAGACCTTCATGTTATGAGCACTGCGCTCTAACCACAGAGCCAAACAGCTGCCCTGCCATCAGAGTTTTAATGGTAGTAGAGAGATAAGAAAGATATTGTGGGGGCAGAGCCCCAGAAAGTAGTTTCCAGGCTCTCGGCCTCACATAGACAGGTGCTGGCTCAGGTAGTAAATGGCCAACTGTGACTGCATGGCCATCAGCTGTGGCTAGTTGGCCATCAGCTGTAACCAGTGAGCCATTGGCCACAATATAACTGCTGTGGCTACGCTAGAGGAAAGAGAGAGAGAATGGGGGCTAGCAAGAAGATGGCAGCTGGGCTGGCAAGTGTGGATGGCGGTTTACGGACAGTGTGGATCCAGCCTCCAGTGAGAGTATAGTGCCGCCAGAGAGAATATAGTGGTATAACTCCCCCACCTATGGCTCCGTGGGTGTTCCTTTTTGGCCTCACCATATCCTGTGTTCTTGTATGGGGAGCGGGAGCAGAGACCCCGCAGGCCTCCCTGCACAACAAATGGCGCAGCGAGCAGGGTCTCCCGCACGACAAATGGCGCAGCGAGCAGGGTATGGTGCCAGCCAAAGCTCTCCAAAGAGTGGTGGAGCAGTTTGTGTGTATGAACACTCAGTCTGAGGAAGACCAGGAGGAGCAGCTGCCGGAGAGCTGGACCCCCGTGGAGGGGTGGGAGGACATGGACGGTTCTCCCACCAGCACAGGAAAAGCCATGCAGCTGCTGGAGAGATGGAGCCCCGTGGAGAGGTGGAAAGATGTGGACGGTTCCCCAACCAGCACAGGCCGGAGAAAGCGAAGGTCGTTGCGGCCCTGTGGGCCGGGGAAGTTCCTGCTCAGGCAGCCCGGATGCAGGACTTGTAGTCCCAGGAGGTAACGTTTGCTGAGTCCTCCGTGGGAGATAAGGGTGAGGTCAAGGTCGTCCTTCACCCCAGGACAGCCCTGGTGAATGACTATGGACTATGGGGAATTGCCTTCCGTCCCTAATTTAATGGACCGCTTGACTGTTTGTTTGGGAACTGTTGTTAGTGGAACTGGGGGATATTTGCTTTTGTCTCTTGACTGGCCGCCATTGAGAATATGTAAGCACCTTGATTGTGAGTCGCTGTTGTTCCAGCAGGGTACCCTGAGAGGCCCAGAGAGAGTGGCAGTGCCCTGAGAAGCCCTGGCTGTGTCCAGGAAGTGTGGCTGTGCCCACAGAGAGTGGCAGTGCCCTGAGAGCCCTGGCTGTGTCCAGGAAGTGTGGCTGTGCCCACAGAGAGTGCAGTGCCCTGAGAGCCCTGGCTGTGTCCAGGAAGTGTGGCTGTGCCCACAGAGAGTGGCAGTGCCCTGAGAGCCCTGGCTGTGTCCAGGAAGTGTGGCTGTGCCCACAGAGAATGGCAGTGCCCTGAGAGCCCTGGCTGAGTCCAGGAAGTCTGGCTGTGCCCTGAAGATGCCCTGGCTGTGCCCAGGAAGTCGGGCTGTATCCCAGAGAGAGTGGCAGTGCCCTGAGAAATCCTAGCTGTGCCTGGGGAAACTAGTGGTACCCTAAGAAGTCCAGGAAGTCTGGCCGTGCCCAGAAGTACTGGTGGTGCCCTGAGAAACCCTGGCTGTGTCTGGGAAGACAGGTGGTACCCTAAGAAGTCCAGGAAGTCTGGCTGTGCCCAGAAGCACTGGTGGTGCCCTGAGAAACCCTAGCTGTGCCCAGAGAGCCTGGCTATGTCCAGGATATTGCATTCACCTCCAGGCTCCTCGCACAGGGCCCCTCGCGGAAGACGCTTGTCGCGTAGATTGTGAGGCGAGAGCCTGTAGGGGTGGAGTGTGGGGGCGGAGCCCCAGAGAGTAGTTACCAGGCTCTCGGCCTCACATAGACAGGTGCTGGCTCAGGTAGTAAATGGCCAACTGTGATTGCATGGCCATCAGCTGTGGCTAGTTGGCCATCAGCTGTAACCAGTGAGCCATTGGCCACAATATAACTGCTGTGGCTATGCTAGAGGAAAGAGAGAGAGAATGGGAGCTAGCAAGAAGATGGCGGCTGGGCTGGCAAGTGTGGATGGCGGTTTACAGACAGTGTGGATCCAGCCTCCAGTGAGAGTATAGTGCCGCCAGAGAGAATATAGTGGTATAACTCCCCCACCTATGGCTCCGTGGGTGTTCCTTTTTGGCCTCACCATATCCTGTGTTCTTGTATGGGGAGCGGGAGCAGAGACCCCGCAGGCCTCCCTGAACGACAAATATGTATCTGAGTAAGAGTCTCATTAATATAATTATTAAAAAATAGAAAAATATAGATCATATCCATTATTATGAATAAAACATGACACAAGTCAACAATCTAACTAGCAAAAATAAGTAAAAGGAAAAAGAAGGAAAGAGAATGTAAAATGCTGTCAGTTCTATAGCTCAACATATTCAGCTCTAAAAATGACCGCCTTTTGCAAAATCATATAATTAAAAAACAACAACAAGGCTTGTGGGAAAAATGGGGCCAGGAGTACAACACTCAAAAACTTTGTCAGTGATACATTAATAAAAGGACTGAAGCCTAATAAAAATGGTGGGACAATTTTATACATGTTAAATTATTAAAAAATACATAACTACTACAATATACGAGTATATAGCATATTACCTTGAACAGGACTGCTAGTGAAAGTAGGAGCTGCAAGGGTTGCAAATTGTGAGTTATTTTGAATTTGTGAAAGGGTTATCAAAATTTGCAATCTTTTGCATCCTTAGATCCTGAGGCTTTTTTTGTTTTGTTTTGTTTTTTGCCTTTGAGGTGTAGGGCCTTCAGGTGCATGTTTATAATAGACACTTGTTTTATCAATATCTAAAATTTAATTCAATGCCTCTCATTCCCCTTTAATCAACTTCAGTATCACTGCTGGAAATTCTTTGTGGCTTTTTCACCTTCACGCACAGCTTTACAAGCAGCTGAAAGCTTTGGGAATTGTAGTGATGTTTGACACCACAAACCTGGTTGCTGGTAGCACTAACAGGAGGCAATTCTGCTGGGTTTAGTAATTGAGGTCTTTGTATAAAAATGATGCTTTCTCTTTGTGAGAAAGATTGTTCTCAATTGTTGCACTCTGCTCTTTTATTCCTGTGCTCAAGAATATTCCAATATCTTCTATTTTTCTTTTTTTTAGGACTTGTTCTTATTTTATTGACTTACAATAGCACTTGAAATTGTCCAGACATAGACATTTATTTTTGCAGAGTTGTCTCTGATGGGCCAGAGTGTGGATTCCCTTATGCTTGTTGCTCTGGAGATATCACGCGTTGTCTCATTTCTTTCAAAACACTTTATTCTCCCCAATACTTAAAGCTTTTCTTTTACATGCATTGTGTGGTTTTTGAATCTAGATGCTTAGACATGTTTGGGATGTTAGGAAGAACTTTTGTTTTTAGAAAAGTTCATAAATTCAAAAGACTAGAAAAGCAGAACCATGTAGGATAAACACGCTGGGAACTGCGGTGGCATTAGATGTCTAAGTTGTAAGCCTGGTGTGTTTTGTGTATTAATTATGATGTGGTCAGTACCGTCAGTACAGTTTTCTGCCTTGACTTAAAATTTTTAAGGATATTTACAAAATGATTCATAAGCAAACATGAAATTTATTTTACATCCAAATTGTTCCCTAATATGTCAATCATGTTGGAACAAACAAAACTGACTATATATGATAAAAAGTAACATAAGATAAGGAACAAAATGTTTTGTCTGTCATTACATTAAATGTTAATTGACTGAAATCTTTATTTAGAAGAAAGAAACCATTAAATTGAAATAAAAAAGAGCACAGCTATGTACTGACTTTATAGGAAACACATTATAACAGAGATGAGCAGAGATATGAGATAAATTCAAACAAAATAAAGCAGGAGTGGTATTATAAATATCAGAGAAACTGAAATTTAAGGATAACATGACTAATAACGAGAAGACATTATATTGTAAGATTACTATTTATGAAAGAGATATACTGATTATGAACTTTTATGTCCCAAATAGCAACTAAATATACAGAGGGTGCCAAAAACATGTATACACATTTTAAGAAAGAAAAAAAACTATTAAAATTGTAATATTCAATATATACTGATAACAAAAGATGACTACAAGTCATTTGTATACATTTTTTGGTACCCCTGGTATAAACTAAAATATATTAGAAAATAAATTGAAATCTAGTAGAATTTATATTTATAATGAAACTCTTGGATATCACTATCAATTTTGAATAGACATGTAGGGAAAAAAGTTGTTTGGAATAAAACTTATATATATATATATATATATATATATATATCCATAAATACAACATTTTTATATCCCTTAAGTAGAGAAAATATTATAGATCAATTTTACATTTTAACATATTGGTTAAAAAATAAGTATTAAAAGAAGAACCTTAGAATTTATCTAAGAATTAATATACTATGATAGAGATTTTATTTTACAAGTAAATGGTGATTCATTACCAGGAAATATATGATCAGAATTTATTGCGTGATTTAATATAAAACAAACTTAAAGAAAATAAACATGTATGCATAACAACAGATGACAAAAACAGCATTTTTAAAATTTATCAGGGATTTCTAGTAAAACCTTTAGGAAAAAACACATTAAAACTGAAAAGGCCACTTACCAAAACACAGCTGAAGTTTATTTCTTTCCTATGGTGAAGTACTACAAATTTCTAAAAAATCGTTGAAATGTTTCCAATTGAAAAAATGAACAAAGGAGATGAATGAGAAATTCACAGAACAGCAAATCCAAAAGGTCAACAAATACATGAAATTATGTTCAAACTCACCGGAGTCAGAGAAATGAAAATTAAGTTAACAATGAGATACAATGATAACTTGATTAGATTGGCCAAAGTTAAAAGATTGATATTGTCCTACTGCTGTGGTGGTATAAAGAAAAGAGTATTTTAAGAAATTGCTAGTGGATACATGAACTATTGCCTTGGCTAGAAAATCTACTAACAACTATCAAAACTAAAAAAGAGGATATACCTCATATGCCCTTTGAGCCAGAAATTTCATCCTGTGTATTTAGGCCATAGAGTTATAAACACCATATGTAAGTATAAATATGTAAGGTGTTTAATTAAATATTGTTCATTAATACCAAAAAACTGGGAGGAAAATAAATATCCATTATAATGGTTGAATTATGGTTGCATATAATGAATGATTTTGCAGCTATTAAAAAAATGAATTAGAGCTACATCCAGGTTTCCAGAATTTCCACAAGGTATTATTGGGTGAAAACAAAAAGAAGCAGAAGATTATATATAATAAGATTTTAGTTTTTTGTAGCAAATATTGAAAAAATTCGTATTTATGCACATATGCTTATACTGAAAAATATGGTAGAATCGCTACTACATTTTAAAAATGATATTCTTGGAGAGGAAATAAATGCAGAGGGGAGGTGGGATCAAGAACAAAGAAAAGAAAAATACAAGCAAGCAATAACAGAATATTAAAGAAAAAAACAATGTCCAGGATATGATCACATTTATGCATCTATGTAAATTACTATTCTGCTAGACATATGCTTTCAAAAGAAGAAGTAGATTGATATTTAACCATTAATAGGCCTAGTTATAAATTCAATAAAAGCCCTAGTAATGGACAACCTCGCTCTGTCAGAATATCAGGCTCCAAGAATGTGGAATTACATGGAAAATTTGGGTTTAAGAAGTGCGTGCTGCATCTACGCTACCCTTGTATCCTGCAGACCAGAGATGGCATTGGCAAGATGCTGGCCTGACCTTGCCTCAGGAACAGTAGTGATGGCTTGAGCCAAAGGGAGAAATCCTGAACATTTCAAAAGGAACCAGCAGACTTATATTTATATGAGAGCCTCATTACTCTGCTTTGCCTTCTCCATTGACAGCTGGAGCCAATTCTGTGGAAGGTTAGGGCAGGAGGCCCCCATTGTATAGGAATATAAATAGATTCCTTCCTTGCAGAATGTTTTCCTAGGTTTGAAAAAAAATGTTCTGGTTTCCAATTGAAGAGCTTCTGATTCAATTGGCATGCAGAGAGGGGCTGGGTTTTTGAGATAGACAGATAGATGGATAGAGAGAGATAGAAAAGTTTACTCTCCAGGTCATTCAATTGCTACAATTGTAGACTTGTAATTCATTTCAAATCTATCTAAAGTTTCTGTTATTATAAACCATTCCATATCCTGCTTAGTTACTAGGAGGGCCAAGATCCCACAAGTGCTGCCTCATTTAATCCTCATCTGTTAGTAAACTCGGACAAACTAGAGGAATCAACTAGTAATTATTACCTCAAAGGCACTGAGACAAGAATTAACAAGAATGGTGATGTTTGTTTGTCATCAAGTTAATTCTGTATGAGATGGGGCAAGGACTAGTATAAAAGAGATAAACCTCTAACTGTGGTCAACTTCCACAGTACTTTGAATCACACAGGGAATGTTAAAAAAATACTGGTGTTTCTCCCCCCAACTTCTGATGCCATTGGTCTGGGTACAGGGATTTAAAAATTGCCCAGGTGATTCTATTATGTTCCCGGGATTGAAAACCAGTGAAACAGCACCAAAAAAAGTTTTGTGCAGAAGTGCAAAGAACTTTTTTTTAATTGTTTTTTTTTTATTAGTTTCATGTGTACAAAACACTGTAATAGTTAGACATTTATCATTTATACCACTCACAAAGTGATAAACACCTCCCCCAATATACTACCCCTCTGACATCGCATACAGTCATTATATTTCCACTGTCTCTATTCCTTATGCTGTACTCCACTTCTTGTGAATATATATGTGTGTGTGTATGCATATATATACAGACACACATATACATATGTATATATATATATGCATACATATATACACATGTATGTATATATACATACATGAATACATATATGTGTACATATATATAAAATTATAGTTGACATTATTATTCAGCTTCAGATTCAGGTGTACACTGCAGTGATCAGGCATCTACATCATCCCTGAGGTGGTCTCCCTAATAAGACAAGTGTTCATTGGATACCCTACAAAATCTTTATAACATTATTGATTATATTCCCCAAATTGAATTTTCTATCCCCGTGGCAATCTTGTGGTTACCGATTATGCTTTCTAATCCCCTCTCCTTCCCCCTTATCCCCAACCCCCTCCCATCTAGCAATCCTCAGTTTTTCCTCTATGTCTCTGAGATTGTTTCTGATTAGTTCATTCATTTATTCTATTCTTTAGATTCCACAGAAGTGCAAAGAACTTTTGAGATGGATATCACTCCATTCATTTTATTACTTCACTTCCTGCATTCAGGTTAGTTCTTTTCAATACATTAAATTCATTCAGTATTTGTTAAGCACCTACTTTGTATTTATCACTGAATTAGGGGCAGAGATTCTCCAGTCACCACTTGATAGCTTAAATGCAAATTTCTAAACTAATTTCTCCTTGTGCCTGGGAGGCATCTCTTATTCTGACTCTGGTTCTGTTTGAAAGAGGAAAGTTTTCTACGTATTCCTTTCTCTTTTTTCCTTGTCTTTTCCTTTCTCTTGTTTGATTTTAGCAAAGTGGGACAGATAGAAGATGGGAAGGACAGAGAACAGGAAACTTGTATTGAGTACCTACTCTATGTTTGGCAAAGGGTAACATTTCACAGTTGGAATCTCAGAGATCCGTTAAGGAGGTATTAATTCTATCTTACAAATGAGATACAGGGACTCAGAAAGTTTAAGTAACTTGTTCAAGGTCAAAAAGCCACTTAAGACCACTTAGTTGCAAAGCTAGGATATAAACTATAAAGCTCCCCCCCCCCAAACTGTCAATTATAGCTTCCCTAAAGCCAGAGGGGAGTAGAATTATGCCTCCACTGGAAATTATGCGTCGAAACGGGTATTTGGGGATTGTCTGGGAAAGTAATTTCTTTGAAGTTTCTTCTTGTATCTTAAAAATTCATTTCAATTTTTATTTCATTCTCTATAAGTTAATTAAAATATAAAAATTTTGTCTAATTTACTATTAGGAAAAAATAATCATGTTTCTGATTTAATGCATACAATTGCATTGAGTTTATCAATTTCAGAAAATTGTGCTAAACTGAAGACAGCTGACTCTGCATATAAGTTGCAGTGTCCAGGAAATTTCTCTGTTTTGTCTTGAAATCACTAAATTTCAGGAATTCATAGCAATCCAAATCTGGGGATATAAATGGCAACACTTTTTCACTGTGCTTCTGAATCTCTGACAAGTCTTGCTGAAAAGAGACTCAAATGCTGCCTGAATTGAAAAGGTCTCTGCACCCAGTGGCTAGTCTCACTTACTCACTGATACTGATTTTTATTTCCCACTAATGGTGTAATTCTCATCTCATGAATCAAGAATCTCAAGTGACTCATATTCCCTGCTATTAACTTGCTTCATCCTATTAAAACTCCATTTTCTATGTAATGATCCCATATATATTTCAACCACTCAGTTTGCAGAACTTTGCACCCTTGTAATTATTTATTCAACTCATAATTATTTGCTGAATTTATATATTTCCTGCTGGTATAAGTTTCAATAACATATAAACTTTGTCATTTTAACTAATATATACCCCACGCATAACATTTTACCTAGTGCATATTAGGCATTTAGTATTTGTAGAATTATTATAATGTAGGACTTTCTCAAATAATTTACTTTTAAAATAAAATTTTTCAAAGCCAAGCTTCACTGACCTTGGAGAAACCTGAAGTAATTTTTAATTTCATTGAATGTGCTTTTTACTATATTATTCTATTCTCTATTTCTTTCTGGTTGCAAAAATCCTGAACCGCTTTTGAGAGATTTGTTTGAAACGTTATAACAATGATAATTTCTTGTTGTTCACTAGGAATTTTAAAAAAAAAAATTCTATCCAATACTTGGAATTATTTTTTATCTTTCTGATAATAATTTAAAATAAAAATAAGCATCGAAGTCCCTCAACACCTTCAGTACTAACAGGTTCTATGTACCATAAGTTCACCAGTTTTGATTAGGAAACTATCCTTTGGTTGTTCATTCTATCAAGATCATCTCAAGGATATATCAGGGACTTCTGATAACCAACTTGATATCAGGTTGCTGTGTATTTATATCGTTTTTATGTTTTTACTGGTTTCAGACCTATTTTTAAATTATTGGCTTTTAAATCCCTCTTGATATTGCCAGTTGAAAATATAATTTAAAAATCATCTCCCTTCTTTATGGGAATGGAAAGTAAATGGAAAACATAATAAATTATCTTACCTACCCACGGTTATTAGAATTCTCATGTAATTGGAGAGCTCGTTACATCAGAACTGGAGCAGTGTCAGACTTGCCCTGTGCATACCTAGTAACCATATATATACACAACCACAGCATTTCTGTTATGATATTTCATATGTAGTCTTTATATATAACATGTCACATTATATAATTTTATCTCACACACACAATAATTTTATATTATCGTAAAGTAGCCTCACGTTAACAGAGAAGGTATTTGTTGTCCCTTAAAAAAATAAAACAAACCACAGAAAACAGCTGAGAATATTGAGATTCAGTCTTGCCAAAGGTCACATAAGTCCATACAGTGTTGGAACCAGTCACAGATCCATCCTCTCTCTCTCTGGTGCTGCCCACTCTTGATTTCAGAGTAGAGCCTCTTTTTCACTCTTTCCTGTTTTAATTTTAGCGTTCTGGCAGAATGGAAGAAGTATAACCAGCGTGGTTTATTGCTTCCTCTGGTACCTTGTGAGAATTTGTGGTAGGTAGTACTTGAGAACTGTGCCTGCATGGCCCTTCTTGCAGCATCTCCCCTGCTGTATATCATCCCATTTTCTTATCTGCCGGACTGTAAATCAGCTTTGCAATTTGCCACTCATGCAGGAAGTAACACTTTAGACTAGATAGTAATATTAACAGACAAGTGGTGATCAAGGTAACAGTCTCAAAACTCTTTGGGCAAAGAAATAATGCTCTTGCAGTACCACTTTGTTAGGCAGGATGTATATGGGTAATTAGTAAATTTAGGATACCTAAATCGCTATTCTATGGGGTTGAGGAAGAAACCCTTCACCAGGAGTTGGCAAAAATAAATAAAATAAGATAAGATAAAATAAAATAAAATAAAATGATTCAGTGTAGTAAGATGTAGCACCTTGGCAGAAAGAAGAACAGGTACAAAATACAAAATCTTTTCAAGAAAAAATTTGAGCTGATTCAACTGGACATAAAGTAGAACTGCATGCCCAAGGGCAGGCTCTGCGGAAAACATTGACTGGATATGTGTTTATGGTTTTCAGAGCTGGAACCAGCTCAAGTGCCCTGGCTTTGACAGTTTCTGGTGGATGGGAAGCAGCAGGAGACAGGAGAGAGCACAGGAGTAGCCAGCAGCTCCCTAGTTCCATCCAAAGAGCTGGCTAGCCTCTTGCCTGGGGCTGAGAAGTGGCAGTTGGCCTAGATCAAGGTCCTGGGAGGAACTAAGCAGGTAGTTTGATCTGTAAGACTTGAATTGGCATGAAGTCAAGTAGGTCAGACAGGTGGGGCATAGGCAGGCATGGCAAGAGGTCCATGAACTTGTGGCTTTGAGACAGGATGACTGACGTCTTCAGGTCTTTTGGTGAAGGGCTACTCAGTTGCTCTTGGTTTTTCCTGCTCTCTCATGGGGTGGAATACTTAAGTCTAAAAGGCTCAAAATGTTGGGAAAGCCTTGTGGCCTGGAAGTTATATATCCTTAGTCCCCCACAAAAAGTCTTTGTGTCCCAGATTAGAACTTGTTATTGATTTTGTCCTTAGTGGTAAAATCAGTCGCTGGTGCTAGGAAAAGGGGAATTTGTTCTAGTGAAAGGATATATCTGTGCTTAAGCTGTAAAATCCTAACCAGAGAGGATCGGTAAAATCTGCAGCACTCCTTACTTTGCCCTTGACTCTGTCAGCTCCCTTACTTAAAAAAAAACAATGTGGGGCAGACTGATAAGATAGGTTCCCCAGAGTATATCCACCCCCTCTTCAACCTGACTGTGGGCTGACAGTTTATGTAACACATACTCTGAATATGTGCAACTGACAGTTGTCAAATTAATATTTATACAGCATTTGTTCTGTATGCAGAACCAGTCAGGCTCAGGTATTTAAACAGTGGACACTGGTTTTTATAGTTTTTGATGCTTTAAATGCCATCCCAGTATGACTGAGTCTTACCTTGGCACAGAAATCTAGTTGTTATAATTGCGTGCCGGGCCACCTTTAGTACACAGTAATTCAGTGTCTTCCACAAGATAACTTCATTATTTTTCTTCAAGATAACCATAAGATTTTCTAAACTATTTTTTTTATTTCCTGTCAAACTCTAGTAACAAACTCTCAAAGAAAGGAGTCTTAACTAAATTTTCATTTTCTTCATAGCTTTTGTACAACTTCAGCAGCTTTTCGGCATTTGGAATAGGCCCAAAAGCTTCCTTGAAGGCTATTCACTGACCAAAATATATCTTCTCTACATTTATAAAATGGATGATAAATTTATGATACCATTACTCCAAGAAATTGCAGAAGCTGAAAATACACATAGAATTAAGGGGCATATATATATATAAAATATTTTTAAAAAATTTAGATATGTCTGAGGACTGCCCCTGTCACTTGAAAATATTATGAAATACAATTATTCTTCTAACAGGTCTTAATGACAGTTGAATGGTCAGAGCCTACCTCCGTTCCTGGAGCCCGGAAGATGTTTGAGAAATAAATCTTTGGTCAATGGAGAGTTACTAAGCAATTTCTGAGCAGGGAAGTAAATAAGACTCAGAGGAGTTAAGAAAGGGAATGTAATAAAATAAGGAAGGAAATCCTTCTCTCACTTCCCCATCAGACATTTTCATTTTCTATATATTTTTCCCTTATGACACTTGGCAATTTTAGAATGACATATACGATATTTAAGTGAGTCTTTGAGTAATGCCTATGTCCCCCAATAAACTGTAAAATCCACAAAGTTAGGAATATTGCTCGTTTTTCTCATCTTGAATCTCTTATGTATTGTGCATAATACACAGAGCCTGTGCAAGATGAATCCTCAATACATTTTTGTGAAAGGAACAAAAATGAATGATTCGAAGAATAAATGAGTTTAGTAGATAATTAGAGATTTAGACAATGAACGAAGTCCAGGGTTACCACAGAATCAACAGAGTTGACCTTAAATGATAGACTAAAGGTTCTGTGCTCTGTGCCCTGATCTATTGTCTGTTGGGTACCAGTGACCTGAGTACGCAGGTGTTGATCATGGCCAGGGAGCTTTGTGAGACCTGGAGGTAACTCTTTTCTCTGATTATGTTGGTGGCAGCAAAGCTGTTATCTTACCCTGGATTCCGATTACACACTGTGTATACAGTAATTGAGTAACAGGCCAGGTGAGCAATAAACAAAAGCTGTTTTCAATTCTTAAACTTCCTGTGCAATTATTTAGCTTAAGAAATGATAAACAATTTTGGCAGACAGTCAAATGTTTTTAAACATATTTTCAGGGTGGTCATGAATACATCATTATTGTAATTCCTCAAATTTCATGGTAACTCTTAATTGTATGTTCAAATAGGAACAAATCCAAGCTGACCTGTCTAACTAGTTGGTTGTATAACAAACAGTACACATAATAAGGACACGAAGGGGCATCTTAGCAAGTTTGTCTTCCTTAAATGGGGTAATATTTGTTCCAAAACGATTTGCAATATAGTTTATTTGGGTTAGTTTGCCTTCATCAAATTCCTTTATGTACTGTCTACTAGCAGCAATTTGTCTTCTTTTCTCAATAGGCTTATAAATTTGAGTTTTAAAGCCAATTAAAGAGAAACTCACCAAATGAACTAAGGCTAATTGACTTAACTGACTAGCTTTTGCTTTTACAGAATTAAAAAAAAATAGGGAATTTTATATCTTATTTTGTCTTCAATGACTTTCATTGTAGTATTTTAGGCTTTAGTGCCCCTGTTACATAATCCGTAGAAAGGGGTTAGTCATTTAATGGTTATCCGCTGAATATTATAGAAGTGTTACATTATAAGCTAGAAGTTTCTCTGAAAAATGAAACATGAAATGTTCAAAACAAATCTGTGTTAAGGAATTTGTTTACTACTTCTGATTTAATAAAACATTAAAAATGTCTTAGTGGTTTCAGAAAAGGCTTATCCAAATATAAGGCTAAATATTGAGGCTATAGAGATAAAAAATGTAACCTTTGTTCTCAAGAAACTCACTGTCTAGCAGGGAATATAGGTCAAACAAACAAACAAACAAACAAACGAAAACAAGCCAAGCATTTCATTATAGTGTGATGAGTAATAGAGGAAGGAATTCACACAATATTTAAAGATGAGAGCAGAGAGGATTTTTTTTTTTAACTATAGAAATAATAATTTATTGTTTTCAAAGAAGATTTTCTAAAGGCTGTCATACTTGTTGAGTTTCTTGAAGGAAAAGAAGATACCAGCCGGGAGGAAATGCATATGTGTACGTGTGTGTGTATGTATGTGGGCCTGTAATTTGAGTATTTCAAGTGGAGAAAATAGCATGTGAAAAGACATTAAGGCATTAAATAGCTCTTTATCAGTTGCAGTCCTATGTAGTATTTATGTTTAGTAATCATTGATGAAACGCTAGGGAGATAAACAGGAGCTAGATCATTGAGAACCTTGTACAACATGCTAAACAAATGGCTCTTTATTCTAAGAATAATGTGCACCCCCTGAAAAATTTTACACAGTATAATGTGTTTTTCTTCATAAAGCACGTGCTATCTTTCAATATACATTAAAAGAATATAGCCTCCTTTAGAAGAATTTGAAGTTCAAAATAAAAATGATTACTAAAAGCAATTAGAATCTCCAGTAAGGTATTTCAAATTACTCTATCATAAATATGATTTGTTTAATTAAAGAAGTCTGTTTTCTTTCACCCTATTCCTTTCCCAACACTTAGACAGGATTAGATGATTTCCTTCTAGTCAGTCACTCAATTAGGAATAATAGCTTTAGGGTCCCTGTGGAATATGGATAAATGAATTTTAGAATAAACTGTGGAGCTCTGTTAGGAGGTGATTGGGTATTGCAAGTAAGAAGTGATGAGTGCCTGAGCTGAAATAGCAGATGGTAGGAACTGAGGGAATGGGGTTGATTTAAGAGATACTAAGGAGATTAACGCAACAGGACTAGATGAGAGACGAAATGGGGGCTGGAAAAGATAGAATGGTTAAAGTTGACTGTTCAGTTTCTGGCTTAACCTAATAGTTAGATGGTGACTCACATCAGTATTTTGAAGGGGTGGGTATAAAAAAGAGGCAGAAAAAGTGGTGAGTTCAGTTGGGGATCTATTGATTTAGAGATGAATGATGTGTAACAGACATATGGATATACGTGGGTTGTAGCTCAGGAGAGAGATCTGAGAAGCAAATATAGATCTGAAACTCATTGCTGAGCAGATGGTAGTTGAAATCACAGATTTGGCGAAGTGTTCCAGGGCAAAGGGTAACTGGAATCAGAAGAGTACAAATGAAGGAAGTTTAGGAAAAACCCATGTTTACAGGGAAGAGGTAGAAGATAAAACTTAAAGGAGATAGAAAGAATACCAGTAAAGTAGGAATAAAACGAAGACATAGCAGATTCTTGTGATGATGGAGGAAATAATTTCAAGGTACAAGAAATAATCACAGTGTCAAAAGTGACTGAGAGGTCAAGTAAGATGAAGACCCACAAGTGTCCATCTAGTTTAGGAGTTAAAAAGTCATTGGTGGCCAGATTACTTCATTTGTGAAAATTCAGGTGACATTTTTAAGTATTTTTGTTAAGCAGAAGGATTTCTCTTGGATGGTTAAACCAAACCAAACCAAACAAAAAATACTCTGATTCTATAAAAGTATTTCCTTTACTTATTTTTCTAAATGTTGCAAGACCCTTTGGTCATGTGGTTGAAACAAAAAAGAAAAGGAGAGGAACAGTTATGTTTGCTGTAGCCACATTCTTATTAATTCAGTTAATTGTTGATTTTAGTAAGTATATATATATATAGTGATTTAGTAAGTATATATATATTTAGTAATATATATATATGTATATATATATATATATATATATATATATATATATATATATATAGTGAACTTTAACATCAACTTTTGATGAAGTTAAGACTTAATTTATTTTTTTTTTAATTGTTCCCTAGATATATAGTACCTGCAATGTGTATGAATAGGAATTTTGGAAAAGTTAAATTGATTACTTATTTCCAGCTTAACACAAACATTTCTCAATAACTAGACCATCTCTACAATTAATAAGGGAAAGTCCCAGAACATGTAACACTTCCTAAGTCAGGGTCTCCTTGGTGAATAAATAGATGTGTGCTTACTTCTATGATCTGTTGTTCAGCCAAGGGGCAGAGACAAGACTGATGAAGAGAATTGCTATTCTTTCAATAAATTCAGGACAACTAATTGGAGCCCTTGACCTTCAGAACATCCTCAGAACTGTGATGTTCTGTAATTCAGCTCCTGAGGGACAGAGAGCTCCTGTCTCTCCAGAATCAGTGAGACATTCTAGGCTTTAGGTAAAGGCTCAAAGACTTTTCAGAAATTCCCCATAGAGTTATATCTGGAAGTGGTAGTTTCCTTTGTAATTCTAATTGACTTAAAATTTTTAAATTTGGAAACCAATTATAATTCTTAGCTAAATATTTCAATAATCTAGCACTGTACATCCAATTTAAGACACCTTTGAAAAATCACTGCATGCGTTTATATAAGCACATGGTCGTATACACATAAACATACAAAGCAGTTTCAGAGTGTTACTCAAGGAAATAGGAGATTACATTCTGAAAGGAAAATTTGGGGTCCTGATATTTAAATCTCTAGCATAATTTCCATCTTGCTAGATTTGAGTAGAGAATTTTTACAGGATACAACAGTGTCTCTTTAGAAAAGAGACAGACTTCTTTAGAAAGATTATCAACCAAATGATAACCAAAGATTATCAATTAGGAACACATAATTGTTCGTATTTTCATGATCTTTTGAAATGTCATAGGAATGGCTAATTATTCATAAAATGTATTACCAGTTTTAAATATATGAGGGTTGCTGGAACTAATTAAACAGTCTTAGAAAGAATATCAAAGGCTCTCTTTGGGATGAATACAATTGTCACTAAAGATGATGAGGCAGTTCCTTAGTTCCTACTTGTTAAATCCTGGCCACAGAAGATGACATCTTTCTGATGTCCAATACCTACTGCTTTTATTCAAAAATATTTCCTGAGTGCATATTTGCTAGCAAATAACCCTTCCCTCAGCTCCACTTGACAAAAATCTCAATGCTTTTCTGTTTTTTCCTGAAATGCCACCTCTTCATGAAGTGTTTTCTAAATCTTTAAACTGAATGTAACCTCTCCTGTGATTTCACCAAGTACCCTCCTCTTCACTTTGTTACATTCATTTGTTCAGTTTGTTCATTTGCCACGCTATTTTGTGGCACGGAGTTTCTGCTTCAGCTTTGTATTTTTTATCTCAGCCCAGTATCAGAAGAGAAGTACGGAGATAGTTGATGGTCAAATATTTTATTTTTAATTAAAATTACAAAGAGGAAAAGCAGGCAGACATAAAAGATTTTGAAAGACAGAAAGGACATGGGTGAAAAAAATCATCAACTTACTGATGGCCTACAATTGGAATCATTATGCCCATTCACTAGCTCTTTTTTGTTGTTGTTTGTTTGTTTGTCACCACATGCTTTTTACTCTTGTTAAAATAGATTATTATGTTTCTATCTTGATTCACTTGCCTCCTACTGCTGGTTCCTAGAACAATCGTGTCCCAATCTGGGAAGAGCAGGAAATGTTTAGAAGTTTACTTATGGAGGCCAAAGTTGTTACAATTTCAAGGTCACATTATCCCAGAACCTTTAATCAATTATGTAGCTTGTCTTTGATCTTTGGCCTTTGTATACTTCCAACTCCTGAAGTAATTTTGCTTTTCACTTTGGACTCCACTTTAGAAGCTTCGGCTCTGTGAGTTTTGGGTCCCAAATGCTTCTTGGCTCTCTCTGTCTTGCCTGTCAATTGCTCATAACCCTGGTATGATCTTTTTATAAGATTATTCTTGGATCTTTTAATGGTATTACAAGGAAATACAAGGAAAGGTGGGTAGGGAAATGATACAGAAGAAAATAAATTGGAGCTTTTAAGTGTTACCTAAGTTTTTGTGATTATTATCACATAGCTCATGCTGCTGTCTTTGTCCTTAAATGTGTCTGATGGTTGTTGCTGTGACAAGTGGTCCTGAAGTCTTTTTAGGGACCCTCTGCTTTTGTAATGATACCCATGGATCAAATGCAGCCCAGAAGATTCAAACTTGAGTTTTTATCTTCTGATTACAAATTGACTTAACTTCCAATATTTACAAGTAAAAAAAAAAAAAAAAATCACAGTCAAGATAAGAGTAATTGATTACTTTAAATCTGAAAGACATGAGAATTTATTTCCATGGAATTTTCAGATCAAAGGTGTTAAAATGTCAAAAAGCAGTATTTTGACCCTCAAATTCTCTGATTTTATATGTTCTTAAAGATATGGGAAAACTTGGAATATTCTGAGTTGATGGATATCATAGCTTTTAGGAAATAAAAAATAAGAAAGAGAGCCTTAAAATAAATTAGTGAAAAAGTAAATTAGATCTTTAAATAAACTATTAAATATGCATGGTAAAAATTCATTTTATTTGAATAAACAAAATACATTTATTTAAATTTGAAATCATTCTACTTTTATAATTTCTACAGCAAATTACAGAATCAATTGTATACTGTAAAATAGATTTCTTCTCCCCCCACCTTCTTCTGCCTCCCCCCTGCCACTCCGGTTCAAGCCATTGTTTCTCAGTCTAGTTGTATAGGACACAGCTCCCTGGCCCATGCTGGGATTATGAGCCTTGCGCTCCCCACACTGAAGAAGTCGGTTGCCAGTAGTCGGTCGGTTGCTCACAGTAGCTCATGGCCCCTCACGCCAACCTCCAACTGTTCACAACAGCCCAGCTCCAGGGAGAGCTGTTGTCCACAGTCTTAGCTGTAGAGGGTACAGCTCACTGGCCCATGTGGGAATCGAACCGGCAACCTTGGTGTTAGGAGCACAGCGTTCCTATCACCTGAGCCACAGGGCCAGCCCTAAAGCAGATTTCTTTGTACTAGATCTTTTTTCATTGAAAAATGACACCCTAATGTCACACAAATGTAAATATTAGAGCTCAGATTTGAAATATAAGGTTATGCTCTTTTCACCATGATCAAAGATGGACTACCTGAGTTTAAGGAAAGCACTTAAATACTTGGTGTGTGTGTGTGTGTGTGTGTGTGTGTGAGAGAGAGAGAGAGAGAGAGAGAGAGAGAGAGAGAGAGAGAGAGAGAGAGACCAGAAAATTTGAGTTTGCATTTGGTTGTCCTTCCTGTAATTATTCTTTGTGCAGATCCAAAAGTCTTTCCAAATTGCACATAAAGATACTTTTAGAGTTTGATTGGCTACTACTGCAAAGTCATAAAGATATTTATTGTTATCTTCAAAGCAGTTAAAAATTTAGAGTTATAGGCACAGCAAAGTATAGATTCTCTTGGGATAACTGGACCAGCTGGAATTTTTGTGAGGTTGATATTCAACACAGGAAAATTTGGCTGCTTCTGTTTAAATGGCAAATTTAACCAACACCCAGATTAGAAAATTCCAAACCTAACTGTGTATAGACAAGATCCTGGAACAAAGAAAGAAATCCATTTGAAGAGCAAACTAGGGGTAGTAATTGGATCTGTAAAAAGGTTGCATTACATGCCAAAATCAGCAATAAAAAAAAAAAAAGTCAGAGGACTAAATCAAGGTCAAGAATGACTGTGGTCATGAATCAGCACAAATAATCATAACACCAAAGATTAAGGACAGGTTGGCCAGAAACAGATGAGTGGGAGTCTCGAGTAAGTTGTTGTATTTGGTGTGTTACTTTAATTTCTCCTTTTCTTTCCTCTCTCCTCCCTCCTTCCCTCCCTTTCTTCCTTCCTTCCTTTCTTCCTTCTTTCCTTCCTTCCTTCTTTCCTTCCTTCCTTCCTCCCTCCCTCCTTTCCTCCCTTCTTCTCTCTCTTCTTTCCATCCTTTCCTTCCTTTTCCTTAACTTTTGTCCCTCTTTCCCTTCCGTTTACAAAAATAATCTCTACTATATGCACCATGATAAGCAATTATTATGAAGATGAAAGATGTATTTCTTGCCTAAGCAGAGTTTTCAGACTATGTGTGTTGAGATCATAGATTAATATGTCCTTACCTAATATATCTTGAATACTCATCATTTGTTGTGTTTCAGTTCACAATCTCAAGTATGAATCTACAGCTTGTGTTATAGAGAGTTATGTGCTTACGAGCAGAAACTCCATCACTGAACTTCAAACTGAAATGACTGTCCTAACTGATGCAATGTGTATAGTTCATGATGTTAGACAGTAGAATTCACTTGGAATAGTGAGATTTAGATAATGATTACATGCAGACATAGTGATTAAAATGAGAAAAAGTCATGATGAATCTTTATGTGAGAGGACATGATTTTTCTCACAGTACAGTTCAATCCTTGCTATTATAAGAAACATTAGAGTGTAATTCTACAGAATTACACAAAACATATTGAACTACCATTGTAATGTATGAAGTACAATATCAAACTCATACTTTAATCGAATACACATTTAGGCTTAAAATATATTGTATACGAACTTGAACTTTGTGACAGCTGAATAAGGGATATGATAGTGCCTCTTAATGAGCTAATTCCTCCCCAATTTTAAGAGTGATGAAAGGTCATCCTTTTCGGATTGCACAGCACACACTTGTAAGAAACCTGTATAAATAATCCCCATGTTCAAGTGCAAGGCAATTATAACACAACTCAATGTATTAAACCAAAAGTGCCTTTCAAAATAGGGGAAAGAGAAGCAAATATTCACAGTGACAGTATGCTGAGTACTTTATAAATTAGAAAATTAGTCTTGGTCATTTCTCAGTGGATGAGGCTTGGATAAAATAAAAAGTTATTCATTAAAGGATACCAACCCATGTAATAATACTTCTCATTGAGAGATGAATACACACACACACACACACACACACACACACACACATATGTATATATATATTATCTGTTCTGTTCTGAGTGTCAGGTCTTTTGCCTTGCCCCCAAAATTCCAAAAAAATGCAAACTATATGCAGCATGTCCCTAATGGATGTGATTTAGAGAGGGGTTGCCCAAGCATTGCAACATTTTTGAATGTTCAGTTTAGAGATCTTGAAAAGAAGCAAGTGCCATACCTGAATTTAGTACAGATCCTGGGGGTAGGTAGTTAGTGTTGGCAGGTGGTCAGAACTTGGGATACACCCCCAAACTTCAACGGAGAGTCAGAGATGTGTTTCTAATAAAATTGTTTTTGAAGGCGGGTGGCACTGAGAATATTAATTGATAAAATATTTTTGAAAGGCAAGTTATCATTAAAAATGAGTTAGTATTAATTAGTATTTTCGACATGCTAGGGAATATACTAAGTTATTTACATATTGTTTTATTTACTATGTGTCAGGAGTCTTAACGTGTTAACTTTCTTTTTTATTTATTTATTAAATTTATTGGGGTGACTAGTGAGTAAACTTCTATAGGTTTCAAGTGTACATTTCTATATGTCATCTATATATTGCATTGTGTGTTCACCAACCAGAGTCAGTTCTCCTATGACCATATATTTGATCACCTTTTTCCTCTTCTACTGCCCCTTCTCCCCACCTACTCTCTAGTAACCACTAAACTGTTGTCTGTGTCTATGAGTTTTTGTTTTTTTTTGTCTTGTCCATTTGTGGCTTTCAGTTTTATATCACACATATGAATGAAGTGACATTTCTTGACTTTTTCTGTCTGACTTTTTTTGCTTAGCATAATCTCAAGTACCATCCATATTGTCGCAAATGGTAATATTTCATCTTTTCTTATGGCCGAGTAGTATTCCATAGCGTACATAGATCACATATTCTTTATTCAATCATCTATTAAAGGACACTTTTGTTTCCATATCTTGGCCACTGTAAATAATTCTACAGTGAACATCAGGGTACATATATCTTTATGGATAAATGTTTTCAACTCTAACAGGTATGAGGTGATATCTCATTGTGGTTTTGATTTGCATTTCCCTAATAGCTAGTGCAGCTGAGCATTTTTTCATATAGTCTATTAGCCATTTGTATGTCTTCTTGGGAAAAGCGTCTGTTCAGGTACTCTGACCATATTTTTAATTGTATTGTTTGTTTTTTTGTTGCTGAGTTGTATGAGTTCTTCATATATGTTGGATATTAGCCTCTTATTGGAGGCATTGTTTGCAAACATCTCCTCCCATTCAGTTGGTTGCCTCTTTGTTTTGTTGATGGTTTCTTTTGCTGTGTAGAAGCTTTTTAGTTTGATATAGTCCCATTCATTTATTTTACCTTTTACTTCCCTTGCCTTTGAGGTCAAATCATAAAATTCTCTTTGAACCCAGAGTCAAAGTTTAATACCTATGCTTTCTTTTATGCACGTTTTTTGTTTCAGGTCTTATGTTTAGGTCTTCGATCCATTTCGAGTTAATTTTAGTATATGGTGAAAGATAGCAGTCTAGTTTCATTCTTTTGTACTTGACTTTCTAATTTTCCCAGCACCATTTATGGAAGAGGCTTTCTTTTCTCCATTGAATGTTTTTGGCTCCTTTGTCGAAAATTATGTGAGTTTATTTCTGGGTTTTCAATTCTATTCCATTGGCCTATGTGTCTGTTTTTCTGCCCATACCGTGCTGTTTTGATTATTGTCTCTTTGTAGTACAAATTGAAGTCTGGGAGTGTGATATCTCAAGCCTTGTTTTGTTTTTTCTTAGGATTGCATTGGTTATTTGGGGTCTTTTGTAATTTCATATAAATCTTACGATTTTAAAAGTGTTAAATTTCTTGACCCAGTATTTCTACATCTAGGAACTTATACTGTAGTAATAACCAATGATGCATACAAAGAATTACGCACCAAGATGTTTGCTGTAGCATTATTTATACAGCATAGAACCTAAAACAAATGTCCAACAACAAAGGACTCATAGGTAAAGTTACATAATGTGATATTATGGACTCATTGGAATCATGTTTGCAAAGAATACATAATAAAATTGGAAACCAATCTTTATGCAATGGTAAGTGAAAAATAAAGTTGGATGAGAAATTATATGTATAAAATAACTTTAATATTTAAATAAAGAGTAAATGTACTTTTATAAAAAATATTTAGAGAAAATACATCAAAGCTTTATGTTTTTATCTGGGTGATGGGAATTATAAGTAATTTTATCAAGTCTTTTAAAATACATTCTGCACTTTCCAAATTTGCCATAAGTTTACACTCAATTTATGACTAGAAAAATAAGCTTATTATCTGACATTGCAATTCCTGGCTGCTTTGTGCCAAGTTTCTTTCTCCTTTTGTTCCAGAGATCAAACTTGAATTTTGAGCTGCGTAACTTGTGTGTGACCCCATTATTGTAGGAAATATGGTTTGCTAAAATCCATAAGCTGCTTATTAAAATAGAATCCCATGTTTCCTAAAAATCTCCTGAAAGCAGTCAATGAACTCAGGGCTTTAAAACATTTTCAAGTTATTTGGTCATTCAATTTACTTGTTTTTAACACATGATTCTATATGAAACTATTTTATCTGTGGGACCTCCTACTCATCTGATAATTCCTTGGGCTAGTTTTTATATGTCTAGGTTAGAGAGATTTTTTTCTGGACTTTGAGTACTTAGTTTCCTCCTGCTTAAGAAACCAGCCCCCAAGGCAGGCTACTGCTGTGGTACCTCCCCTTTGGTGAGAGGATCCTAGGTTGAAATGGTAAACTGTTTCATTCCACCTTAAGCTACTGACACCGAGGTTAGCTTCCGGTTTTACTGAAGGTACTCTGGTAAGAGCTCTGGGAATATACTGAATTTTTAAAAAGCATTTCAAATTTTTGGATGTAGATGGGATATCTAACAGTCCTCAGTTCTCAGAGGCTTGATTACACCTTTCTACATACCTCCTTTTTACTTTGAAGACTTTACTGGAAAGACAGGCTTATAGGATTGCTTTTATTCAAGTCCTTAAGACTCCTGGATAAATTAAGGATAAGGGACTATGGGATCAAAAGTCTGTGACTCTCACAGACCTTGAAACATTATGGGACCTCAAGAAATAGATGACAAAGGAAGAAATACCAGGGGACATAAAGATAGCCTTTAATACAATAGATGTTTTTTATTAATCAAAAGAATAAACATTGTTTTTCAGAGAATACATAGAAGGTAGAGAAGACATATCAAGGAGGTAGGAAAATCATTCTGAGGTAGGGAAAGTTTAGGAACAAGTATCCTAACTTAGGATAAATATTCAGGGTTGATAAGGAAAATTAAGAGGATTACATAGGGTGACACTATATAAATGGACATCAGGATATGGATACTTGATATCAGTTCTTCAATAAAGAAACTATAAATTGTTTCTTTTAAGGATTCAAAGAGGTAAAATTACTTATGGCCTAGACCTTCTGTGGATGGCTGTGGTAGACTAAATAATGGCCACCAAAAGATACCAATTCTTATCTCTGGAATTTGCAAATGCTACTTTATTTGGAAAAAGGGTCTTTGCACATGTGACTAAGTTAAAGATCTTGAGACGAGGAAATTACCCTGTGTTATCTAGTGGGTTCTAAGTATTTTCACAAGTGTCCTTATAAGATAGAAGGAAAGGGAGAGTCCACACAGACACACAGAAGCAAGGACATACTGAAGAAGAGGAAGTAATGTCACCATGGAAGGGAAAATTAGAGTGATGCAACCACAATCCAAGAAAATGCTTGGAACCACCAGAAGGTGGAAGAGGCGAGGAAAGATACTCCCTTAGAACTTTTGGAGGAACTGCTGTTGTGCTGACACCTTGATTTCAGACTGGTGGCCTTCGGAAATGGGAGAGAATAACTTTCTGTTGTTTTAAACAACTAAATTTATGGTAATCTGTTATTGTAGTCCTAGGGACAGATACATAAAAGAACTCTTATATTGGAGAACATGCTTGTTACGATTAGCTGGGGAGAAATGTGATTCTAAATGTGCTCATAGTATGGTAAAAAAGTAAAATCACTTTTGAAGAGCAGGTAGGAGTAGTGGGGGTATCTCGGAGTACAGTGGCCCCAATAACTTTAGCTATTGTAAGGAAATTGGAGAATGAAAGGAGGGAAAATAAGAGGGAAAGGGTCTCCTTCCTGAGTGCACCAATCTTTTAGTTAGAACATTACATCTAAGCACCTAAGTGAGCTGAAGTTGTTTTAGTTACAATACTGGGTGGGAACTGCAGCCAGATACCCTTGTGGAGTTATTTAGCCCAATCCTGGATTATTCTTCGAAATTGCATAGAATCTATGCTATGGTTTATCAACATGGATATCAATGGAAGGAAAGTTGCCTGACTCATTTTTATGGACCCAAAGAACAGTTCTCTTAGAAAAAAAAAAAAAAAAAAGGCTTAAATTACTGGTTAAAAACAAAACAAAAACAAACTCAGACCAGATCTACTCCAAAGCATTCTTTCCTCAAAACTAGCTTGTGGATGCCAGAGCTAGTCAATTTGCATTTGATAGACAAATAAAAAAGTTTTTCTTGTTACACAAAGGCAACTTTATAATCTAGCTGTCAAGCCTCAGCTCCATTGATGCACAGAGATGTGGGACAGATGAAGATAATTCAGGGAATCCAGCTGCAGCGACAGTCTCAGGGAGCCCTCCCTCAGTTAATTGAAATCCCAAACGCTTATCACAAAAGCAAGAGAAATTTGATAACAACCTGGCAGTGGTGACCAGACTTATTCTTACTAGAACAAGAAAGTGATATTCAGAGATTTGACACACTCTTTAAAATGATCAAAAGGGAAATACAAGGGTTTTCTTTTCAGAGGTTCAAGTCATACTGAGTTTGGTCAGATAGTGTGAGGGCCCTAGTTAAGTCACTTGTTAGAGTATGTGAAATAAAGTTGGGAAAGAAAGGAAAAGATTTAAAAGAACCGGGTATTATTTCCTAAAAGGACCAATGAAATCAATCCCCTCTAAGTGTAAAATGAGGAAGGGAAGATACTTTGCTAGGTATTTAAAAATGTGTGGACAGAAGATTATTTTTAGAGGACACTTAGTGGATATTTGCCATGGTATGTATCAGAGGTAACAGAATTCTGTTATGCCAGTTATCACAAAATAATGGATTAAAAATTGATAATGATTTTTTCTATAAGAGTAATATATATCATTATTTAAACACACACACACACACACACACACACACACACACACACCCACACACACAAGAGCTGTAATACAAGTATATAAAACGGAGGATGACATTCTCATGTATGTCCACTCCTTGGAATCAGCAATAGTTAACAGGTTGGTGTGCACAATTATAGAAGTTAGAGCTGATAAATTTGTAGATGTCATCAAGTCCTATTTGCATCTTTTATTGTGGGTGAAAATCAGGCATAGATAAACCTATTGAGTTGTTGAAGTTTGCACAAGTTAATTAGAAAATTATCTTGGTTTGCGCTTGTATTACCTAACGATACCTAAGTTTTATACCTGATTTTTCTCTTGTGCTACCAGAGACATACATTCTAGATATTCTGAACCTCCTACTAAGTTGACTCAAACAAAGCAAGGAAGAAAAATTTTAAAAGTAGCTGAAGACAACTAAAGAGAGTTACTTAAGGTAAACATATAAAGATGTTTTTTATGATTAAATTATCATTTTCAATAAATTCAAGAGGGCTCCATCCTTATTTTGAAACTTGAAAAAAAAAGCATAACAATAGAGTATTTACCAGTTTCCAGAACTTCCTTTGTTTAATACAGGAGTATAGTTTTAGCTCTTTCTCTAGGATATCAACTTCTAGTTTTGGAATCATTTTGGCACGTTTCTACATCCTCTGCAACACACTGCAACTCTGCTAATTTTATGGTAAATAATATGAGAGAATTTTTGAATTTTCTTTGAGATACCCAAAATTTAATTAAATGCTGATGGCTTTTTTTCTAAAATAATTTTTATGCATGTCCTTTTATTTCTGTATCTTATAAAAATATATTTAATATTTAACCTTTTGTAAGATGATTGCTTTCAGTGTTATGAAAATCCCAGAAAACTGACTAGAATTATTTTACATATTCTTATGTTTTGTCCCATATAGAATCTAGTACAGTTATCAAAGTGCCCTAAGATATGTGTATGAATGATACACAAAGCATATGTGTATTCATATTCTGTATACATGTATGTTTATATATGTACATAAGCATTGATAATTATAAGGTTCAGAAATTTTTGAATAGGAAAGGATCTTGGACTTGAGTCATGTAAATTTGAAATCAAATATTGGCTCTTCCACTTGCTAGTGATATGATCTTGAGCAAGTTGCTTAGCATCTGAACCTTGCTTTCCTCGTTTATAAAATGAAGGTAATAATAACTATCATGAATTGTTGTCAGCAGGATTAAATAAGATAAAGAAATAAAGGGCCAGATACAATGCCTGGCATCTGGTAGGTGTCAAAAGATGGTGGTTATTATTATTTCCTCACAGATAACATTACATTTCAAAAGGACTAAACAGTATTGCCTAAAAATATTCAGTACTTGTCCTTTGTGTACCAATTTCTGCCTTTTAGAAAACACTGCTTCTTTGGAGATCATTTGCAGATTGTAGCTTTATTCAGTCTTTCTCAGATTTACATTTTCTTCTGTGCTTCCCCTCTGACAGCTACAGCTGCTCTGCTATTATCACTTTCTGGCTCTTCTTCTTGTTCAAGCATTGTTTCAGATTGAATTGCAACTTGCTCTGGAACCATTTCAGGTATTCTGCCCTCTTGAGCAATTGTCTTAGAATCACCTTCTTCCACAATTGGTTGTCACTTGTTACATTTTTATCAGTTGACCAAATGCTTAGCTGAACATAGATTAGGTTGTCATGCCTCTGGAGTGCCTGGAGTTCAGAACTTTTTACTGGACACTTTCTCTTGTCACCTGATGCTAAGAGGAACACGTCAACAGTGAGACTTATCTGGTAGCTGAATATGATGTTACTGATAGATTTAGGTGTCACATTATATAGTAGACAGTAGTGTTGCTTGATAGGGCATTGTTTGATTTTGTGCCAAAGCACCCTGGGTTCACTATAGCTGTCTTCCTCTTCACATATCAATATGTCATTTGCTAGCATGCTAAAAATGTAGCAAGAGGCCAGGATTATTTTAAGTTGGAAAATCTTCATTTACTTCTCATAGGCTAAATATATCTTTAATGAATGACTTCTTTAATTTAGCCTCATTTTTAACACATGCAAAGGGAATACATATTCAGTGATTTAAATGATGGGTTCTCTGTAAAAATAAAATATCCAAATTCTCTTACCAGGAGCATTAATCGACCATAACATTTCTTTTGACAATCACAAGTATTTTCTATTAAGTGAGAGGAATCTTTTTTAAGCTAAACATAAAATCACAAACAGAGAGAGCTTTCACTTTGAACTTTTCATACTTAGAAGTGAGCCGTTATTCAGATTGCTCACTTAGGTGTTTTCCTTAACTGTTGCACGCATAAAGAGCTCTTCTATATCAACGTTAGTTCTATGATTAGTTTTGAAACAAAAACCTAAATTTCAGTTACTTGCATATAATGTTTTTTGGAACAGGAAACTAGAATTTATTTTCCTTTAGCATCAACACATGCATTGTTTGATCTGTTACATTAAAGGCCGTATTTTCAATAATCTAAAATGATGCACAATTATAAAATATTTCAATTCTGTTGTTATAACATTAAATATATATATATATATATATATATATATATATATATATATATACACACTATATATAGATAGTAATGTATGCTCACTGATAATGAATTTGCTGAGATTAACTGAAATCTGGATAAGAGATATGCCTGTGGAGGATTATCCTAATTTGAGAGTAAGAACTGCAAAGATAGTTCATTTATTTGACTAAAACTTGGAGTTCATGCTCAGGTAGTGAACTATTTTTCCTCCATTTCTTATAAAAGAATGTGTAACCACAGAAAAATAATATTTTCAAATAGTTTCTTATAGTACTTTAAGACAATCGCCTTTTTCTATTTTCCATACAAGTAGGACTTGAAGTAGAAAAATTACATAGGAAAAAGAAACCCTGATCTGTGACTTCACTAGAAGTGATACCAAGGGTGATTTGGGGTTGTTGTTTTTTTTGTTGTTGTTGTTGTTTTTTTTTTGTTTGTTTGTTTTTGTTTTTTTTTAACATTTTCTAAAGTCCTATTATTCAGTTTTTAGCCATTTTAAACGTATGGCACTTTCCTGTATTGGTACGTTTCAGTCAAAAAAAAAACACAAAACAACAACACAGAAGCCTGTCTGGATATTCAAACAGGAAAGGGTCTGACACAAGAATTACAGACATAACCATTGTTAGGGATGGCATGTAGATCAGGAAGCTGATTTGCTGGTCTCAGTGGCCAATAGACCTCGAGAGGACTCAAGGGTTCATTTGGAAGCTGCCGTGAATCTTAAGAATCTCCAACAAGTGGCTACTAATGTTCCTCTTGCCTCAGGCCCCCAAAGTGTGATTTTAAAGCCTTCACCCAGAGAATCTCATGTCTACATGTGCATATTTCTATATTGCTGCCAGAAAATAATGCTTTTTTTCTTTGCAATTTCTGCATCTTAATTCTTGCTTTCCATTTGCTAACTCAGAACCATCCAGTTAAAGGGCGTTTGGGAAATGGAGTTTCAGGTTCTTCTCCTTTGAAGTAGACTAAAATATAAAATGCTGTGTTCGTCAGTTGGCTACTGTAACAAAAATACCATAGACATGGTGACTTAAACAACAAACATTCGTTTTTCACAGTTTTGGAGGCTGGGAAGTCCGAGATGAAGGTGCTGGCAGATTGGTATCTGATGAGGGAGCTCTTCCTGGTTTACAGATAGCTGTCTTCACACTATAGCCTCACATGGCAGTGAGAGAGGTTTCATGCTTCTTTCTCTTTTCATAAAGGCATTATTCCCTTCGTGAGGGCTGCAACCTCATGACCTCGTCAAACCCTATTTCCCAAAAGCCCCACCTCTGAATGCCATCATTTTGGGTATTAGGGCGTCAACATACACATTTTCAGCAACCTTGTGGTTGAGAGGACGCACTCCAACCAACTGAGCCATCTGGTAGCTCAGCAGCAGCTCAGCTCAAGGTGCCGTGTTCAATCTTAGTTGCAGGTGGCGCTGCCCACCATCCCTTGTGGGACTCAAGGAATTGAACTGTCAACCTTGTGGTTGAGAGCCCATGCTCCAACCAACTGAGCCATCCAGGAGGCAGCTCAGCTCAAGGTGCCGTGTTCCATCTTAGTTGCAGGGGGCGGAGCCCACCATCCCTTGCGGGACTCGAGGAGTTGAACCAGCAACCTTGTGGTTGAGAGCCCACTGGACCATGCGGGAATCGAACCAGCAGCCTTCGGAGCTAGGAGCACGGAGCTCCAACTGCCTGAGCCACCGGGCCCGCCCTGCCCTTCCATTTTAACTTCAAAAACAACAGCCACCCAACTTCATACTTCCACATGATATGATGTAGCTATGTTTTATACAGCTGTATAACACATATGACCACACACAACTCACTCTTTCCCCAAAAATCTTTGTAGACACGAAGTTCCATGAATCACTGTATCTGTCCCTGGGTGATGTCTATTATTTTTCTAACTCAGTTATAATTCTCCTCTGATATATTTTAATTTATAGATCTATAAGGTTAATCTCTACTAATACATTTTATGTTAGAAGAAGAGGAAGGTTGGAAAACAAACTGGTTGATACACACACACACACTCACACACAGACGCACACACATGCGTGCACACACACATGAGGTCTGACAATTACATTCACAAACTCATCCTAGAAAAAGTGCTACATAACTCATTGCTGAATATCGCTCTGGTCACCTTCGAAGCTGTGCACCGACACCAGTGCCTAGTCCACCCTTCAAAGCAATTTTCAAACTCTTTTTCTGGAATGGCCATCAGAGCTGTCATCCTATTACACTTGATGTCCTGAATGTCATCAAAATGTCTTCCTTTCAATATTTCCTTTATCTTCAGGTAAAGAAAGAAGTCATTGGGGGCCATATCAGGTGAGTAGGGAGGATGTTCCAATACAGTTATTTATTTACTGGCTAAAAACTCCCTCACAGACAGTGCCGTGTGAGCTGGTGCGTTGTCGTGATGCAAGAGCCGTGAATTATTGGTGAAAAATTCAGGTTGTTTTCATCTAACTTTTTCACTCAGCCTCTTCAGCAATTCCAAATAGTAAACTTGGTTAATGTTCAGTTGGTAGAATTCATAATGAATAATCCCTCTAATATCAAAAAAAGTTTACCAACATCGTAACGCATTTGCAAACTTAACTGTCAGATCTCATACTACAATTTGTTTACTTTTCACTATGATGGATATCCATGTACAAATCTTTCTCTAAACATGTAATTTTCATGGGTAAATACTTAGGAATGGAATTAATTGCTCAAATGTTGCATACATGGTTCACTTTAAAGGAACTCCCAAAATGTTTTCCAAATGATGGTAGCATTTTATATTCCTACTAACAATTTATGAGAGTTCCCACTGCTTCACATTCTTTGCAATACTTTGTATTGTCAGACTTTAATTTTTGAAATTCCTAGGGTATTTACTGGTTTTAGCTTACATGTTTCCTGTTGATTAATGATCCATAAAATGCTTATTGGAGATATATATCCATTTCAAATATCTTGCTCATTTATAATTTTGTTACTTTTCTTATTATTGAGTTGTAAGATGTATTTATACATCCTGGATGCAAGTCCTTTTTTAGATATGTGTATTATGAATTTTTTTTTTTCCAGTTTGTGGCTTGCCTTTTTATTTTTTGTAAAGGTCTCTTAAAGGGAAGTCATTTTTAATCTTGATGAAGTATAAGTATCATTTTAAAAAATGCCCATATTTTTTATGCACTAGCTAAAAATAGTGTACACAAAAGAGTAAAAATAGTATATCACAATCACAAAGATTTTTCTCATATGCTTCATTCTAGAAATTTTATAATTTTAACTTTTACACTTAGGGCTATGATCTATTGTGTGCTATTTTTATGTACAATTTGAGGTTAGGGTTGAGGTTTATTTATTCATTATAGTCTTCACCTCTAGTTTGATTTAGGTTTTTTTCTATATCATCCGTGTCTCTATGGAAGCTAAAGGAAACGCTCAACCTTTCTTCTAGCTTCTTCAACACATGGATACAATTATAATAACTGTTTTATGGCCTCACTTACAAATTCTATTATCTTCATAATTTTAGGTCAATTATCATTGATTTATTTTTCTTCTCATTACAAGTCTTATTTTCCTTCTTTTTTTATGTTTGAAGGACCGATTTTTATGAATTTTACTTATGGGATATTTTTGTATTACTATAAATGTTTTTTAGCTTTGTGCTGGGACATAGTTAAATTACCTGGAAACAGATTGGTTCTTTCAAGTCTTGAGTTTAACCTTTGATAGATGGGATCAGAGCAGCTAATTTTGCCACACTACTGAGGAAAAAACACTGTGCATATTCTACCTAATGCCCTATTTTCTACTCTGACTTGTGAGTAAAATCATTATTCCTGGTCCTGTGAGAGCTTTGTAAATATTCCCCTCTGATCCTTTTTTTTTTTCTTTCTGCCCTCATAGAGTTTCCTCACAGATATGCACTGGTCAACATTCAGCCAAAGTCTTAAGAAAAGAGATCTCCTCTGAAGATTTCTGAATCTCTCTGTGTCCAACTCTCTCATCTCTGGTACTCTGACTAGCAAAATGTAGCCTCCTAAGAGACATGAGCAATGTCAGGGATTAGAGTACACTGGCTCTGAAATTATGTTAACTGCTAGGGATGAAATGGCTGTTGTGGCTCTCCAGGACAATTTTAGGGCACCGTTTCCTCATCTTTGGACATACCTCTTATGCAGTTAGAAAGTTCATGTCAGCTGACTAAAAATCCTCTCCTATGGACAATGCTAGAGAATCCCTGTTAATCTGGCCCTCCTTCTCTCCTTTTCCTTTGCTGTATGCTGACATTCCTCTGCTTGATAAACCCTCTTTCTTTAGTGATAATTTTGTAGCTCTCTAGTCCTAGTCACATTGCAGTCTTCCTAAGTAGTCATCTGACTTGTGGTTTCCAAAACTCTTTATTCACATGACTGATAGTCACATGAGTCATTCTCATAAACGAATAATTCAGTAATTATGTGTTGATTTTCACCAGTTTTATCCTCAGAGATCAGTTCCATTGTAAAATTTTTTAATAGAATATTGTAAATTAAATTTGAACATATTCCTGATTTAAAATCTTTACCAGGGCCATCTATCTTACTTGTCAGAGCTACTTTTAATCTAGATTTTTTAGGGGTTATTATTTATTTGTTAATATTTTGTAGTTTACTCTTGCCTATTTTATTTTAGCTATAATTCTTATATAGTAAAAATGATTAATTTTTATATTTGTTGTACCTTTTCTCCCTTCAACACACATGTGTGAATTAATCTCTACAGACCTGATAATCATTAGATTATATTTTCTACTAGATTTTTGGATATTTATTTTATATTTGCAGACATTTCATCTCACATATTTCCCTTTTTATACGAAGCTAGTCCCTTCCTTCCTGATTGTTCCCACCCCAATCACCTGGCTAACATATAGCATCATGGGGGTGGGTCCATGACAGCTATGTCAGCACAATCTGATTCTTCTCCTTTGATTACAATTTATTGTAACACAGTGGTCATCTGAACCAAGATGGTCTAATAAGCATTATTTTCCTGGGATTTTAAATCTGGGCTCTAAAATTTAAATTGAAAAAAAGGAGAGCCACTTGAATGGACATGATGTAATTTTAGGTTGTTGTAGGATGGGCATTTTTGTTCATTGCATTTCTGAGGCCTTCAGAGAGAGGTGAATGAATGAATTTAGTGATCAGCAAGTAGCAGAAGAGAGAGGAAAATATAGGAAATTTTCTGGGTTTTTGATGTCTTTCACTTTTCTAGTTCCAATGTTTCTCTAAAGCCAGCCTATATTCTTGTCCTTGGGCATTAATGTACCTATATCCTTACAGTACATGCATCCTTTCTCTGTCTTTTTTGTTTCTCTCTCACTTAATCTAGCTAAATTTAGCTTATAGTGCTTAAACCCAGGAGTGCCAACTAATAAAGCGCTTAAATTATTATTTTTTTTTCTTTACGGTAATAACTGGTAAAAGCTGTCAGATGAGGTATCCAAATCTACCCTAAGATTTGGGTAGCTCTATAGCAACTATATGCCATCTTCTGGGCAGCATGTGAAGGTAGTTTTCAAAAGAGGGATGCTAAGGTCAGGTCAGAGGCTGGTTATGTAAATATCTATCAGATCTCACAATTTCTAGGAAGAGGATTAGACTTGAGCTAGGTTAAAAAAAATTCTGTGTGAGAAGAGCAAGTACCAGTACTCTAGAGCTGGATGTGGGATAGAAGCACAATGGAAGGGAGATGGGGGAATCCTGGAAGTAACATTTAGTAAAACAAGGTGATCCATGCAGAATCAACCTAGGACGAATCCCAATGATAAGGAATTTAGTTTATCGTTTATTTTTTCTTTCAGTAAATATGGATGCATAAGGACCTGGACATAGAGTAGAAACCAAGGCAGATACTACTTTTACTTTGTGGAGCTCCTATTCCTGTGGGAATGGAAGAGGAAGATAGTAAACAATTAATTGCACATTTATTTACTTCATTATTACTGTGATGAGTACTATTCAGGAGAACCAATAAGAGAAGGGATTTGACCAGTTTTGGGTGACAAGGAATGAGTCTTTGGAGAAATGAAATAAAGTATTTATTTTATTTTATTATTTTATTTTATTTTATTTTATTGGGGAATATTGGGGAACAGTGTGTTTCTGCAGGGCCCATCAGCTCCAAGTTGTTGTCCTTCAGTCTAGTTGTGGAAGGTGCAGCTCACTGGCCCATGTGGGACTCAAACTGGCAACTCTGTTGTTTAGAGCTCGCGCTCTAACCATCTGAGCCATCCAACCACCCTGAAATAATGCATTTTTGCATATAATATTTTCTAAGCCAGATGTTAAAGTGGCAGATTTGGTCCAATGGGCTTGTGCATTAAAAAAAAAAAAAATCACTTTATAGTAACTTGTAATGAGAAGTGGCAGAAATGTAGAAGTATATGGGTTTAAATTTGAGTTCTTTTTTTATACCTTTGACATTAATTTTCTTTTTGAAATAAGAGTTAGTCTTGATAGGAATGGCGGTAGTGGGGCACAATTTTTGAGTTCTCCTCCAGATCTTATCAGAAACGGGACATCTATAACCCATCAAAGGACTCTCTGCACACCATGCAGAACAGCTAAGAGACTCATGCAAGGATTACTTGCAGGTGGGAAAATTGGGCGAGCAGGGGAAGAGGGAAGGGAGCGGAGTGGAGACGCGGCCCACATCTGCTGTGGTGGGGATGTGGTCCCCATCTGTGGCGGTGGAAACCCAGCTGACATCCGCAGCTGCAGAGACGCAGGAGATCCCAGGACTGAACAGAGAACACAAAAGCCAGGAGGTGGGCTCTTTCCCTGCATCCCACAGCTGATCTCTCCCACCAAGGGGGCAGCATATCCAGCATTTGAGGCAATAACCCCAGCTGATACCTCCAGTTAAGCCCTAGGCTGGACAAAGGACACAAACTCCATACCTGGGCCCCTCCCCCCAGTCTTCCAATCCTACCCCGCCCTCCAGAGACTTGAACTGGCCGGTGAACTGAGGAGTGGTGTCAGATTGCAGAGGAGCCTTGGTGCTCGGGCTCTGAGAAGACTGGTGGGCGGCTCTGGCCCAGGGAGGACGCTGGGAGGAGTGTGGTTTTTGCTGGGCTAGGAGAGAGGGGACACCTCTGCCCCCAGCCACCACCTTTTCTGGCCTGTGGGAAGAGTGTGACACGGCTGGGCTGGGAGAGAGAAGACCCCTCCATCCCCAGCCCCCACCCTTTCTGGCCTGCCTAGGGCGGGGCAATTACATCTGCAGAGGCACTCCGAGGGATCAGCATTAAGCGGCAGAAGCAGCTCCCAGCTTTCAGCAGCTCAGAAATCTCCCACCCGCCACACACACACACACACACACACACACACACACACACGGAAGAAGTGCCCTAAGACTCAGGAGAACTGGACACAGGGCTGGTGGGGCTACTCTCAGTGTGCATATGTGCAGGCAAGGGCAGAAACTGCACTGGCTTTGTAAAAACTATCATCCAGACCCCTCAGCCCCACGCATCTAAATCTGCAGTCCCAATGTCACTCTGGGCACCAGGAGACTGGCTCTGCCTGCACAATACGCAGGGGACTCTTTGGTACAGCAGAGGACAACCTGGAGATTACTTGGTGGGCTTAAGCCAAGACTGGCGCTGCTTTTTGTTTTTTTGTTTTGTTTTGTCTTTATATGTTTGATATCTTTGCCTGTGTTGAGTGGGGGTTGTAGGTTGTTTTTACATGTGAATGTATTTGATTTTTTCTTTGTTGTTGTTGTTGTGCTTGGTGATTTGCTTTGTTCTGAAGTTGCCCTACCAGGGCCCAGCTTAAGAGGCACAAGATTCAACACACCCACAGCCCAACTCCAGACCAAACCAGAGTACTATTGGGTTTGACCTACAAGTGACACATCCAGAGGGAATTCTCTACAGGCACAAGAGCTCATAGAGGCCAAACCACATTTAAGCGGTCAACCCTCACGCAGCAGAACACCCTGCACTGGGCAGAGCCAAGTCTCACAACTAATCAGCCTAGGAGTTAACCCCACCTACTCACAAGCAAAAAGCAATTAAAGATCTTTAACAGGACAATATACAACACAAGAGTCACCTTTGGAGCACACACAGAGGAGAAGAACAAAGTAGTGCAAGTCAAATATAAAGGATACATACTACATATGATAACCCAGCAAGAACTAAGAACTCTAGGGGATCTACCTAATACATCGAAGCAAACACAGAGAGTCAGCCAGAATGGGGAAACAAAGAAAGATGTCCCAAATAAAAGAACAGAAGAAACCTCCAGAAATGGAACCAAATGAAACAGAGGTAACCAACCTATCAGAGACAGAGTTCAGAACATTGATGATAAGAATGTTTAAGGAGCTTAGTGATGACATAAAGCAGGATGTAGAAATCATAATGAACAACCAGTTAGAACTAAAGAACACAATTACCGAAATAAAGAACTCACTTGAAGAAATTAACAGCAGGTTAGATGAAGCAAAGGATCGAATCAGCGACTTAGAAGACAAGTTAGCAGAGATCACCCAAACAGAACAACAGAAAGAATAAAGAATAAAAAACAATGAAGATGGTTTAAGAGACCTCTGGGATAACATCAAGCGCAACAACATGCGCATCATAGGAATACCAGAAGGTGAAGAGAGGAAGCAAGGGATTGAGAACGTATTTGAAGTAATAATGTCCGAGAACTTCCCTAACCTGATGAAGGAAACCAACATACAAGCCCAGGAAGTGCAGAGTTCCAACCAGGATAAACCCAAACAGGTCCACACCAAGACACATTATAGTTAAAATGGCAAAGGTTAAAGACAAAGAGAGAATCCTAAAAGCAGCAAGAGAAAGACAGAGGGTTACATACAAGGGAACTCCCATAAGACTATCAAATGACTTTTCTGCAGAAACATTGAAGGCCAGGAGGGAGTGGCAGGAGATACTCAAAATGATGGAAAACAAAGGCCTACAACCTAGATTGCTTTATCCAGCAAGGCTATCATTTAAAGTTGATGGAGAGATAAGGAGTTTCCCAGAAAAGAATAAGCTAAAGGAATTTATTACCACCAAGCCAGCATTGCAAAAAATACTAAAAGGACTTCTGTAAATAGAAGAAAGATGAAAACAATCTAACTACAAATTTGAAAGTGGCAATAACTATGTACCTATCAATAATCACTTTAAACGGATTAAATGCTCCAATCAAGAGACATAGGGTGGCTGAGTGGATAAGAAAGCAAGACCCTTGTATATGCTGTATACAAGAGACTCACCTCAGATCAAAAGACACATACAGGCTGAAAGTGAAGGGTTGGAGTAAGATATTTCATGCTAATGGAAATGAGAAAAAAGCTGGGTTGCAATACTTATTTCTGACAAAACAGACTTTAAAATGAAGAAAATATTAAAAGGCAAAGGTGGGCACTATATAATAATAAAGGGATCGATCCGACAAGAGGACATAACCTTAGTAAACATCTATGCACCCAACATAGGAGCACCTAAATATATAAAACAGATATTGACTGACATAAAGACAGAGATCAACAGTAGCACTATCATAGTAGGGGACTTCAACACACCTCTGACAACAAGGACAGGTCTTCTAGACAGAAAATCAATATGGAAACAACAGCCTTAAATGATACATTGGACCACTTGGTTTTAATCGATATTTTCAGAGCATTTCACCCCAATGATGCAGAATACACGTTCTTCTCAAGCGCACATGGAACATTTTCCAAGATAGACCATATGTTAGGCCACAAAACAAGTCTTGATAAATTTAAGAAAATTGAAATCATACCAATTGTCTTCTCTGACCACAGTGGTATGAAATTAGAAATGAACTACAGGAAGAAAACTGGAAGACACACAAATTCATGGAGGCTTAATAACATGTTACTAAATAATGAATGGGTCAAGCAGGCGATCAAGGAAGAAATCAAAAGATATCTCGAGACAAACAAAAATGAAAACACGACGACCCAAAATCTATGGGATGCCGCGAAAGCAGTCCTAAAAGGGAAGTTCATAGCACTGCAGGCCTACCTAAAGAAACAAGAAACATCACTAATCAACAATTTATCTTCACACTTAAGGGATCTGGAAAAAGAACAACAAAATAAGCCCAAAGGGAGTACAAAGACGGAGATAATAAAGATCAGAGCGGAAATAAATGAAATAGAAACCAGAAAAACAATACAAAAGATCGATGAATCCAAGAGTTGGTTCTTAGAGAAGATGAAGAAAATTGACAAACCTTTAGCCAGAGTCATTAAAAAAAAGAGAGAGAGGACCCAAATTAATAAAATCGGAAACGAAAGAGGAGAAGTGACAACAGACACCGCAGAAATACAAAAAATTTTAAGAAATTACTATGAGCAACTATATGCCAACAAATTTGACAATCTGGAAGAAATGGACAATTTTCTAGAGGCGTATAACCTTCCAAAGCTAACTCAAGAAGAAACAGAAAACCTGAATAGACTGATTACCACCAGGGAAATTGAATCAGAAATCAACAATCTCCCAACAAACAAAAGCCCTGGACCAGATGGCTTTACAGGTGAATTTTACAAAACGTCCAAAAAAGAATTATCACCTATTCTCCTCAAGCTCTTCCAAAAAATCCAGAAGGAGGGAAGACTCCCAAACAATTTTTATGAAGCCACTATCACCCTGATCCCCAAATCAGACAAAGACACCACAAAAAAGAAAACTACAGGCTGATATCGCTAATGAACATAGTTGCAAAAATCCTCAACAAAATATTAACGAACAGAATTCAGCAATACATTAAAAAGATCATACACCATGATCAAGTGGGATTCATCCCTGGTATGCAAGGGTGGTTCAACATTCGCAAATCAATTAATGTGGTACACCACATTAATAAAATGAAAAGTAAAAATCACATGATCATATCAATAGACGCAGAAAAAGCATTTGATAAAATCCAGCAGCCATTTATGATAAAAACCCTTAAGAAAGTGGGAATAGAGGAATCATATCTCAACATAATAAAGGCCATATATGATAAACCCACAGCTAACATCATACTCAATGGGGAAAAGCTAAAACCATTCCCTTTAAGATCAGGAACAAGGCAAGGTTGCCCACTTTCTCTACTTCTATTCAACATAGTGCTGGAAGTTCTAGCCACAGCAATCCGACAAGAAAAAGAAATAAAAGGCATCCAAATCGGTAAGGAGGAAGTAAAACTGTCATTATATGCAGATGATATGATACTATATATAGAGAACCCTAAAGACTCCACCAAGAAACTATTAGAGCTGATACATGAATTTAGTAAAGTAGCAGGATACAAAATTAATATTCAGAAATCAGTTGCATTTGTATATACCAATAATAAAACATCAGAAGGAGAAATTAAAAAATCAATCCCATTTACAATTGCTCCAAAGACTATAAAATACCTGGGAATAAATTTAACCAAAGAAGTAAAAGATCTGTACTCAGAAAATTATAAGACCCTGAAGAAAGAAATGAAAGAAGATACAAATAGATGGAAACACATACCATGTTCATGGATAGGAAGAATTAATATAGTTAAAATGTCCATACTGCCTAAGGCAATATACATATTCAATGCAATTCCTATCAAACTACCAGTGATGTTCTTCACAGAAATAGAACATATAATCCTAAAATTTATATGGGACCATAAAAGACCCCGGATAGCCTCAGCAATCTTGAGAAATAAAAACAAAGTGGGAGGTATAACAATACCTGACATCAAATTATACTACAAGGCTACAGTAATCAAAACAGCATGGTACTGGCATAAAAAACAGACATATAGATCAGTGGAACAGAATAGGGAGTCCAGAAATAAATCCATGCCTATATGGCCATTTAATCTATGACAATGGAAGCAAGAATGTATGGTGGGGTAAAGACAGTCTATTCAATAAATGGTGCTGGGAAACCTGGACAGACACATGCGAAAAAATGAAGCTGGACCACCTCCTTACACCATATACAAAAATAAATTCAAAATGGCTTAAAGACTTAAGTGTAAGATCTGAAACCATAAAATTCCTAGAAGAAAATATAGGAAGAAACTTCACAGATATTACCCGGAGTAAGATTTTTACTGATATATCCCCCTGTGCGAGGGAAGTAAGAGAAAAAATAAACATGTGGGATTATATCAAACTAAAAAGTTTTTTCACAGCAAAGGAAACCATCAATAAAACAAAAAGGGATCCTACTGAATGGGAAAAGATATTTGCCAATGACATATCTGATAAGGGGTTAATATCACAAATTTGTAAAAAACTCACTCAACTCAACTCCAAAAACACAAACAACCCAATTAAAAAATGGGCAGAGGACATGAGGAGACATTTTTCTAAAAAGGACATACAGATGGCAAACAGACATATGAAGAAATGCTCAACCTCACTAACCATCAGAGAAATGCAAATAAAAACCACAATGAGATACCACCTCACCCCAGTCAAAATGGCTATCATCAATAAATCAACAAACAACAAGTTCTGGCACGGATGTGGAGAAAAGGGGACGCTTGTGCACTGTTGGTGGGAATGCAGATTGGTGCAGCCACTATGAAAAACAGTATGGAGGTATCTCAAAAATCTGAAAATCGAACTACCTTATGACCCAGAAATCGCACTCCTAGGTATCTATCCAGAGAAATCCAAAACTCCAATTCAAAAATCTTTATGCACTCCTATGTTTATTGCAGCACTATACACAATAACCAAGACATAGAAACAACTGAAATGCCCATCGGTAGATGACTGGATTAAGAAACTGTGGTACATTTATACAATGGAGTATTACGCAGCCATAAAGAAGAAGGAAATCTTACCATTTGCAACAACATGGATGTACCTAGAGAACATTATGTTAAGTGAAATAAGTCAGACAGAGAAAGACAAATACCATATGATCTCACTTATATGCGGAATCTAAGGAAAAGAATAAGTGAATGAACTAATCAGAAACAGTTTTGGAAACAGAAGAAAAACTGAGGGTTGCTAGATGGGCGGGGGGGGGATAAGGGGGAAGGTGAAGGGTTTAGAAAATAGTCGGTAACCATAAGATGGCCATGGGGTTTTGAAAATTAATTTGGGGAACGTAATCAATAATGTAAAGATTTTGTAGGGTATCCGATGCACACGTGTCCCATTTGGGAGACCACCTCAGGGATGATGTGGATGCCTGATCTCTGCACTGTACACCTGAAGATGAACAATAATGAATGCCAACTATAATTTTATATATATATATATATATATGTATATGGTTACAGGAAGCGGAGTGCAGCATTAGGAATAGAGACAGTGGAAATGTAATGGCTCTGTGTGATGTCAAAGGGATAGTCGATGGGGGAGGGGTTTCACACAGTGTGAGCAATATAAATGATAAACGTATAAGTATTGCTTTGTCTTGTGCACCTGAAACTAATAATAAAAAAAAAAGAGTTAGCCTTGTGATTTAAAATGCAGAGAATAATACACATTGTCTAGCTTTGTCAGAAGGATGCAATGAATGCAAAGAATTATCCTGCCTAAGAAATCTACTATTCTAGCTGGACAGGCTTTAACTATCAAATAAACTTAATGCTGGTTATATATATTTCCTCAAACTGTTATCTTACCAACTCACACTGCTCAGACTTTTCTCCAGACCTTGAGGCACTGAGAAGAGAAAGAAAGTAGGAGAACTAACCAGATTTTAAGAATGAATTATATGCCCAGATCGATAGGAAGTGCTTGACCATTTTTGGCTGCTTCTTTATTCTTAGAAATCCATTCTTTTCCTCATCAATCTAGTCATATCTAACTGTCCATCGGAATAGAGTTTTTTCATCAAGGCCAAGAATGATCTTTGGAGCTTGTGCATAGGCTTCAGGAGGGGTCCGTGAAAACTTAGAAATTGTATACATAATTGCGCGCATAATTTGGAGGGCCTTTGGGGAAAAGAGGTGAGCTCATAGTATTTACCAGCTTTAAAGAAAAACAGTGAGTCAAAATTATTAGGTAGCTCTGCTGAAAAATCCTGCTTTATCCTTTAAAAACTCTAGCCTACATTGATCTCACTCTGGAAGCAGTTCTGAAAAACTTAATGTACTTAAACATAAGCTGGTTCATATGTTACTTACTGGTTTGAGAAATAAACGTGCTTTCTATAGATCATATAGAAAGTTCCCAGAGACATAGGTGTTTTATGCCTTTTGTATCTATCTCCCTTTAGTTTCTAACACAGGGGTTTATACTTAAAGGGTAATTAAAAATTCTTGAGAATAAATACATAAGGAGCAAATACAGTGCTCATTAAAATTATAAAAAAAGTTGAATTTGTATTGAAAATTCATGTACCATCATGTTTCTACATTAATATCATTTACAATTTGTTCAATTATTCACAGGAAGTTTTTTTTTATTTGTAAAAATAACAGGAAAAGATATGGTTAGTGTAATGAATAATACGCATACAGTTAATTGATTTTATTTCCTAATATCATTGGATTATTTTGAAAAGGGATCTTGTAAATGTCAATTTTTTCCAATTATGCCTAACTTTAGAAAATGTTACAGTTAGTAAATTAAATAATATTGTTTAAGTACTCAGTATATAATAGTCCCCCCCCAATGATAGTCACCTGCTAATCCTCAAATATATGACTAAATTATGTTGACATAATTTCATGGGAAAGAGGAAAGAAGTTGCAGATAGAATTAAGGCTGCTAATTAATGGACTTCATACATGTATTTATTTTTTAGTACTTTATTTAAACATTTTTTTTCAAATTACTTAAACTATAAAAAACAACAGACATTAGAATAAGGAAATAAGTCTAGATTTTCGAATGGGTCAATATAATCACAAATGTGGAAGAGGAAGTCAGAAGGACCCGAGTCAAAAGTGATTTGATGTGAAAAAATCGCTCGTCTATCACAGGCTATTGAATGTGGGGGGGATGGGGCAGGAACGAAAGAATGTAGGCAGCCTGAGAAGCTGGCAAAGGCAAGAAAAATGTATTCTCCCTTAGAGCTTCCAGGTAGAATGCCCTGCTGACACCCTGAGTTTAGCCAAGTGAGACCCATTTCAAACTCCTGATCTCCAGAACTGTTAGATAATAAATTTGCATGATTTTCAGCTACTTAATTTATGGTAATTTGTTACAGTAATAACAGGAAACTTAGTACACACAATCAGGCAGGAATAATAACATTAGATTATGTTATTGTCCACATACTGGGCACAGAGTAATTGGTTAAATACTTGACATACTTCTTTAAGTTCTCACACAACCTTATGAATTAGCCTTTTATAGTAGAGGTCAGAAAGTTGTTTTGAATCAAGCTCTGACTCCTGAGCCTATGGTCTTAACCACTGCGTTTTGCAACCTCCTCTTTGTCAGTCATTGAATGAATGATTGATGTATGTAACACTATGTTGCATAAGCCAAGTACACATGGAACACGTATGAAGTGCTCAGGAAATGTTTAAGAATATTTCATATTATAATTATAAATTGAATTTTCTATTAGAACCCAATTCTTAATTTTCTAAAAAGCATCATTTTGGTCAGTAGGAATATTCAGGAGGCTGAAGTTATTCTATCTCTCTGGGTAGAGGTGTCAGTGGCTGGAGTAACTTTGAGTTAGGCTATTTCTATTTTAGCTGTATATTACATCTATCATATGAGAGATAATCAAGCCTTTGAGAGTTCTTTTCTTACAATTTTGAGAATAAGAAGATATATGAGCCTCCCAGCATACCCTGCTGAATCATCTTAATCTGGGTGTTTACCTCAAGGTGTTCCAAACAGACATTTTTTATAGTTTGAAATGGCAAAAGCATATTGAACGTCAGGTCAAGTTATAGATTCCCTAAAGGTACGCATCATATAAAACAACCAATCCATTTTTTCTTCAACTTTCCAAACTTGCTTTTATCCATTCGTTTGAAATATTTTCTCTCTTGCTCTATGTGTAGTCCCTGATTCTCCCTATGGTGTTTGCTTTCCATTAACTTCCTATTGATTCTCGGTTATGTATACAGCACTGAACGAACATAAACTGCACACACCAGACTTAAAGAAGTTGTGAACTATACCTGTTTTATCTTGGTGACAGAGAACTGCATCATGAATATTATCTGTGACCTCTTTTAAAAAATACATTTAAAGGCAATTGTGACAAGTAGGGTCAAGTCTAGCCAAGTGATAATGTATATAAATTATAGTGGGAAGAAATTTGGCATCTGGGGATGAAGGATGCTCAAGTAGAAAGGACAGATGAGAATGGATAAAGATGAGTTTTGGAAAATCTAGCATTCTAGAAGGTAAAGTAATGTATAAATCATTATGAAAAGAAAGGTACTAAAAGATGAGAAAAGTAAGGAGGAGTGGTAAGGAAGAAAGATGCAGGAAGAAATATGTAGGAGATGACATCTAAAAGGAGATACAGCTTTTGAGATACGTAAAATTTTAAGTTATTTTAACTTAATATGCTTAATGATGCCTTTTACATTTCAAAAGCATTCACATTTTCATTGTTTTTCTTTAGAAGCTCAAACACAATAGCAAAACTTTGAAATCAGACAGATTTGGGTATATATTGGGCAAAATCTTTAACTTCTTTATTAGTCTCAGTTACGTCCATATTTATATTGAAGCTGATTGAAATATAATGAAAAACTCTAGCCACAAATAAAATGGATTGAAATAATCAAACAAAGAGCACATGTTTTTTTAATTTATTTCATTTATTTTAAGGGTTTTAACTGAAGTCCATATGTTGATTAAATGTATATCTGTTAATAGGCATTAATAGGCCAGAAGAAATAAACAAGGTAAGGAGATTGATGGCAGAGGTAGAATTTTTTTAAGATGATGAATTGTGAAAACAATCTTAAATTACAAGATTGTAGTGTGAATCCTTTATATTATAATCTCATATATCTAGACTTGGTGAATGTATGATTGCCTTGAAATAAAAAATGAAGTTGAGGTATTTTTTTTTCTGTATCAAATCAATAACAAGCAATTTTCTAGAATTTCAAGATTCTATTCCACTTTCAGATAGTATTTTTGGAAACAGAGCTAAGTTATAAATATAAGACATTTTTATCACATTTCTGAAAAATGTTCATAAAACAGACCTGAATTTCATGAAGAATATTTAAACAATATTCATCTACATGAACATGTCTCCTCTGAAGCTTCCTTCTTATTAGAGCAATGGAGGAAAGATAAACTGCCTGTTACATCTTAGCTTTATGCCTTCTTTCTTACTTATCATTTGTACAAATAAAGATTTTCTATTTATATTTCATTAATTATTTGAAACACTATTTTATTTATTTATTTATTTATTTATTTATTTATTTATTTATTTATTTATTACCATATTTTGTTTGGAGAGTTCACGATTCTGAATGAAGAAGCTTAGTTACTGAATACTTTGTATTGATCTTGTTTATTTTCTTTCCACCAAGAAGTTCTTACAAATACTCCAAGTGCAGAAAATAACCTTTGATGTTTTTCTTCTTTGGTCTGGTTGAGTTGGAGCTGAGTTGGGCTGAGTGGGTTCCTGAAACATAATTGACAGAATGATTTTTTTCTTGCAGAATGACTTCTTGGACCATTAATTAACTTGTTAAAAGGTAATAAAATTTCCATAGTTCAACTGCAAGTTTCAACCAAATTTAACATGCCTTACACAAATTATTAAAAAAGGAACAAGAGTGTCTATTGAATGCCTATTTTCTCATTCTCACCCTTTCCCAGGAATACCCTCCTGGTTGGAACAAACGTTGTCTCTTGATAAATCAATTTATATTAGTGTAGTGTTAAAGGCTCCTTCTGGACCATGGTTCAGTCTTGCAGGCTGCCATATTTCCTGACTGGGGAGGAAGAAAGTAGGCTTTCAAGTGCCTTGGAAGAGAAGATGGATGCACCATCATCTGTGGTAGTCCAGTTATGTGACCAAGGTTCAGGTCTTTTAAAAGAAACTCTGTAATATGGTTGCTCAACGCATCCTTTCCTGATGACTGATATCCCTTCCCCAATACTGTCACATCAAGGAGGAGTTTAGAGGAATTGGGGTGAGTCTGTGTGCATGTGGGAAGAGTGCATAATTCTTATCGGTTTATTTCCTCATAATTCAGGCAAAGGAGTGTGTACGGTGGTGTTGTTCTAACTACTATTTGTGTATCTTTCTTTGGGAAACAAGATTAAGGAATCAGAATATTCTCTTCAGTTCTATTCACCAAAGTTATCTTTGAATTTTCCCAATTTAGAAGCAAAACACATTTACTCTTTGAACATCACAATTTAGTGTATTTTTAACTCTATTTTGCAAGGTGAGAAAATCAAAGAGGAAAATTCCCACTCGCCTCCTAACTCATTTATCACCTGGACCTTCAAGGCTGTATTACCTAACCAAGGTTTAAGAAGTATCTCCTACACTGGCAGAAACTACTCTTGATCCTAGTTGTACTTCACATTGGGTTATTCCCAGCGCATCAGTTCCAGACTGGGAAAGACTATAGGTATAGTTATTGAATTTACTCTTTTTCCAATGTATCCTTCCATTTCCAGAGAGATAAACCTTGGCTCTTTTATTGTATTCTTAATGTCAGCCCTTTGAACAAGTTTTAATGGGAGGAGAAACTTGTGCAGGAGTAGGAACAGAACAATAAGACATGCAGCCATCAGTCTCTCAATATGGGTTTAAGTTTGCTTCAGTCAACATTTTTTGTGTTTCAGGCAGAGCGTTGATAATTTTAAGGTGAAGGAGGGAAGAAAGTAGAGGTGATCAAAAAAAAAATACTGAGAAAGTTGATCGCAGAGTCAACATTCACTAAATACTTGGCATACCAACATTACAACTTTTATTACCAGCTTCAAAAATTAGACTCCATATTTTTACGGTAAAAAGAAGGTAACTCAGACTTGAGCTTGGAGAAGAACAGTCAGCAGGCTACTGACCCAGAAGGCAGCATTTTCCTTAGTGCATTCATCACCATATCAGGTCTGTCCTGTAGCATTCAGGTAAGGAACGCTGATCAATTATATATCAAGAGCAGATTAGTTTCAGCCTGTGAACTCAACACTGACCAAACACACAGGAAATGTGTGTAATATTAGATTCCTGGAGGCCACATCTGTCTAGAGTATTCATTATTATTGAAGATTCTGGAAAGCATGGAATGGCTACCCCTTAACTGCTCTTTCCCTTCCATCTGAAGCTGCAGACATCATTTGGAAAGTGGCTACACTCTCCAGCTCAGGATGTTCCTCCAGATACTCTGTCTTCAACTTTCCACCTACATTCCTCTTTGAACCTGTTTTCTCTCTTCTGGCTCTATTCTTTCCATCCTATGCCTCTTCCCTAGTTCCCCCTTTTTGCCGAAACTCTTTGTATTGATGGTTCAGTCAGATATCTGATCGGACATTCTTTTCAACTTTTCCCTTACATGTTGCCTCTCAAATGATTCATTTAGTTTTGAAAAAACTGCAGCTCAATTTCTGTACCCATTTTGGGTTCTCTGAACACCGTATCCTAGTATGCGACCAGAGACTCAGAAACCTATTTGACTGGACAGGAGGGTTAGTTATGTAACGTCATATAACGTTTAATGGCATCTGACAAGGAGAACTTGAAACATCCATCTGCATGATAGGGATATACCTGTTACTAGAACTGGACAGATCACATCTTTGGGCCATTGCTTTCTTCCTAAACAATACCTAGATGAGCACTCCCACTATTTATCCCTGAAACACTTCTTTTTCTAGAATCACAGTTCTAACAGTCCTCACCTCTGGTAGACTCTCTTCCCTCCCCCCCCCACCATCTCTCTCTCTCTGTGTAGTAAAACCTTCAATAAGGTGTCTGCCAAAACTGGCCAAATTTGGAATTATTTCTTTTTAGTTAACTTTCATCACTTTGCTTAAATCAGTTACATGTTGCCCCATAGTTATTCTCAGGTGGCAATTTTTTCCTCTTATTTCCAAAATCTTGACATGGTACCTCACTACTTTTTCTATATGTCACAGACAATATCTATGTTATACACTTGTAATTAAATATGGCTTCCATATATGGAAAATACCATTCTACATTTATTTGATAAACAAATGATTCTATTGTAAGTCAAGCGCTGAAATCATTTGTTAATCCATCCAGTCATGTATTAATTCCTTTAAGGTACACTGTGTTTATTGAGCATGTACTACTTTATATTGGGAACTATGTTAGAAGCTTAGTATTCTACAATGAACAAGTTTGACACTGTGTCTACCCTCAAACTGTCTACAGAACAGTTGAGAAATCAAGTGAATAATAATAATCAAAATTGTGTGGGTAAAAGATTACATAGAGGAAGTATAGGGTCTTATGAGAACAATAATTATAAATATAGTGGCAATGTAATTTGAACAAAACTTAAAAGTAACCCAAATAGATGAAGTAGGAAATTAAAATATTAGATAATAATAATAGAATCAAATAGTTTAAATATTCTGATGACATTTGCTGTGCTGGAAATTTCACCAAGTCTTTTTGAATGAAAGGAAGAAAAAACTTAACCTAGGTTTGTTCCCTAAGAAAAGGAAAACCAAAATCCAACAGCAATCTGAGAAACACATTCAGTCAAGAATAAGGCTAAAAATTATACCATTGATAAGTAAAAGTGGAAATGCAGAAATCAACAAAAGTTTGGCAGAAAGACAAATACGAAAATTGTAACCCTCCAGAGAAAAAGAGGAAGTCTAGCTCTTTATGAAACAATCTTTAAAGGGAAAAAGTTAACTTTAGAAAACCACACAAAGCCTAAAAATCTTAGAATGTTCAGATCCCTGAAGAAATAAGGATAACCATTATACAGATTTTATGGGGCATTTTATTTTCACAATAGTTGACACTGAACATTTTTTTTTCTCCCCAAACAGAGTCTACCATATAACAACTTGTAAAATAGCAACAACAGGAAAAATTGGACAAAAGACTCCATTTTCTAACAGTCCAGGACTTTACCCTGTAATTGGTCTTTAAGTTTATTATTTAGCCTATTCCTGAGTGTCTAATACCACAATGGGTTTGTAGATTATCCCATCATTGAGTAGTTTGTCCCCGAATCATAGGCTGGGAACACTGATAGAGGGTCTATTTTCCTGACTCCAGACCCAACAGCATTCAAACTAACCTAAAGACATCACTCTTTTGGTTCCTAAACATCTTTTGTGAAGGAGAGGCCATAATCTTCTCTTTATAACTCTGTGGAAAGCATCTAATTGGTAGGCTATTTTAGATACATATTCAAAGATTATGCTTTCCCAAGTCTCTTCTTAATATAGTCCTAGCACACATGCCAACAGTCCATGTTATTATCATGTCATTCTTGTCTTTTAACTAATGAGACTCCTGGGAGGAGGAGAATGAGTTCATTTTTTTGAAATTATATATAAATTTCCTTTCTTAAATTTTGTCTACAGTGTAAACTTACATACGCAGATCACGTCTTTCTTTTGTATTCTACATAACACTTTCTTTGGCTTTAAACAAGGTTAGAAAAATAATGAGGAAGGATATTTAAAATGGTAGTAGAATTAAAGTAGAATTAAAATGAGAGATGCGGGTTAAATGTAACAGGGCTTGAATAGGTAGCTGCTGAAATAAGAGGAAAAGATGGGACTTTGTCTTCAGAGGAAGTTTCTTGGAGAGGCAGACTACTGTCTTTGTCAGAGAACATTCTGGACCAGGTGAAGTAGGAACATCAGTTCAGACTGGTACAGGACTTTGAACATAGCAGTGATTACCTAAATTGACATACTTGTGATTTTGCCATTGTCCTTAGGAAGTTAGCATTATATTTAAAATACTCATCTGAATATATCTGCTACTGGATATCTGCTACTTTTGCCTACATAAGCTTCTCCTACATAATCCTCCCCTCCTGTGGAAAACTGTCCTGCTCTCACTTGTAGGGCTTGCATTTTGAAATAGATGACCACCAACCTGGAATCAGATATCGCTGTGACCCACACAGAGGTAATGAGTTTATTCAATTCTTGTGCTTACAGATCATGGTTGATGGGGAAAAAATATCACACTTTTCAGAGCAACCCTAGGGTTGAGCTATTGCAAAGGAGAAGGTCTTTACACTGTGATTGCTGAAGGAAGAAGACAGGCTGGGACTGCCAGCATCTGTCTAGCTACCCTCTGCAATAAGCGTCACTGAATGAAGCCCATACAGAGAAAAGCAGACTTGAGAGAAAGAGAAAGACCAAGGTTTTATTGATATAAGTTGAGCCAAGACCTAGTGTCTTCTATGTGTTCATTTTCTTGAGCCGATAGATTACCCTACCACCCCGCTATTCTTCATCACAATCTATGACTTGCATTTTTCAGTAACTCATAACTAGGACAGTCTTAGTAATAAAATTTGTTTTGCATCCACACTCTAGAAAGCCTTGGACACTTCTATATTTCAAATGCTGAGAATTTTACTCGGAATTCACTTTCCTTCTGTCTGGCTTTACCAACTGAATAGAGGACAGTGAAGACAGGTGTGAGTGGCCAACCAGCCAAGCACACTACATGAATGGCTGCCATGGGTTATATCTCTTATGCTGATAACATAATAATAACTACTTCCCTCCTTTGTTAGGGAACAAAATGGATTTATATTAATCTAGAATTTCTTTTGTGGCGAATAGCAGCGAAAAGCTGAGATTTTTAAAGAGCGATCACTATCAACACACTTTGGTAGAGCCCAGGAGGCTGCAAGCAGAAAAGATCAAAATGATACTTCTACTCTCTAAGCTGCCCAACTGCAATCCTAATGTTGAAATCGTTGCCTTAAAACTTTCTTCATCATACCTAACAAGGCTAGTGTTGTAGATGATCTTGGACATTAATCACGTGTGCTTGCTAACCTTCAAAGAGGTGGGTAAGAGAAAGAAACGGCACTGAAATGGCCTATAATATCTGTAGTCGAGTTCTTTCCCTAGAGGAGAGTGTTATTATGAGATACTGGAATTTTATAATGTGATTCAGGTGGTTTAAAGATTCATAACACTAGATATTAATTATATTAGATGAGATACATCATTTGTAATACTAGGCTTAGAAAAAGAACCTTATTTTCTTTATTAGTTTTTCAGGTTGTTGCATCACTTCTTTGTTCTCGGGACTTAGCATAAAGCCCATTTCTATACTGGCAGATAAAATTGAGAAGGCTCTAAGGCATTTGGCAGTAGGGAAAGTGTTGGGTTTTTAACTTGGCAGCAGATTTTATTTTATTATTTTTAGAAAACTTAAAAAACATATATCATATAATTTGAAAGTTGCACAAATTTTAAGTGGAAAACTTGATGAACTCTCACAAAGTGAGCATATGCCAGCATAACAAACACCCAAATCAAGAAATACAACATGACCAGCACCCCCTCAGCTCAGTCACTGTCTACCCCCTTCTCCACCAAGAGTAACTGCCATCCTGACTTCTAATACCATACATTAATTATTGGCGGAATTGGAAAGGCAGAATATCCTACTAAAATGCAAGGGAAGTTCCACTGATAGTTTTAAACCCAAAACTGTTTAAATATCTTTTATAACAGAACTCATTTTCCTCCATTCCACACAAGAATCTCCTCATGTCAACTCCATATTTCCTCTGGAGCATTTTTTGTTTATAGTAAGTTTTAAATCTTGATCTAATAGGCTTTGTCATAAAGAGCTATATAACATTGAATAAGGTTGCCATAGGGGTGCCTGGGTCCAGTAAACTCCTGTAATAGCCCTTAGGAGACAGGGCTAAGGTGGAGACAGCTTTTGTCCTTTCCTGCCACTCTTACCCTGCTCCATAACCACCACAGTTCACTCTTTAAATAAAAAGAAAAACAGAAAGAAATAACAGTATTATTTAAAGCGTTTCAATTTAAGTCTCTTCATTCTTCAATCCTGTTTAATCTCTCACGAATCTCTTTGGGTGTGTTCTGCTTTCCATCAGAGGTACCAAAATTGGACACAAACAAATGGGTTAAGAGATAGTCCAGGAGCACCGGTCAGTGTGTGCCCTGTAAGGCTGGGTTAAGTGAGATGAAAAGGTGACATGCTTTGGAAAAATAGTGGTCATTAAAATATCCTGCTGGCTATTCTTGGTTTTAGAGTGTGATATTCTATGTCCTGTGAAATTAATCTCTTGGTCATTTGCCAGAGAATACCGAATGTTTAAGAGAACCTAGTACAAATGTAGGTGTATTCTCCCCAAACCTAATAGGTGTTATACATCATAATGGGATATTGGGGATTTGACTTTTAGAAGCATAGAAAAGTGATTTAGTTTAAAACCAGGGTTATCTAGATTATATACTTACTCATAGCATTAAACAAATTCAGAATTAGAAGAATGTGCCTTAAATGATATTCTTTGTATTGAACAATAATCTTTGTAACATTGACAGTGAGAATCTATGAATTTAGTAATTTTCAGAGTAGTTATTTTAATTGTATTTAAAAGGGACATTATACTGTGTAAAACCCTCAAAATATTTTTATGAGGTGGTGCCGCGGTCGACTATGTAGAACTCATTTAAAGACACACATGCAACATATATTAGCTTATTATAATCAAATATATTACATGTATTTCTATTTACAATGAATAGTTATTGAGAAATAATGAGAACTGTTGAGAGGGTGATTTTAAGAGTTTAAGAAAGAAGGTCCCTACTCTTAGAAGCTGTTGTCTTCTTGAAGATAAGGATTCTGAGTCTGTGCTTTGGCTTAGTGTCATCCTTGCCTGAAATTGAATGTGGAAAACAGCAATAATAGGAATGAGCACAGTGGATTCAAGGTGGGAGTAGACAGGGCCGTCCAATTGAATGCTCTGCATATGTGTGTGTGTGTTTATGAACCAAGTATAAAATAAAGTAGGAGTCATACAATTGGACATATAATAAGTAGTCTTACCTAGTAACAGACACAGTTGTACTCCATAAATTTTGAATGAATGAATGAAAAAAGAGTCTTCAATATCTAAAGGAAGATTTGAGTCTTCATCCTATAGGTACAAAGGAAATATCATGAATATAAAGTGATTCCCTCTGTGATCACAAAGGGTAGAGTTCCTTTGATGGAGCAAAGTTACAAGTTCTTAGATGAATGGGAAGTGAAACAACTTTTTAGCTTTAAAGACAAAATCCTACGTACCACTGTACATATTTAAATTCATGTGAAGTTGTACATAGGCAATGAAAGTAGCTAGTCAAATAAATGATAAAGAAACTCCAAAACATCTTGTCTTGGATATACATTTGGTGGTTCAGTATCCTAGGAACTATAATCAATCCCTCTTTCCCAGACCTAACACCATTTTTTTTCTGTGGCATTAAAAAGATTTAAAATATACCAGCAAGTTGCTTGAGTGATAAAACCAAAATGCCATATATATGCGTACACAAGTGTGTGTATATATATATATATATATATATATATATATATATATATATATATACACATATATATATATACATATACATATATACCAAAATTTTATATGCATGCATACACACACACACACACACACACACACACACACACGAAGGTCTGACAATTAAGTCGCAAACTTGTTGCAATGATGTTGCTAACCTTTGTTGATATCAGAGATATTATTCATTATGAGTTTGTACCAACTGGACAAACAGTTATCCAAGTTTACTATTTGGAAGTGCTGAAAAGGCTGCGTGAAAAAGTTAGATGACCTGAACTTTTCGCCAACAATTCATGGCTCTTGCATCATGACAACACACCAGTTCACACAGCACTGTCTGTGAGGGAGTTTTTAGCGAGTATACAAATAACTGTATTGGAACACCCTCCTTACTCACCTGATCTGGCCCCCAATGACTTCTTTTTTTACCCGAAGTTAAAATATTGAAACGAAGACATTTTGATGACATTCAGGACATCAAGGGTAATATGACGACAGCTCTGATGGCCATACCAGAGAAAGAGTTCCAAAACTGCTTTGAAGGGTGGACTAGGTGCTGGCATCAGTGCATAGCTTCCCAAGGGAAGTACTTCGAAGGTGACCATAGTGATATTCAACAATGAGGTATGTAGCACTTTTTCTAGGATGAGTTCGTGAACTTAATTGTCAGACCTCGTATATGCTATATATACATATACACACTTATTAACTGGTTTAAACATTCCATGAGACAAAATTTTGAAAATTTTTAAGAAATATTAGTTTGTAGCAGTTTCTAACGAGTCCAAATTTTATAACTATTTCCTTGAAGTCAGATCTATGACCAATTCATTTTATTTTGTTTGTTTTGATTTGTTTTGTACAATTTTGTTTTAGTAATGAATTCCTATAAAATGGGTCACTGGTTGTGCTCATGGACAGGTGATGTCAGCATATAATACCTAGATGCAAACGGCATATCTTGTTCTCCACTGTTCCCACTACACTGTTCCCTTCAACACTGTTATCAAATAAAAGATAGACAATGTGAGTCAGTTATTTTCTGATCATTGTTATCCATGTAATTTGGTTAACCCCTGGATACAAACTTGGATTATTATATCCCAGATGGGTATTAGCATATTGGTAGGGCATGGTCAAATTTTTTAAAAAAGCAACAGCTACTGGATTGGCTTGAACTGTTTCTTTACAATGGCAGATTAGTTTTATGAGTAGTGTTTTTAATACAGCTTCACAGCAAAGCAGATTTGTGTAATTTGGCCACTTTCTAGAAACATCAATTTTAATCAATCACGTATACCTTTGCCAGTATAGTTTTCAGTGGTAAAGCGTTTGAAGATTTCGAAATAAATTTCATGATACAATTAAGCAGTCATCTGGAATTTTAATACAGGTTTTTCTCTAAATGATTTGCAAGGCACACATTTGAATGTGTGTAGAGAATATACATATGTAAGTGTACATCTACTTTGTCCCTCTTTACAACATTGTTTGCAATGTCTTATTGTGAATAATACAGAAAATTTACCTACTTAACAGGGCCTGTAAACAGCCATGGGCAGAAAGATGCTTGAAATCTGTTGATCTAGCCTGTGTGCTTAGATAATGAATCCATCTGCTCTACCCAGGGTCTCAGTGATTATGATCCAATCTCTCTAGCTTTTCAGTCAGTGTTAAATTATTGCAAAACACAAAATCTTCTTTCTGATGTTTATTTCAAGTGATGTTTGCTTTAATAATGTGCCCTCAATCTGAATATAATTTATGGGGAAAATTTTGAAATTATCCTGCATGTGCAAGTTAGATTTACCACTCCCCACCCCTGATCTGTATAGTAGAAACTTCCCAGACTGTTCAGGAAAGATAAATTCAAAGAATTTGCTAAAGATTATATTAAAATCTAGATTTGTGAAATCAAATATATTGAATATTTATTAGTAGTAATTTTTTCATGTAGGCTGTCAATCCATTTATTTTCAGGGACATGGCTTATTTTACATTTTTTGATTTTAGATGTATTTTAGGTTTAGTGATTTATTCATCACTAGTAATAGGGAATGTGGGGGTTCGTTTTCATACTCTCCATTTCATCCCTCTTTTTATACTCTGTTTATTACTCAATTAAATGTTTCGTATATGGGAATTTTTCCTTGAAATAACTACTGTTCCTCCAAATAAGAACATATTTTATTAGTTTTATAGTTTATTCTGCTTTATTCAAACTCATAGGTCTGGAAAAAGACTAGATACAAACTTAAAAATGTAAAATCTGAACAAAAATATGTTTAAGAAAACACTTGAGATTGCCAATGAAAGACCCTTTATTGGCACTTAAAAAAAAACACACGAAACTATTTTAAAGCTGTTAGGTATGTATGTTATACTTTTAATTTATGTGGCATTATTGTCAATATGAGGAATCCCTCCTTCATCGAGATTGACTTTGAACATGTAAATAAACTGAGACTCACATAACCACTCTTGTGCATTCTTTTATAAAATTTCATTTAAAAGTAAAACAGTTCATATATTTGAAGTATATGCTTAGGTTATCACTTTATATAGAGAACTGACAGTTTTTTATCACTTATTCATTTAACAAAACATATAATGGGCTGGGTACTTACCTACATCATCTGATGTAAAAACCCTGTGAGGTACCCGAAGCTGACTCTAGATGGCAAGCTGTTATCAATATACCACAGTATCTTACATGTAAACAAACATTCACGATCCAACTTGATATAATAATTATGAAAAATGTATGTTTGGAAAACAGAAGAGGAAGCAACTCACTCTTCCTTGAATAGTAGGGAATGATTTCACAAAGGAAGTAACATTTATATTGGGCTTTGAGGGATTCATGAGTTTAGCAGGCAGTGAAGCATTCAACAGAAAAAATAGTATGAAAGAGTATAGTGAATTAAGAGGAGGTTGTGAAGTCAAAACCCATAGAGTTGAGTAAGGAAACAGGATGGTGGAGAAGTAGGATAAAGGGCTTACAACTCATCTAAGGTCAAATCATTAAAGGTATAATTGACATGATAAAGAATTATTCAGTAGGGATTTGAGATATTGATTTAAGAAATTTAAACAGTTTTCTTGAAATATAGCTAGACATACAATATTATATTAGTTTCTGGGGTATACACTAATTATTCAACATTTATATACCTGAAAAAGTGATCATCATGGTAAGTCCAGCAACCATCTGACACCGTACCATGCTATCACAATATTATTGACTATATTCTCTATGCTGTACATTACATCCCCATGACTTACTTGTTTTATACCTGGAAATTTGAACTTTTATTCTTCTTTACCTTTTTTAGTCCTTTTTAAAAAATTGTAAATTACAGTTGGCATTCAGTATTATTTTATATTAATTTCAGGTGTATAGCGTAGTAGTTAGACATTTATATAATTTAAGAAGTGATCCCCCTGACTAGTCTAGTATCCACCTGGCACTATACATAGTTATTACCATATTATTGACTATATTCCCTGTGCTTTACAATGAGCTAGTCATTTTAGAGAGGAGGACTGACATGACTTACAGGGTTTTTATAAATAGATTAGAGGTGATATTGTGAAGGCTGTACCAGACAGAAACAGACTGGTAGCAGAGCCAATTTTACAGAAATTGTAGTGATTTCAGGTTTTTTATTTTATTTTTATTTTTTCAGTAGAAAATAGAACTATAGGTTTTTCTAGGAAGAAATGGAAGAAAGTTGGTAGTGTTTCTCTTTTATATATGTTACATACTAACATTGGTTTTACTGCTAGATTAGAATCGAATGGATAAAGATACGTCAATTAAAAAAATGTTTATCATCCAATGATAATTTTTAAGCATCTTGATAGTTGTTTTTCTTTTTTTAAGTTTTATGAATGTCTTCACATGTCCAAGTTACTATGTGTTATCCATGTTGCTAGAGCTCCATCAGGTTGATAAATTAACTCCATTGTAATCTCCCAAAAACAGGTTTTAAAAATAAGTATATGTTTCATTTATCAATATTTTGCAAATATCCAAGAGCACACAATGGGTTTGTGTTTTGTCTCCTTGTCTCTTCTTCAAAAGCAGACATATTGTAAATTATTACAATATTCAATAGGCAGCTGGCAGAAGAGAAAAGGTGAAGAAAGTATGTGAATAAGGAACACACCAAAAGATAATTTAATTATTGTATAACTGAAAGTTGAAAAGATAAAATGTCTTGGGCCTTGGAAATTTACTCTTGTTTTGAAGATAATTATTATATTGCTGTGCACGATGTCTTTATTTTTTTACTCTTATTTATAATGTTCAAAATCTCTACTGTTTTGGGTTATTAAACAGGATTCACATGCCTGGGGTTGTTTGTCAGTGTCAATTATTATTTGATGGTTTTGGCTTGATTTGACAGGTCAGGCCAATCAAAACAATGAAACATGTCTCTATACTATATCCAGTCTAATTATACTGTAAATACTTAAACGTTTTGTAATAGTAAAGCATATTAATTGTTTGCTGCAAGGAGTTTAGTGTTCTTAGCTGCCCTTCTAGCATGTAAAATATTCACTTTAACAATATGTAAAGAAATAGTTGGATTAAGTTTTGAGCAAAGCAATTTATTTCCTTACTTAATGCAAGAGTAATACTAATGATTCTTGTAACAATTGTCATAAAGATGATTCATATTTTTCTATGTGGCTTTATAAATGCACCATCTAACATAAGATAGAAGATTCTAGTTTAATTGCTAACATTTATCTTTTTGGGTCTCATTTTCCCCCTGGAGTAACATTTCTAGAAATGGTGAAAAATAAATCATTACTTAAATGCTTCGGCTTTAAAACTAAAATTCAAGGTTATTAGATGAAAGTTTTTATGAGTGTGGGGGTAGAATATGTATTATCCCAGGTTTTATATTTTTGTCCGTTAGTCCACTGGTATAAGTAAAAACTTAATTGTTATCATTGTCTTTTGGGGGGGGTGTCAAAGTTTAGATTAAAAATGTAAGAGCAGGAGAAATTTGCTTTAAGTTTATCCTTTTAAACAATACCTTAAGTGAGTAACTCTCTATCATTCTCTGCTTCCCCTTACGTCCATTACTTCCTCCTTACTTCTTTTTCTCCCACAAGTGTTTATTGAAAGCTTACTGAGTGAGTATAAAATGTGATAATGTAGTGCCAAATATATTGTTGTGTAAACAAATGCAAAGATTTCTTAGATTAAAAGTACTGTTAAGATTAGTCTTGAGCAATATTTGAGGAAGGAAAGAGCCGTACTGCTGGAGGGAGGATATCATGAGGGGGCAGTGACCAGGGCAAAACTGGCTATTTAAAGCCAAATCCAATAGTCCAGTTTAGGTAGAAAGGGTCTTGCAAGCACTGTAGGTCTAACTAGCAAGAGGTCATGTTACAGTTAGCAGAGAAGCAGGTTCTATTAGTCAATGACTCAGTAAGGATGTAACAAACTCATCACAGTTCTACACGGCCTATTAGCAGACCCTTATGAGGGAAAAGTGCAAGGTGCAGAAAGAGAGCGTGAGTAGTAAGGAGGAAGAGAGGCACAAGCAGTGGCTTGGGCCAACAAAGAAAATGAATTCATTATAAGAGAAACCAATTCCCTTTGTCTTCATCAGTGAGCATTAGCTGGACAATGGTGGAGTTGGCCAAATAGGGTGGGCCCGTGTCAAAAATATTAATTAAAATTGATCAGCTAGATGTTTTTTCTTCTTGTTTTTCTTGAGGTGAGAATATGGAAAGCATAAAGTCAAAATGGTATCTAAGGAGGATAATTTCAGAGAACATTGTGATTAAGAACATGTACTTTGGAGACAGACTACCTAGATTCAAATCTCAACTTCAGTAACAAACTATGTGACTTGGGGTAAATTATTTAAACTTTTTGTGCCCCAGTATTCTTATCTTTAATATAAGAAAAATTATAGTATATACCTCATAGAATTGTAATGAGGATTAATTGAAATAATACTTGTAAAGTGCTTAGAGTAATATCTGGCCGATAGTAAAGGGTTGCAAAATGCATTTAAAAAATTAGATAAAGGCTGTATTCATGAATAGCTCATAACAGAAATGATAAATGCTACTATTATAGAAAAAATAGGCAAATGTGAGTCAATGAAAGTTTAGACTAGAAGTGTGGCTTGTGGTATTCAAAGATATTAGTGGGTCTAGAATTTATTTCCTCTAGGTTTATAAGGCCAATCCAGTTCTTGCCCAAACATGGCAAATTAGCTTGAATGTATTGTACAATCAGTCATATAAGTATTAAAAGAATCTAAGATTTTACATTCTTCCTTAAAGGAACAAGAGCTGTTCAGACCCCAAAGCCATTCTAGAGGTAGCAAAATTTGGAACAAACTTCTCTTTCCAGAAAACTTTATAAACTTCAGGCCTAGAAACCTTGAGACTTCTGAGAAAAAATACCATGCCACACAGCCACATGAATCCACAAACTGAACAAGCAGGTCAAACTCAATAATTAAAAGGATTTTAGAGTTGGTTCAGAGGCTGTCACATTTGGCTATTTAATGAATAGCTCCTGTGATTTGTACAGGTTTTTTTTCTTTTTAGCACCTGAGACTTTTTGACATTTAAAAGTCTTGTTCTATCTTTGAATCCATCAAGTGTCCATTTGGAGGGTCCCAAAAATGTGAAGATATTTTGTAGAAGCAGTAGGATAATGCTGATTAAGAAATTATTAATTGTCCTATAGAAAGGTTGATTTCTCTTTTCTATTATTCCAAGAGGAAAGTTCTATTGGATGACAAAAATGTGATTTTTTTTCTATGTTCCTTTGTGCAGTCTGTGGAGAGCAAAGGATTATTTTTTGCAGTATGTTTTGTAATGATTTGTCCAAACTAATCTTGTATTCTATATTGCTCTTGGGTTTTTCTTGCCACATTTCCCCTAGTGGATTATTTATACTTTTAACAAAATGATGAATGTTTTTTTTTTTTTCCTTTTTTATATACTAAATGTGTTTATTTCCTCTGGAGAATCTGAGGGAAACAAGATTCTTCTTGTAGAAGAATCCTAACATTGTTACCTACTCCTTTGAAATTGGCTCTATCTTTGATTCTAATAATTCTCTACAAATTAAATGTTATATATTAAAAAGCCACAATATTTCATATTTTTAATAGCAGAGATAAAATTGTAGAAACAAGTTATAGGAGGGAAGGGATTTTAGTTTCTTCTAGAGAGGAGAATTTCATAACGTAAAATAAATCCGTTTAGGGATTTAAAAAGTATATTTTCTTTACATGTTACGATGAAATTTTTAAAGACATGAAATTATTTTTCTTCTTTAGAGATCCTTTCTCTCTTTCTGATTCCCTTTTCTGGCTCCCATCACATTTTTATACTTTGGCACTAAACATTTGACTACAATTATCACTTTTTGTTTTCATATTGTACACACATATACACACACACACACACACACACGATAGTTGATTTTGGAAAATAAAGAATAAAGCATAGTGAAGATATGGGGCAACTAAAGCAAAAAATTCTCCAGAGAACTGCTTCGTTTTTTTCCTTCTCATATAATCAAAGTGTTATCAAAATTTATATTTTAATTTTTGGAATTTCTCAAACTGGACTGGTATTAAATAACATTTGGAGATTTTTTTTAAAGTGTAGTTAGGAACATGTATATAAGTAATTGTGCAGTAGGTATTATGAGTAGAAAATATATACAAGCTTAATTGTCATTGATCTTAATGAAAATTGTTTATAAGATGCACTTCAATAAACTACAGATTTTTAAGTTTTTAAAAGTTTTAAGCTCTAATTGAGACATTGTGGCACAAATATGGATAAGTATATGAATACATCACATGGTCCATACCTGGCAGGGATTGATAATTTAGTTGAAGAGAAAAAAGTTGACACCATGAAGATACAAGCTAGCTTGTGAGTGAAACAGGTGGCTAAAGGTATTTTTGACTCCTTGGGAGGATTTTGGGCAGATGCGGATATGCATAGTTATCTGTAGAAAGGATTCAAACATTCCATTAGTTTCTCCTAAACTTGAAAACTACAACTACTCTCACTATTGGGGGAAATGTTAGAATAATCAAGGATGCTGTCTTGGAGAAAGTAAGATAAACTTGGGACTTAAACGTTGTAAGATGCCTATGGGTGGAGATACATACAGAAAAAAAAAAAAAGGAAAGCATTTTATGAGAGGTCAAGGGTATGAATGGATGATATAAGGCAGGGAAGTATAAAGTAAATTTGTTCAAAAACGATGAGTAGGCAGCCAGGTTGAATTAGAGCCAAATTAAGGTGGGGCAAATTGTAGAAGGCTTTGGATTCCAATGAAGACATTATCGGTTGAATGAGGACTTTAAATGCTTTTGAAAGTTGAAATTGACTTTGGTGTATAAAACCGATTGGAAGGTGAAAAGAGATGAAGTTTGTGTTAGGCTTTTTGTTTGTTTGTTTTTAGCATATGTATAAGTACATATAAGATTTAATGGAGGGGAAGGAAAAAAAGAAACAAGGATGAGAGAAAATGATGAGACAAAAATTGAAACTTCTCAAGCAGATATGCAGATACCGGAGCTATAAATATATTCATTCACCCCAACAAAAAATGATTGGGTGCCTACACTCTGAGCCAAGCACTGTTCTAGGGACCTGAAATATATAAGTGAACAAAGCAAAATTACTGTTCCTTACGTGTTTACATTTTAGCGGATGATCTAGAAATCCTTAGTGAATAGGATAATTATGTGGCACAAAGTGATAGTTGTGAGAGAAGAAACTATTATAAAGTAGTGAAGCTATTTCTACATTTTTGTGCCTAAACAGTAGGCAAGAAATTTGCTCATTAGAGTTTATAAGAGCTGGTATCATTTGTCATTAATATTCTGCTTCAATGAAAGAATAAAGTAACTAAAGATTATTTATATTAAACATTTATTTCAGAAAAATCTTACATTTCATTTATTTCAGTGCTCTACAATGGTCTGATAGAAAAGGAAACAAAAAAAGAAGGTAAAAAAAAAGAAAGAGAAAGAGTTCAAAAACAAAATGGAAAAACTCTAAAGTGCTCTGGATAGTCAAATAGCAGCATTAAATTGACGGGGTATTAAATGCCATATAAAACAAAAATTCTTCAGTATATGGAAGTTTCATTTATGTTTGTAATAGTGAGATTTAACTCAGAAATATATTTCCCCTCAAGAGTATTTCTGTCAATGAGGTGGACTACTTATAGTTTTAGTAAGCACTAAGAAGGTGAAATTAAGGTACTAAAATTCACATAAGATACCAGCTCTATAATGATATTATAAATTTTCCTTGGTTTTGCACCATATTTATGTGTAATTCAAAATTTTAATTCAGCAAATATTTAATCAGTACTTTCTATGTTCAATGTACCATAACAGGCAATATACATTTTTTTAAAAAAGAAAAATTAGAATTCATCTTCAAGAAATTTATCATCCAGATAGAGAAACAAGGACATCAAAGAACCAAAACAAAGTTATAATAAAACGTAATTAAATGAGCTTAAAAAAGAAGGGTGTTAATTCTGCGTGGGGGTGTCTGGCAAGCTGTGCCCAAAGGAGGGAACCTCAAGATAAGTCCCAAAGGTAGACCAGATAGAAAAGGGGATTTCAGGCCAAGGAAATTGTACAGGCAAATACATCGAAAAGGTGTAAAGTAGAGAATATTAAGAAATTGCAAACTGAATGGTAGAACGCTGGTGGAATTATCAAAAGGCATGACATAATCCTAGAGTAGCAAGGGCCAACCAATGAGAAACCTTACACAAAGCATGTGTTACAACATTCTGGAGTCCTTCATACCCTGTAATGTTAGAAGAAATAATGCTTTTGAACCCTGTAATGTTAGAAGAAATAATGCTTTCATTATAATCCCCAAACATATCAAACAATAATGCAAATCTATGAACTGTTATGAAACAGGATGGTATAGTTTAATGGATTTTATTAATTTAATGTAGCTGAATGCAAGTGGTCATTTTTGCCAGATGAATCTAGAATTTCTGGGGCGAAGGAGAGTCAGACCATAAATAGATAGAGGTTTAATGAACTTCCAACAGGCAATTTACATCTAGTCAGCCTGTAGAAGAGAGTCACAAGAAGAATAACACTGATTTATTAATTTATCCAATGAATCTTTATTATCTGCCCATAATATATCACTGTGGGAGATGAGTCTTGCTCTTTGAGGAGTTTATAAGGTACCACAAACATCATGATCTTTGAGTCTGAAGAACTAAATAGAATCTGCTGAGTGATGCTGTGGCTACTTCCTGCCCCCCAGGTATCTTGAGTGAATTATGCTACTGTTCTTCAAAGACTAGGAAGGTTAATGGACAATTGCATTTCTTAATGTGCTTATAAGTGCTTCTTGTGTGAACAGAATGTTAGCCTATTTATAAGACATGCCACAAAGTGGTCTAGTGGGAACTCTTTAAGCTGGTGCTACAAACTTTGGGTTGTGAAAAATGAAACAAATAAGTCAATATTTTAAGTATGTAATGAAAGCAGGAGAGCAAGAAATGCATGAGCAGAACAAAGAGATTGCTTTAGCAACCATGACAGTGTCGGTTGGTGGCCTACACACAAACATTCACTGATTTTGTTCCTGCTCTTCCCAGGGACGATGAGCATCAGGAGAATTTGGCTTCCTTTCCAACTCCAGGGGTGAAGCTTGATTAGTCCAAGCCAATTATGGTAATTCCATTCCCCTGCCAAGTGATTCATTCTGGCATTGACATGTGACAGAATTTTGGCAAGTGAGATGTGAAGGGAAATCAGTTGGAAAGCTTCTGGGGAAATTGTAACCATGCTTATTTAAGGATATAAGGAAGAGAATATGCCTTCTATCCATTCTGATGTTTGGATATTGTTGTGTGGTGAGAATATAATGTTCGAAGCTATTACAATCATCTTGCTATCATGCAAAGATAGACTTGAGGACAAATGCCTACATTCAGATGATGGCAGTGTGGATGAGATGTAAAGAACCTGAATTCTTTACTGTCTAATGGACTGATGTATTAACCAACTAACCATTCCTGCCCTGACACTGCAATGAATTCCTATATGACATAACAGATACCTTTACTGAAGCCAATTTCATTTTAATGGCTTTTCTGTTTTTTGCAGCCAAAAGTATTGGTGGAATAAAAAACCTTTTCTCCTACCCTCTTTGTACCAGTGTTTGGGAGACTGCAAATTACACTGACAAAAGCCGGGTTAATAGGAGTAAGGCATATGTTTCTTTGTGGATGTTAATATTTTTATGTGCACCCATGCCTCACAGAAGAAAAGTGAAAACACAAAGAGACTGTTAGACCCAAGGGCATATGTGCCATTTTAACTATGACAATAGATAGTAGAGAAGGAAAAAAGGGATTTGGGTGCTAGACACAGTGAACTGTGGGAAAGATGGCTAGATAAGTGTTGCTGAGTACAGTTATGCAGATAAGTTGTTTTGCTTTTCCTGGAGAGGGGAACACACTTACAAATGGAAATTTATATCACCTCTATAAAGGGAAATTTATGCTCTGCTTTTAGGCAAAAGGGGGGAGGGCAGAAAGTTCTTCCTGCATCTTCAGCTCCTCAATTGCCTTTAGCATAAAATAATCTTTATGTCAAGTGACATATTTGGGGATAGTATATTCTGATCCCCTTTGGCATCCTATCTGATATAGCAGTTACTCCATGTTATGAAATGAATGTTTGTCCCCCCTCCCCAAATTCATGTTGAAATCCCATCCTGCAAAATGATTAAGAGGTGGGGCCTTGGGGAGATAATTAGAATTAGGTGAGGTCATTGAGTGTGGGGTTCTCATAAATGGGATTAGTGCCTTTAGAAGAGTCACCAGAGAGCTTTCTTCCTCTTTCTGCTCATCACCAGTTGAGGATACAATAAACAGTCATTAGTCCGCAAACCAGTAGAGAGGCCTCACCAGACCTCAACCATGCTGGCCATCCTCATCTCAGAATTTCAGTCTCCAGAACTGTAAGAAATAAATGTCTGTTGTTTACAAGCCACCTAGCTCATGGTATTTTGCTGTAGCATCCTGAACTAAGATGCCTGCCTCACTCTTGTGTTCCCAGAAGTTGATTGTACATTTGTTCATGCTGGTGTACATTTTGTTCTTTCTAGGAGCTAAAGCAGGTTGAATGGGGTTTAGTTTTCACGTTAGACACATTTATAAATTATAATTTTTATATATAAAGTAAAACCAAATCTTAAGCATCATTACAGTGAAGCTAGAGTAGATGAGTGAGTGGAGAAATAAAAAAATCAAAATTGAAATGATTTACAAAAATTCACAAGCAGGTTTTACACTAAGGCTTTAATAATTTATAATTAGAAACTCTTCCTAGTTTTATGACTACTAAGAGTAAAAATAGAAAGACCAAAAGCAAGTGATCAAGAACTAGCAATCAATTGGGCAGATAAATGTTTTTCAGGTGAAAAAATAGGTCCAGTTTTGTAGGGAAGTTAAAGGGAGTGGATCCCCAGCTGTCCCTTAAAAAAAAAAAAAAAAAAAAAAAAAAAAAAAAATATATATATATATATATATATATATATATGAAACAAAGTTTAACCCTTAACAAACAAAACCTAGTAGTAAGGAAATTCAGAGATTTGAATCATGTGATGAATAAAATGTCTCTTTATATCACCTTCGATATCATTTGTGTAAGGGTTTAAGTGACATTTAAAAACCTCTTGGTTATATGAATCCAGATTTCAATGAAACTAGACTATTTTGTTAAATATCTGACTTAGCATTTTTTCTTTAGGAAGATATTGCTTTAATTAGTGTATTTGAAGGTTGAATGAATAGCTTTATCCTTTCAAAGTAGTGATTTTCTTCACAGACTTTAGTTCTATGTCATATATTACTGACCTTTAAAATATCTCTGAATTACTGCTGTTTTCCCTTCTTAAATTGGGAGAACTTTATTTCTGATTGAGAAGCAAGAACTGAAAATGTCATTTTTCCCTTTGAGGTGTGGAGGAAATCTTTGGGAAATATTCATTTTTCTAATTTCACAAAGTGCAACTTAATACTTGTATAGAATGTTAGGTCAAAATTTTTAATCATTGGCATTTCTCACATTCAAGTATAAGAGCTTGACGCCCATGTGAAACAGGAAGAAAAACCTGCAAAGCACTCTCCACCTGTTGTAGGGTATTCAGTATCCAACTGAGAACAATTACTGGCAATGTTAACATATTGGCAAGAAATGTCACAGTTCAAATGGCCAGTCTATTTCACTTTCTCTGTGATAGTGGCTTAAGAAGGATCTCTTTTTTAAAGAAGATTATGATCTCACATTGATAGATAGGCAGGAATCATGGCTCCTAGAATATGTGTTATGATTCCAGATGAAGGAAAAGTATTCACTCACTCAGAAAATGTTGTAAGTATAGGAACTGATATCCTGAAATTCACTCAGAAAATGTTGTAAGTATAGGAACTGATATCCTGAAATTCATCAAGGGTTTACTGTGTGGGTGGCTTGTCTTGAATAAATGATCATAACACTTCAAAAATTGTTCTAACTGCTTTCTAAACTGCATGGAGAAAATTTAATTTTTTCAACCATTTATTGCGTACCATCACAGGACAGACACCTGTACTAGGTCTTGGTGGCCATAGATAATTAAGAATCTAAAGTCCAGTGGAAAATGTGTACCTGCAGAGATATCTAAGTGTAACAAAGAGCTGCAGAATGATACAGTTGAATTAGAATTAGATGAAGGGGCAAATATTGCATATCATTTGATGAAAAAACAATATCCATCCATTCATGCAAAAGGTATCTATTGTTATCTTTAATGTGCCAGGGACCATGCTCGATGTAAGAGTGATGATGGTGAACAAAATAGACTTATAGAACTTATTATTAGATGATAAAATATTTCACTAATATTTAATTACAAATTAGGTTAAGTATTTGGTTGAAATGTACAGTTAGGAGAGGGTTGAGGTTTGTACAAGGCAGATAATTGAATTTCTTTATTTTCTTAGTAAGCTAGGAACCATGAGGTGTGTTCTATACTCAGATATAGCCATGTGACCCTTTGGTGATTCATTTTCTTCATCTTCAAAATCAGAAAAAGTTATATTTATCGTATCTCACAAAGCAAATTAATATAAATGAAGGAGCCTTGAAAAACGAAAAGCATTATACAGATGTAAGTTGTGTGATATTTTAGGCAACAGTTAAAAGTACTATGTCAAGAAACATCCTTTGTAGAACAAGATAATTATAGAAAATTAATAATGGTAAGGTCAGTAAATGGATATTTTGTTGCAAGTATTTCACAAAAACATTTTACACTAGGTAGTTGTTGGTTTTTGAGAACAGAGTTGGTAGAATGTTTGGTATAGAAATTGGTTATATTGGTTTCTGGAAAAAAATCATAGAGGAGTTGACACAAGGTAGGGCCAGTAGTGGAAGTCCTGATTTAATTCCTTTAGCAGAGGCATAAGTCAGTGGAAATACCCCCTTTTAAAGTTCTAAAGAGTTTCTTGAGGGAAAAATACCTCCCACCCCACCCCTCAACTCTCTTCCTTAGCTTTCCCCTGCCACTTTAGCCAGCAATGCCATCTCTCTAGTGGGTAATTATGACCTCCCTGTGAGCTAAATAGGTCAAAGAGCCCTTAAGGGAGCTATGTCTGGGGTACTTGAAGGTTTAGGTTTTCTCCTCCTTCTTCTTTTTAAAAAGATGATTACTCTATATTGGCTCTATCCCTTCATGTATTGCTGTACACTTCTGATTCATATTGTCCATACGTTATTCTTCTAAGACTTTTGAAGATTAAACTCTGTAGATCTTGGGCTTCCTTCAACCTAACTCTATGGCACACTGAAACCAGACTTGATATTTGATATTGCATATTTCAGATTCTTTCTAGATAGTCATCAGAAGTACGTAATAGCAAAGGCATAGCAAATCAATAGAAGAGAGGTAGCACATGATTTTCTCTCTTTCGTTCTCTCTCTCTCTCTCTCTCTCTCCCTCCCTCCCTCCCTCCCTCCCTCCCTCCCTCCCTCCCTCCCTCCCTCTCCTTCCTTCCTTCCTTCCTTCCTTCCTTCCTTCCTTCCTTCCTTCCTTCCTTCCTTCCTTCCTTCCTTCCTTCCTTCTTTCTTTGATTCTCAAACCATTCAAAAGTATAATTTACTTCAGGAAGAAAATAATATCCTAGAGCTCTCTGTTATTTGCTATGTCAGATAAGCATGTGCTCTGAAATCCTAGGATTTTAAGTAACATATCACATGGAACTGGTGGGTTCTTTTGATAGAATTGCCAATTGTATCATTTATTTTATGGCTATGTATCACGCTCAGCAGGTCAAAAATCACTGTACTATGAACATCTAAAGTGATTAACATAATTGTGCTAACAGCAGTACGTCTCCTGAAAAGCAACACTTAGATTCTGTGGATATAAGGGTGATTTGGCATTGACATCTGTCCATCCATTAATTATTAAGGAAGATTTGGCTGAATTAAAATTTTCTCTTGTTATCCTCTTTTTCCTCTACTGCTCCATCTGTATCCTTTACAGGATGTCCTTTACAAGGTTGTAATCTTGGACAGTTTAAAGATACCTCCCAAGGGAGAGAAGGGTTTTCATCAAAGGTATGAAAATCAAGTACATAAATATAAGTTTCCAAAATATAAAACATCATTAGGCATAAAGAAAACTTTTTGTACCCAACAGCACTTCAAATTCATAAAGATTTCCTTAGACATTTAATGACAGTTTACTCTATGCCTCTCTGTATGGGAGGAACATAGGCTGGGAAGTAGGGCTGAGGACATGAAAATGAACATAAGTGCAGACATACACAAAGAAGGTATTAGTTCTGACAATTAACTTCATAAACTTGTTGCAATGATGTTGCTAACCTTTTTTGATATCAAAAGGATTATTCATTATGAATTTGTACCAACTGGACAAACAGTTAACCAAGTTTGCTATTTGGAAGTGCTGAAAAGGCTACATGAAAAACTTATATGACTTGAGCTTTTTGCTAACAATTCATGGCTCTTGCATCACGACAATGCAGCAACTCACATAGCACTGTCTGTGAGGGAGTTTTTAGCCAGGAAACAAATAACTTATTGGAACACCCTCCCAGCTCACCTGATCTGGCCCCCAATGACTTATTTCTTCACTCAAAGATAAAGAAAATATTGAAAGGAAGACATTTTGATGACATTCAGGACATCAAGTATAACACAGCGACAGCTCTAATGGCCATTCCAGAAAAAGAGTTTCAAAATTTCTTTGAAGGGGTCCTAGGTGCTGGCATCAGTGCATAGCTTCCAAAGGGGAGTCACTATTGAATATCACTATTGAAGGGTGACCATAGTGATATTCAGCAATGAGGTATGTAGCACTTTTTTAAAGGATGAGTTCACGGACTTAATTGTCAGAATTTTTAAATTTCTTATCCTCTGTATTTCTATTTAAACATAAAGAATTATGTTTATGTTCTGCCACCCAATGAGGGAGGTTATTTTTTCCTCTGTACTTGCAACAATCTTCTTCTATAGGTGATATTGTCCTGTACCCCACATGCTCATTTTGCAATGGTTTTCTACTTTGGATATCCCTCTTCCATTTTGTTTTTCCCCAGGGAAAATTGGAAGAAAGTAGAACAGCATAAGCGTAATGTATTATTTTGTGCCTCATAATTTTTTCTCTTTTACACTAAAACATACACACACACACACACACGCACACACTCACGCACACACTCACTCATACCTTCATCTATGCTTTCCCAGCTCTTCTGAATACATTTTTCCCTTTTTTCTCTCTTTTGTCTTTCTTAGTTGACTGTTCAAGTTTTCCAAACATATTTTAAAAAGGTGTCCCATTATGTTTGTATGAAGTTTCTCTTTATTTCTCCCGTCATCCATCTTCGACATGAGTTTAATGTAATCTTTGCCAAAACAACTAGAATAAATATCTCTATTATTACTGCACAGATTACACAGCATGAAAAAGACTGTTCTTGTATATCACATCTAAAAACATTTATATGTATTGCAATTCATATTAAAGTGCCCCAAAACTTTACATAGAGCCTTGTCTCAGGAGTATTGCTTATTTACTGCAGTTCTTCTTCCTTTTTTTCCTGATTCTTCTTTTTATAAGATTTTTATTAAAATATAGCTAACATACAATATTATATTAGTTTCAGGTGTATACACCATAATTATTCAACATTTATACTCCTAAAGAAGTGATCACCATGAAAAGTCCAGCAACCATCTGACACCATATCATACTATTACAATATTATTGACTATATTACCTATGCTGTACATTACATCCCTGACATATTTGTTTTTATACATGAAACAAATTCCCCTTGTCTTATTCCCCACATCTTTTGCCCCCTTTAAAAATTTTTCAGGGGAGGCCGGTTAGCTCAGTTGGTTAGAGAGTGGTGCTCTTAACAACAAGGTTGCTGGTTCGATCCCCACATGGGCCACAGTGAGCTGTGCCCTCCACAGCTAGATTGAAACAACTACTTGACTTGGAGCTGATGGAAAAACACACTTAAATAAAAGTTAAAAACAATTTTTTTCAATTACGATTGACATTCAATATTTTATATTAATTTTAGGTGTACAGCATAGTAGTTAGACATTTATATAATTTAAGAAGTGATCCCCCTAAATAGTCTAGTACTCACATGGCAATGTGCATTGTTATTGCCATATTATTGACTATATTCCCTATGCTTTACTTTATATCCCCATTGGGGTATGCTTTATATCCCCATGACTATTTTGTAAATATCAATTTGTACCTATGAATCCCTTCACCTTTTTACCCTGCCCCCCAACAACCCTCCCATGTATCACCCCAATAAATCTAGTACCCATTTGACACCATACATAGTTATTACAATATTATTCATTATTGTTAATGCTATACCTTACATCCCTAGGACTACTTTGTAATAACAAACCTGACTTCTTAATCCTTTCCCCTTTTCCCCCACCCCAAAATCCCTCCCATCTGGCAACCATCAAAATGTTCTCTGTATCTATGAGTTTGTTTCTATTTTGTTTCATTTTAGTCTTTAAATTCCACATACTAGCAAAATCACATTTCATCTGTCTTTCTCTGTCTGACACGCCACTCAGTACAATAACCTCCAGGTCCATCCATGCCAGCACAGATGGCAAGAACCCATTCCCTTTCAAGGCCAAGCAATATTCCATTGTATATATGTACCACCTCCACTTTATCTATTCATCCATCAATGGACAACGAGGCTGCCTCCACCACATCTGTACCAGCACTATTGCACACAGGGCTTCAATGAATATATGGATGCACATGTCCTCTTGAAGCAATGTTTTGGGTTTCTTCGGATAAATACCCAGAAATGGGATTACTGGGTCCTTCTTTGTCTTTTGTTATAGCCTTTGTTTTAAACTTTATATAGTCTGGTATAAGTATTGCAACCTAAGCTTTTACTTTTTGTTTTCATTTTCATGAGTTATCTTATCCCCATCTCTACTTTCAAGTTTGTTTTTGTCTTTTGATCTCAAGTGAGTCTCTTGTAGGTAACATATGTCTTGTTTTCTTATCTATTCTGCCACCCTATATTTCAATTGGAGCATTTAATCCATTTACATTGAAAGTAATTGTTGACAGATATGTAGTTATTGCCATATTATTATTCATGTTTTTTTATTTATTTATTTTTTCATTTAAAGAAGTCCCTCTAAGTTTCTCTGTAATACTGGTTTCATGTTGATGAACTCCTTTGGCTTTTTTCTTGTCTGGAATGCTCTTTATCTGTCCTTCAATTCTAAATGATAGCTTTGCTGGGTAGGTTAATCTTGTTTGTCGGTCCTTGCTTTTCATCACTTTGAATATTTTGTACCAATCCCTTCTGGCCTGAAAAATTTCTGTTGAGAAATCAGTTGATAGTTTTATGGGAGCTCCCTTGCAGATAACTAACGACTTTTATCTTGCAGCTTTTGAGATTCTTTCCTTGTTTTTAACCTTTGGCATTTTAATTATGACGTGTGTTAGTGTGGGCTTGTTTGGGTTCATCTTCTTTGGGATTCTGTTCATCTTGCTGGGACTTCCTGCACTTGTATATTTATTTCCTTCACCAGCTTAGAAAAGTTTTCCATCATTATTTCTTCAAATAGGTTTTCAATTTCTTGCTTACTCTATTCTCCTTCTGGTAACCCTCTGATGTGAATGTTGTGATGTTTGATGTTGTGCTAGAGGCCCCTTAAACTATCCTAATTTTTTAGATTTTTTTCTTTTTGCTGTTCTGATTGGGTGTGTTCTATTACCCTCTAAATTGCTGATTTTACCCTCTTCTGAATCTAATCTATAGTTGATTTCCTCTAAAGTATTCTTCGTTTCAGTTATTGTATTCTTCATTTCTGACTTGTTCTTTTTTGCTTTCTATCTCCTTTTTATGTTTCTGATCTCTTTGTTGAAGTTCTTACTGAGATCATTGAGCATTTTTATTACCATAATTTTGAAACTTGTGTCTGATAGATTACTTGTCTCCATTTTGTTTATATTTTTCTTTTTTCTGAGCTTTGTTCTGTTCTTTTTTGGGGGGACATATTTCTTTGTATTTCCATTTTGGCTGCATCCCTGTGTTTGTTTCTACGTATTTGTAAAGCTGCTATGTCTCCCTGTCTTAGTGGAGTGGGCTTATGTAGTAGGTGTGCTTTGGGGCTCAGTGGCAGTCTTCCTGGTTACCTGAGCCAGGTACTCCAGGTGTGTCCCTCCTGTTGTATTTGAGCCTTGGCTGCTGTTTGACAATCAGTGGGAGGTATTGACCCTTGAGCTGATTGTGAGGATTGGCCGTGAGTACAGTGGAGGAGCTGCTGTGCAGGGGCTGACCCTATGAAGTAGGATTGACTTTAGCAAGGCTCTGGTGCCTGAGCAGTATGCCCTTTGGGTGTGTCATCCCCCAAGATAGCCAGGTGATGCTCTGGCTGGGTCTGAAGCTGGCCACAGGCTTGCCAGCTCTGGAGCCTCTTGGGAGAAAGCTACCCCTCCAGCACTTACCCTGAATCCAGATGATTCAGTTTCTCCCCATATGTCCCTGGTAACTTTGGAGCTGCTGCCCCAGCACTGGAGCTAAGAGTGTGGGAGTCTGTCAGTAAGTACCGTGTTTCCCTGAAAGTAACACCCAGCCAGACAATCAGCTCTAATGCGTCTTTTGGAGCAAAAATTAATATAATACCCAGTCTTATTTTACTATAATATAAGATCTGGTCTTTTATTATATTATTTTATTAATTTTTGCTCCAAAAAACTCATTAGAGCTGGTTGTCCAGCTAGGCCTTATTTTCAGGGAAACATGGTAAGTCTGTGCACGGGCCCTTTAAGAGGAATGCCTGGAACTGCAGCTGCCCTCTGTCTCACTCAGCCACAATCTCTGCTGGTTTTCACAGCCAAAGGGTATGGGGACTTCTCTCTCTGGCACTGAGACCGTGGGTTGGTGAGCCTGGTGTGTATCTGGAATTCTTTGCTCCTCAGAGAGTAGGGGAGGGATTGGTGTGGGGGACCTCTGAGGCTGACTTATCCCTCCCAGTATTTAATGGTCACATGTGGGTGTGAGACCAGTCCATTCTGCATCTATCCCCTCCTACCAGTCTCAACATGGCACCCTCTATATGTCCTCATTTGTACGACTTTGGTTAGACTTCAGGGGATTTTCAATGATAGTTGTTCTGTAGTTTAGTGGTAATTTTGATATGGTCATGAGAGGAGATAAGCACACCATTTACCTACTTTACCATTTGACCTGATGTCTCCTAATTCTTCTTTATTTGAGGAGGGAATCCATTTTGTGACTCCTTTCAGGGTTTGGAGACACTTGGTAGACATTATTCACATGTCAGCTGGGAAATAAAAGTGAGGTGGTAAGTATTGGCATAAGGATTTCTGAAGAATGCACTTCATTTTATCAAAAGTTGATTGTGTCAATTAGGATTTGACACTATTGATTCATTTTCAGAAATACAAAGTTAGAGACAAACTCAAAAGTGGTCTTTTTGAAAGTGATCAGATTATAAAAGTTGGTACCTATATAAGAGGAGAGGCAACCAAAAATGAAAGAAAGAAAGAAAGAAAGAAAGAAAGAAAGAAAGAAAGAAAGAAAGAAAGAAAGAAAGAAAGAGAAGCAAGCTGAATTTAGCCCTATTAGAAATTTCATATTGGGAATGGGAAAAATTAAAATTAGGAGAAATAGGTTTAACTATTTTAATTCCAGACTCCTTATTAGAAAGTACTCTTTATTATTTATTTCTAATCTTGATAAAATAACACTAAGGTACATTTTACCTCAACTCTAGCAATACTGTCTTTATCACTGTCATCTTCATCAATGTTATGATCACTATCATTGAACACTCATTCCATACAAGGGAAGATGCCATGTGTTAGTGCTGTAACCAGAGATTAGACAACAGTTCTGATCACCAGATGCTATAATCTAGGAATGGAAGCCACATATATACATAACAATGAAAAAATGCTAATCAACATCATTAGACTTACTTAAAGAATTCCCCAGAATTTGTCCTGATCGGGATTTTCATCTTACGGTTTTTTGTATAATTCCTCCAACCTTCATAATTTGATTAACATTAGATTTTAACTTCTCTGGTTCATATAAAGAAAACCTGTAGTCCTGGTCTTGGAGCCCGCCTTCCTTGAGCCACCCTTCTAGCGCATTCAGGACTCAGGTTTCTGCTGCCCTCGTTGACCACCCTGGGGACACTCCAAGGACCCCAGAGCTACTGTGGTCACCATCGCCCCTTCACCCCCACAGCCATCCCAGTCCCCACAATCCCTTCCACACCCCCGCAGTCCGCCTCCACACCATGGCTCACTGGCCTTGATGGCCAGTGCACTCCCGCTGATGGTCACGACATCTGCGCCACCAGTCATGACACCTGTGCCACCAGCCACGATGCCTGTGCCACCAAACACTACACCCGTGCCACCAGCCATGATGCCGGCGCTGACTACCACAACACCCGAGCTGCCTGCCTTGATGCCTGTGTTGCCAGTCGTGATGCCTGAGCCACCAGCCGTGACGCCAGCACTGCCAGCTGCGATGTCCAGGCTGCCAACCATGGCAACCGGGCACCCCTCACAGGTGTGCGAGAACTACCACCCCTACTGCAGGGCAGCTGTCAACCACCAGATCAACCTGGAGCTCTTCGCCTCCTATGTGTAACTGTGCATGGATTTCTACTTTGACCGCCAGGATGTGGCTTTGAAGCACTTCGGCCCCTTCTTCCTGCAGCAGTCGAGGGTAGAGAGGGATCAAGCCGAGAGGCTGATGAGGCTACAGAACAAGTGCGGGGATGGCATTTGCCTGAGTAACATCAGGAAACCAGACTGTGACCGCTGGGAGAATGGCCTGAAGGCCATGAAATGCGCCTTGTACCTGGAGAAGAGTGTGAACCAGAGCCTGCTAAATCTGCACCATCTGGCCACCAGCAAGAAGGATGCCCACCTGTGCGATTTCCTGGAGCATCACTAGCTGGGGGAGCCGGTGATGTCCATCAAAGAGTTGAGTGTCCATATCACCAACGAGGGGTCCTCAGAATCCAGCCTGGCAGAATACCTCTTTGACAAGCTCACTCTGGATGACAGCGACAAGAATTGAGCCTTGTACTGCCTTCGGTATAGCCATGGGTAACTTCCCCTAGTCAACATACTGAGCATCCATATTGCATTACCGCCCTTGCAAAATGTTCCCTTAAATTTTTACCTTCCAATTTTACCATTTCTTTCAATAAAAGTATTGGTTCCTAAAGAAAAATAAAGAAAGAAAACCTGTGACTTCAAACATGATATGTCCTCTTTTCAAAACAAATGTTATTAATTATATTTGACTTGCTAGAAAGTGTAGTGATTTCTTAAATTATTGGTACCTGTTTGTAATTATCAGTGTAATTAATGGCGACAACAGGAACAAGTGACCTTAGGAATCTCATTGGCTTAACAGTCTGATAGGGGTTTGGGCAGAGATCTTTCCTGGATTTCTCACTTCTAAGCGATGACTCAGGAATGTAGGCTCCTTCAGTGGTGCATCTCTGCCATCTTGGAACCCATAACTTCCTAACTCAGATATACGATATAGGAGAGAGAGTGAACTATCAAATGGACCTTTTAGAAATACATCACTTCTGCCAGTGTTCTATTAGCCTGGGTTTAGTCATATGGCTTCAACTTAATAGTAAGGGAGGCTAGTAAATATGGCCTTCTGGTGTGCCTACCCCCAAAAAGAGAGTGGGTTTCATGAGTACATAGCATTGTCTCTGTCACACTGTAGAATATCCAAATAGAGATGAAAGTAAGCATTTAGAAATTAGGAATTTAGGAGAGCAGACTCAGTAACAAATATAGACTTGGAAGACAGTGACAACGATATACGGTTTATTAATTAGATGAAGGATAATGAAATCCATTACTGAAAGAAAGAACATAGCAAATGAGTAAAAAGGGATTTAAAGAATGGTTTTAAAATTGAGGGACTAAGAGGGAACCCTGGTGTGGCACAGACTTTAATCAACTCTAAATATCCATTTCCTTTTCTTCTTTTGTAACAAAATTCTGATTTATTGCCCAGGTAAGAGACTGTTTTGTATCCTTTCTTGTAGTTGAATATGACTATATGACTAATTTCTTTCCATTGATATGTCGGTGGAAATGGTGTGTGGGATTTCTATGAAGTCTCCTTTAAAAAAAAGAATTAGTCACCTCATTTTCCTTTCCTCTTTTTTGAACCAATGTTGACCTTTAGAATGAGAAGCACGTACTGGGATGATGAAATAGGAAGATAGGAGAATTCTGGGCCTCTGAAAGATCTGACTGCCTTCCTCCAGAATTCTTTTGCCTGAGAGAAAATTATACTACTATTTTGTTTAAGCCACTGTTGCGTTTTGTTTTCCATTTTGTACAGCTGGTCTAAACCCTAAACAGTACACCAAAGAATACCAATGTTGAACACAAATGACTCCATGGCACACTGAACTGTCAATGAAAAAAAAAAAAAAAAAATCCAGCCTAAGAGAAAGGTTCTAAGAGTTTATTTGAGCCAAACTGATGACAATTGCTGGGATGCAAAATCTCAACAGATCGAGAAAATGCTCCAGAAAATGGATATTTTTGAACTAATTTTATACATTAAAATCAAAGGAGGAAGGTTACATGAAATCTATTGGTTGTAGATTAAAGGGGTAGGAGAAAGCAAAGCAGGGAACTCTCTGGGATTAGCTAAAATGGAGAGACACACTTCTTTTACATTGGTGGGTACAGGATAATTACTAGCATTTTACAGCACATAGAGATAGTATTTGGGGAACAAGATAACACTGAGGGATTTTGTAGTTTCCTGCTCTGGTGTGGTGTGGTGGGTTGTGACCCCTGGGGGGTCAGGAAAGGGATTATTCTTACATTCCAAGGGTATATTATCTTAGATGCAAAAAGACAACAGGCTCACTTAAGGTAAAGATTGACCTTTGTCAAAGAAACCACAGGCCAAGGATGTGATTTCCTACCATGGCCCACCTTAGTTAGGAATTTTTATGTACATGCCATCCTATGTGGTTATTTTCAGTCACCTGAGCTTGTTAGGTTTAACAAGTGGCCCCTTTTCTGTCCTCAGAACCTAGATTTAATACTTTGTATTTCTGATTCTTTCCAGATAGACATTAGAATTTCATGATAGCAAAAATGCACACACACACACACACACAAATCAATAGAAGATGTAATATTCTATTGATTCTATCATTCTGAAACCACTCAAACTTATAATCTATTTTATCAAGAAAAAATAAAAGTCTGGAGCTCTCTGTTATCTTCCTTTCTGTAAGATAAGTAACCTTTCAGATTCTCTAGGTGTTTAAGGAAGAAATGTCTTTGGAAAATAACCATTCAAGAAAGCAGCAATGGCTCCATTTTTATGTCTTCACGTCTATGTGAAATATATAAATACTATGGAAGGTGAAATTAAAAAAAGTATGTGATCATAAAAAATTTTAATTGATTTTAGTAAACCTGTTCTTTCTATAAGCTGCTATAAATATAACATCTTGGAAAATTTAGAGGCCAATGGAATCAATGGGCAATAAGTAACATGGTCTTACAAAGAATAAATCATATAGATAGATATTGATAGCTTCATGTAGAATTACCAACGTTGAGAATAGAGGAAAGGCAGTAGATGCAATATGTAGTTCCCAGACTTTAATAAACCATTAAAAGTACCTGAAGAAATATGTGATAAATTAATTTAAATTGGCACTGTCATTTTGGCTGAGAAATGAGTGGCATTGAATGAATTGAAAACTGTCTGATGGTAATAAATACGTGGTAAGATTAATGGCGTTGCACTGAATTATGGCAGAGCTATCCAGAAACAAGTCAGTGTTGTGATGATTCTCTCATTCTTTTTCTCTCTCCCTCTCTTTGTCTCTCCCTCTCTCAATCTCAGCGTATGTTTTATTAATCTTCTGAAAGAAAAATTTCATATAGTATTCTAGCCAATTAGTAAATAAATATATATTTCATGTTGGAGTGTTGTGCTCCCCAAGAATTTTGATCAATTATGATGAACTGATGAATTATCATAAATTGGTTGTTTTATTTTAATGTCTATGCTTTTCATGAAGCTGCATTTCACAAATGTGGTGGTTGTAAGGTACTTTTACAGACTTCTGATCTACATTGTTTTCTTTATTCTTAAATTCTTTTTCGGAAAGGGCACAATTTTCTTTGAGAACTTCTTTCTTGCCCCATTTTCTTGAATAGTCTTTCCCCCTCCCCAACCATTTCCTTTGCCATTTTTTTCAGTGGCTTCAATGCTCTCACTAAGATAATAGATTTTTATATGTTCTCTAGTATAAATGAATAATAAAATATTAGGTCTGTGCAGTACAAAAAAAGTTACTCTTAGAGTTAAATCTGGTGTAAAATTACTCAAATTAATTGAGTAATCTTGGACAGTTTAGTTAACAGCTTAGAGCATGATTTTTTTTAATTTATATGAACTGGTATATAAATACATATGTTACAGGCCTGCTGTAAGAATTAAGTGATATGACACATATAAGAATAATTAACAGGTGCATCTTACAGAGTAGGTACGTAGTCAATGAAGCTTTTCTTTCTGTCCTTTTCCCTTTGTCTATCCATCCTTCCAGACCTCCCTTTTCTCCTTCATCTCTCCAAAATAATATTTTTGTACGTTCATAGTGGCAACAGAATCCTAATCAAAGGTTTAATTTTAGTATACCTTTTAAGCCACCTTTTGCCAAATTTTTATGCAATCACTGGAGCCTCATATAACCTCTCCAAGAAAACAGAGGAGCAAACAAAGTGTTTTCTGAATGAGTGTTTTTATTACTGGCATATTCAGTCTGAATTTAGGGGACATGTTAGCGTTGGTCGCACTCTGTCTCATCTCAGGACTATTTTCTCATTCCATTCTTGATTTCATTCCCCCATACATTCTGATTAATGTCAGAGTGGTGGGAGCATATAGATGCGTAAAAATGTATAAGTAGTAAGAAAGAGGCTATATCAGGGCAGCATTTTGAAGTGGCTCTTTTCGTGGTGGATAATCAGCTCACTCTCCTGCAAGAGGTCTAAATTTCTGTGATAGTTAGTAGTTAAGAGTCATGTGACAAGTGAAGAGATAACAGAATTGACGATAATCACTCCTAAAAAGTCTCTCTGCTACTCGACACTCCTAGCACTTCTTCAGCACGTCCCTTCCTTTCCCTCACCAGCCTTCACACTGAGTGGACAACCAGTATTTGAAACGGTAAGCACTGTCACGGTTTCTGTCTCACCATTCATTCTCTTTGCTTCCTTCCTTTCTTAAATGCTTCCTGCATTGTAACACTAAACTATTAAGCACGTAATGGGTACAGTTTGAAAACTAATGAATCAGTTTGTATTTTCTTAAGACATGAAACTGTTGTAGGTTGACCTATTGTGTAGAAGTGAATACTGCTCAGCAGAAGGCAAGTTATGACTATAAAAATTGTGCGTTTAGTGAGCAATTGCTACTGAAATGACCACTTTGGAAAAGAGGCATATGAATTGTTGACACTCCCAAGGAAACACAGATGCATTTATGTTGAGTGTGGGGCTGCAGACGTCAGTTTGAATATACATGCTATGAGTTAAGTGGTGCAAATACAAAGATACACCCATACTCTATATGGAATTAAAAGGACAATCTGTTTTCTTAAACCTGTGAACATTCCCTATAATTCATCAGGAACAGGAAATTCACAAACAGAACATTGGCAGAAATATGCAAAACTTTTCCAACAGTTTACTTCTGAATACATTATAAAATATGACAGAGCATAATAAATTTTTTGTCATTTTATTTCCCAAGGGAAGTGCTAGGTTTGTAAATCCTGGAATATCATCAAACTGTTTTGAACTTCATTTCTTTTGGAGCTAGAATTTGAAAAGATTACATATTTCCTTGAAGAAAATATTCATTCAGTTACTAATAATAATGTTTAAGGAATGGAAATGTAATTTCTAGAAATCATCACTTTTTAAAGTTTTATAGTTCACGAATTGGAATACCAAAGACTGAAGTTTGAATTAATATTTAGTGGAAAGAGGAGAGTTTATTATTTATACCTCTGATACTAGAAAAAAATATATTTTATAAAAATTATCTTTAAGCTAGGTTTTAAGTGAAAAAAAAGTTGTGGTGAAAGCAATTAGATCTTTAACACTGTAGCTGACCTAAATATGTTAAAGTTCTTAAATAATTTTGTTTCATTTCCCCATCAATAAAAAGTGCTAATAATACTTAATTATTTATTGCACAGGAGTCTTGCAATAATTAATTAATGTCTGTAAGCACTTTGAAGATGAAAACAATTTTATAGGCCACATTATTAAAGGTAAAATTTTATGGTAAATATTAACCAACCAAAGTCATGCATTTAGTCTCCTCAATATATTTTTAAATGCTTCATTTGGATCCTTATATTAATTAGGAATTTTAAAAGCAACACTCATGAAAAGGATATAATATTCTGCTTTGAATCTCAATGTTTAAGCTATGAAATCATGGGTACCTTGTTTTCTGAGTTTTGGTTTTCTCACAGTCACAAGCCTCTCACATTCCAGTGAGTGAGCAAGCATTGCTCCTAGCTAGCACTGTATTACAAAAAGAGATTCGCCATGTTAGAGCCTCTGTGATTCATCTTTCTCTCAAGACCTTTACTTAATACAAAGAGAAACTGGGACTATATGGTGGCAATTCTGCATATGGGAAGAACAAGATATTCATTCATTTAAACAAGCACTTATTGTGCTTACACTGTAGCCTACAAAGATATATCACTAGGTTCACTGGGGAAGGTAGAAATGTTCTCATTCTCATTTAATGAAATAATTCAAGAAATCAAGTCATTAAAGTCAAGGTGAAAAGTGATAGGTGCTATATAGGAGCTTAAAAGTGAGTATTGCAATGGCTGAGAAATGGGAGACTTTATATATGGTTTCAGGAAACACATTCATGTAAAGGTAGCATCTTAGAGTTTCCTTTATATTTAAAAAAAACAAGAGGAGTGGTATTTTAGTACAGTGATTCTCTACAGGGGTACCCCCCTCACCCTCTGGAGACATTTTTCATAGTCACAACTGAAGAAGTTCTACTGGCATCTAGGTGGGATGCTGCTAAAAACATCCTGTGACACAGAACAGCCTCCCTCCCATTCCGCCACAAAGCATAATCTGTTCTTGTCAATTGAGCCAGGCTTGAGAAATTCTGTTCCTGACAGAGAACACAGGACTATCAAAGGTACCACATAGGGGAAGTATAGAATGTGTGTCAGGAATAGTTGGCAGGAATAGAGAAATAGAGGTGGGTAATATTGAAAATGTTATTAGGAGAGCCTTGAGTATTAGGTGAGAGCTGATTCATTCTTTTGACTCACTCACCCACTCACTCACTCACTCATTCAATAAATATGTCTCAGGCAATGAGGACAGAGAGATAAAAAACATAGTTTCTGCTCTCGAATTTACAATACAACTGGAGAGAGTCCGGTGAACTAGCCATTGCATGTCTAGTGGACCTTTGCCCTGTAATTTCTGTGAAACGCCAATGCTACTAAGTGTCTTGAAAAAGTGTTGATTAAAAATGAAGCTTTGAAAACACCACATACTATGTCTCTTCCCACACCTTGGGACTATGTAAAACAAATATAAATTACATATCTATATACAAGGGTGATCAAAAGATACAGTGAATGTTTAAATAAAAAAGAAATTATTACCGTAAAAGACACATTGTCTTTCATTTTCCTCAAAATACTCCCCCTCACTTCGAACACACTTATCCCATCATTCTTCCCACTTTCTGAAGCAGTTTTGATAGTCATCTTTTGTGAGTGTCTTTATTTCATCCTCCATCGTGACAATGCTGCATGTCACACATCGTTTCTGGTATAGCAATTTCTGTCAAATAAAAATATTACAATGTGCCCTCATCCACTGGATCTGGCACCATTGACTTCTGGGTTTTCCCCAAAGTCAAAATAACTCAGGACATCAAGGTAGCACAACAGTGCAACTAAAGACACTCACGAAAGGGGGCTTCCAGAACTGCTTCAGAAAGTGGCAAGAACGATGGGATAAGTGTGTTTGAAACAAGGGGGTTAGGGGGATTACCGGCAATGAGTCTTTTACTGTGATAATATATTTTTTAGTTGAAACATTCACCATGTTTCTTGATCATACCTCATATATTAGGTTTTATTTCAGTCGGCAGTTATTTTGCCAATGTACCTTTCCCTCTTTGATATAACAACTGTTAGCAACCTATGATGGGTTTGATAGTTTCTACTGTTAGCTCCTCCAGATTTACTCTCCGCTCTTCTCCACACTGTTCCATGCCCAGGATGCTGATCTTTATGGATTTCATGCTCAAGTGCCCTGTATGTGGTTTTGGTTGTGTTTGGCCCAACAGGAACATTTGTGCTCTTAGGAGATGACAATGAAAGGAGAGAGCAGTTAGGGCGTTTATTCCTTGGCTCCCTCTTGCAAGTAATGAGTTCACCACAGGTTTGCTGTATCCCTCATCCAAAGACCAACCTACTTATAAAGGAAGTTCTGCATAGAAAGGAGTCCAGAAAAGTTTACATTTCATATTCTGACCCATGATAATCTATTGAAGAATTCAATTGTTAACTTATTTATTGGTTTGTTTATTTTTCAATGTGTCACAGCTTAAAGGTTTGGCTGTTTCTCAGAACCATTTTCTTTTTGTATTTTCTGTGTAATTCCACTTTTGGTATATTTTATTTCAGAGCACATTTAAAGATTTGGAAAAGTGATGTAGGTCAGAAATAGCTGGGTTTTATTCTGGCAGATGGGTTGAAAAGGAGGGAAGGAAGCAATGAGACAGAGGCTAGATGCATAATCAATACTGAGTAATTAATATTATATTCCTCAATTTTATTTTCTAATTCTCAAGAAATAAAGGCAACACTTTAAAAGTCAAGGTAATGACTCAAGAGAGTAAGTTGATGGGGAAAGCGAGAATGAAAAAGGAATTATGCTAGTAAAATCACAATGCTTGGCAGTTTATAAGATATGATAGTGTATAATGCTGATGTGAGATAAGCAGGGAAAGATGGTAATGAAGATATAAAACGTGATATGAAGAAGCGCCCTCTTTACCCCAGTTCCTTAATAGCTACCAATCATTTTATCTTATGTTGGTATTGAGGTTAGAGTTTTATTGAGAGGAGGTTAATATGTATGGATATGATAATAATCCTTCAGGTATATAGAGACTTAGTTAATGGGGTAAGTAATCCCTGGTATCGATTAACTGGAGAAAAGTGGTTCTTTTTATAGGAAACTTGAACTTCAAAGTCAGACCCTAAACAGGCTGAAGCAGGGACTCTATCTCCCTCTTTTGATCCTTAAAGTATTTTTATATTTGGAAGGACCTATAGTGGTTTGCATGTAACACATGGAGAGGGACCAGGGAGTACAAGGATTTAGATAAAATCTCATCTTTGTCCTAGGGTCCCACTTGCATGAAAAAGGCCTATCGTCCCAGAGAAAAAAGTATTTGTTGCAAATGAGTTTAGCTTAAATAAAGGTATTCTTTGTATTTTCCTGTGTGTTCAGTAAAGTTAATTCATACTTACCCATCACTGCCATCGATTCTAGGAATGTACAAATAAAAAAGATATGGTCTTTGTCTTCAAAAGTCTTTGAATAATCTTCTGTGAACTTTCTAAGTATGTCTCCATTGTGCTGTGGGGAATCAAAGAAGGGGTCACTTATTTAACCTGATAAAAGATCCTCTTTGGTTAACATGGTGGTGGCAGCAGTAATCTGTAAAAAAACCAAAGGCCAGTATGAATCTCAGAACAAAGTGATGGTGGATGGCATGATCCAGTGATTCCTTCCCAACAGGAGATCTCTATTTCCATTAAGGAAGGTGGCATTTCCTTTTAGTTAATGCTGAGATTATCTCCCAAGAGATTATAATAATGGGTGCATAACAAAGTTAGTATAGAACCAGTTTTTATTTTAGTTATAGAATTTCAGAAAACATTAATATTTCAGTTTGATTTTCAGTTACATTTCTGATTATTAAAATGTCTGCTATTTATATACTCTTTTTTGAAAATTGAAACCAACAGAAAAATTTTATAGTGTCTTATATCTGATGTACTCTGGTAAATATTTGTGAAATTGGTATTACATAATACTTTATTTTTGAAGATATGCGTTTAGTCATCTCCATGTTCATCTTTTTTCAATGCTATTCTAATCCTCCATCTCAATTTACCAGCATCACTGAAACCCTTTCCCAGTAACGTATTTATCCTATCACATTTTAACAGTTTTATTGAAGTATGATTTACATATCATAAAATTCACCCATTTAAAGTATATAGTTCAATGAGGCTTAGAAAATTTATATGATTATGCAACCATCACCACAATCCAGTTTTATAAGATTTTAATTACCAAAAAAGTCCCTGTGTCCTTTTGCAGTTAACCCCTGCTCGCATGATAGCCCCAGACAATCACCGGTCTTTTTACCTCTATAAATGTTCCTTTTCTAGAAATTTTGTGTAAAGGGAATCATACAACATACAGTCTTTCGTGTCTAGTTACTTAATGTAATGTTTTTGAGGTTCATCCATGTTGCTAAATGTATTAATCCTGTTTTGTTTTGTTTAAACTGCTAAGTAGTAGTCCATGTTTGGATATATGCTATTTTTTTAAATCAATTCCACAGTTGATCTACATTTGAATTGCTTCTAGTTTTTACCTATTACAAATTGTTCTAAATATGTGATTAGAAGAATGCTTATACATATAACTATTTGCATAAATTTGTGTTTTCATTTCTCTTAGGTACACACATAGGAGTAAAGTTTCTGGGTTATATAGTACGTATCTGTTTAACTTTTTAAGAAACTACCAAACTACCACTTTTCCAAAATGGCTGTACCATTGTATGTTGCCATCAGTAATGTAAGAGGATTTTAGTTTCTCCACATTTTTACCAATATCTAGTGGATTAGTGGTAGTACATGTACTTAATTTCCATTTTCCTAATAGCTACTTTATTGAACATCTTTTTGTATGTTTATTAGACATTTACATGTTCTTTTTTTTATAAATTATCCATTCACATCTTTTGCTCATTTATAAATTGATTCATTGTCTTATTATTGAATTGTAAGTGTTCTTTTTATATTCTGGCACAAGACCTTTCTCAGATGAGTAGCATATTTTCTCCCATCCTGTGGCTTGTCTTTTAGTTTCCTAATTGTGTCTTTTAAAGCCATAATGACATAAATATATGTATCCATAAACATATACATATGTAGGGATTTGATTTGTTTTTTTTTGGTTTTATTAAAATGGAGTCTAATTCTATATACTCTTCAGCGTCTTGATTTCCCACTCAACATAGCTTCATGGTAATTCCTCCATTGGTTGTAATTCATTATTTTTAATGACCATATACTAGTCTATGGTATACATTGATCTATTGGTGAATATTCAATTTATTTCTAGCTTTAATTTTTTTTTTTTCCTCCACAAAAGCTACTGAAGCCACAACCACACTCTTCTCCATATGTATATATCCTGAGTACTGGTGCCTTTATGTCTGTAGCTTGGAGCCCAGGAAAACAAGTTTTGGCTGGAAGACTGTGTAGAGGGTGCCAAAACAATGTATACACATTTTAAGATAACATCTCTTAAAATGATGTATACATATTTTTTTTCGTCATCTCTGATACATACTTTTTATGTTGAGAGATGTTGCTGGATTGCTTTCTGAAATGGATGTGATAACTCACTTGCTACTAAATGTCTAAGCATTATTTCTCATATTCATCAGAGAGATGTCCATTTAAAAATATTTGCTAGTGAGAAAGGTACAGTATGACTGGGCATTTACATTTCTATGATGACTAGCAAATTTGCTATTAGAATTTAAAATTTTATAGCTCCTAGTCTTGGTTAAAGAAATCTTCTTTATCTTAAGATGCATATGTTTCTTGAAATATTTGTATTGTTTTATATATTAAAAAATTATTTTTAATTTTTAAAAAAGATTTTTATTAAAATATAGCTAACGTACAATATTTTATTAGTTTCAGGTATACACTATAGGTATTCAACATTTATATACCTAAAGAAGTGATCACCATGATAAGTCCAGCAACCATCTGACAACATACCATGCTATCACAGTATTATTGACTATATTCCCTACGCTGTACGTTACATCCCCATAACTTACTTATTTTATACCTGGATATTTGAGCCACTTATTCCCCTTCACACTTTTCTTCCCTTTTTTTAATTTTTTCAATTATAGTTGATGTTCAATATTATTTTATATTAATTCCAGGTGTACAGCCTATGGTTAGACACTTACATAATTTAAGAAATGATCTCCCTGACTAATCTAGTACCTACCTGGCACTATACATAGTTATTACCATATTATTGACTATCTTCCCTATGCTTGACTTTTTATTCTCCTGACTACTTTGTAACGAATTGGTTACTTTATATACTTTATAATGAACTGGTACTTTTTAATCCCTTCCCCTTTTTCACCAACCCCTCTCCCCCACCTGGCAAGCATAAAAATATTCTCTGTATCTATGTTTGTTTCTGTTTTGTTTATTTATTTGGTTAATTAGATTCCACATATAAGCAAAATCACATTGCATCTTTCTTTCTCTGTCTGACATACTCCACTGAGCATAATACCTTCCAGGTCCATCCATGCTACTGCAGATGACAAGAGCCCATTTTCTTCCTGGTTGAGCAATATTCCATTGTATATATGTACCACCTTCTTTTGATCCACTCACCTATTGATGGACACGCAGGTTGCCTCCATTTCTTGCCCATAGTAAACAATGCTTAAATGAACATACAAGGTCAGATAATTAAGTTCATGGACTCATTTTACAAAAACTGCTACATACCTCATTGCTGAATATCACTACGGTCACCTTCGAATTACTCCCCTTGGGAAGCTATGCACCAATGCCAGCACCTAGTCCACCCTTCAAAGCAATTTTGGAATTCTTTTTCTGGAATGGTCATCAGAGCTGTTGTTGTATTACACTCGATGTCCTGAATGTCATCAAAATGTCTTCCTTTCAATATTTCCTTTATCTTGAAGAAATAAGTGAAGAAATAAGTCATTGGGGGTCAGATTAGGTGATTAGGGAGGGCGTTTTAATACAATTATTTGTTTACTGGATAAATACTCCCTAACAGACAGTGCTGTGTGAGCTGGTGCATTGTTGTGATGCAGGAGCCATGAATTGTTGGCAAAAAGTTCAGGTCGTCTAAGTTTCTCATGCAGCCTTTTCAGCACTTCCAAATAGTAAACTTGGTTAACTGTTTGTCCAATTTGTACAAATTCACAACAAACAATCCCTCGGATATCAAAAAAGGTTAGCAACATTGTTGCAACAAGGTCACAAACTTAATTGACAGGCAGTGTATTGGTGCACAGGTCCCCTCAGAGTAGTGTTTTGGGTTTCTTTGGATAAATACCTAGAAGTGGGGTTACTGTGTCCTTCTTTGCCTCTAGTTATAGCCTTTTCTTTAAAGTCTATTTTATCTGGTATAATTATTGCTACCCCAGCTTTTATTTTCATGAAATATCGTTTTCCATCCCTTTGCTCTCAGTCTGTGTGTGTCTTTACTTCGGAAGTGAGTCTCTGGTAGCCAGCATATGTGAGCTTCTTGTTTTCTTATCCATTCAGCCTTCCTGTTTTTTGATTGGAGCATTTAACCCATTTACATTTAAAGTAATTGTTGATAGACATGTAGTTATTGCCATTTTATTCTTTTTTTTTTTTCTTTGTCTTGAAGTCCCTCTTGTAATTCTGGTTTGGTGGTGATGAACTTCCTTAGCTTTTTTTTTTTTTCGTCCGGGAAACTCTTTATCTATTGTTTGATTCTACATGATAGTTTTGCTGGATAAAGTAATCTTGGTTGTAGGTCCTTGCTTTTGAACATTCTCTGCTAATTCCTTCTGGCCTGCAAAGTTTCTGTTGAGAAATTAGCTGATAGTCCTGTGGGAGCTCCCTTGAAGGTAACTGTTTTTCTCTTGATGTTTTTAAGATCCTTTCTTTGTTTTTAACCTATGGCATTTTACTTATGATGTGTCTTGGTGTGGGCCTCTTTGCATTCGTCTTGTATGGAACGCTCTGTACTTCCTGAGCTTGTATGTCTATTTCCTTCACCAGGTTAAGGGTTTTCCATCATTATTTCTTGGAAAATTTTTTCAATTTCTTGCTCTCTCTTTTCTCCTTCTGGTACTCCTCTGATGTGAATGTTGCAGTGGTTGATATTGTGCCAGAAGCTCCTCAAACTAGTCTCTTTTATTTTATTTTATTCTTTTTTCTTTTTGCTATTCTGATTGGGTGTTTTCTGCTACCTTATCTTCCAAATCATTGATATGATACTGTGCTTCATCTAATCTACTGTTATTTCCCTCTAATGTATTCTTCATTTCAGTTATTGTATTCTTTATTTCTGACTGGTCTTTTTTATTTTATTTATTTATTTATTTATTTATTTATTTATTTATTTATTTTGTGACCACTTTTATGTTTCTTATTTGTTTGTTGAAGTTCTCACTGAGACCATTGAGCATCCTTGTAACAATTGTTTTGAACTCTGCATCTGGTAGATTGCTTATCTCCATTTTGTTTAGTTCTTTTTCCAGAGCTTTGTTCCGTTCTTTCATTTGGGACATGTTTCCTTGTATTTCCAATTTGGCTGCATCCCTGTGTTTGTTTCTATGTATTAGTTAGGGCTGCTGTGTCTCCTGGTCTTAGTAGAGTGACCTTCTGTTGTTGGTATGTTATAGGGTCCCGGTGATGCACTCTTCCTAGTCAACTGAGCCAGTTGTATCCAGGTGTCCCCCTTGTGTGGGTTCTGTGTGTCCTCCTGTTGTCATTGAGCTTTGGTTGCTGTTTTCACATCAATGGGAGGGGCTGACACTTAGGCTGATTGTGAGAACTTGCCATGACTACAGTAGAGGAGCTGTTGTACAGGGTTCACCTAAAGCAATATTAATTTTAGCAGGGCTCTGGTGCTTGCCCATTCTGCCCTTTGGGTATGTTGTCCTTGGAGGTGGCCAGGTGATGCTCTGGCTTGGTTCGAAGCTGGCCACAGATGTGCCAACCCTAGGACCCCTGGGAGGGGTCTCACTGCATGCCAAGTTCATCCACAGCCTGTGTCCCGACCAGGGCCATCTGCCAGAGCCTCAAAACAAGCTACAGATGACCACCACCTGTGCAGGGTTGGAAGTGCCTTAAGAAAACAAGCTTTGAACTGAGGCCAGCTGTCAGTAGTGTCATGGTTATTAGGGCTGCTCAGTTAGAGGTACAGGGCATGCCAAAGCCAGATGCTTGTTTGGGTCTTTGAGAGATTTTAGGAAAGTTCACAGCATGAGCAAGACAGGCTATCTGTATGTAGTTGGGCCCTTAACTTGTGTGGGGTGGGATCTCTGGGAATCACCAGTGTGGGGCAAACAACCAGTGTTAGATAGGTTAATGGAGATTCAGATATGGTGGCTGCCCCTGTCACCATACAGGGCAGAGGACTTAACAAAGAAACAATGGATTCTACCAACACTTCTGTCTGTGAGAAAGTTGCCCCTTCCACCCTTGCCCTGACAGCAGACAACTTAGCTCTCTCCTTATGTCCTGGTGCTTTTTGAGCTGCTGCCCTAGCTCTGAAGCTCAGAGTGAGTGAATCCATCAATGAGTAAGTCTGCGTGCAGGCCCTGTAAGAGTATTTCCTGGGACTTTATAGTTGCCTTCTGTCTCACTGAGCCACAGTCTCTGCTAATTTTCACAGCCAGAGTTTATAGGATCTTCTCTCCCTATCTCTTGAATCCTGTACTGAGGGACTGGGACCTTTCACTAGTCATCCGAGGTATCCCTCCCAATTTTTAATGTAAGTATGGGATCAGCCCAGTCCATGTCTCTGACCCTCCTCCCAGTCTCCAGGTGGCTTCTTATGTATGTCATTCTGTAGGGCTTAGGTTCAGCAGACTTCAGACAATTCTTAATGATGACTGTTTAATAGCCTAGTTGTAATTTTGATGTGGTCATTAGAGGAGGCAAGCATAGCATTTACCTATTCCATCATCTTGACCAGGAGTCCCTCTTATAATTTTTTAAAGTGGGTACTAAATATTTTATTTGTGTCTTTCTCCTTTAATAATAAAGTAGTATTATAGAAGAAGTGACATCTCACTAGTAGATACCTAGAGCCCAGATCTTGGTTTCTGAATACCACTCCCTTCCAAAAGGAACCAAGGCTCCTTGGAAAAATGTCTAATTACAAGTTGTGGCCAGGAAAATATTATTGAATCTGGAGATTTTGTGCTAGAAGGCAAGGAAGTGCTCAGGGACTAATGGGACCATGTCAAAATGACTCAGAAATCACACTGAATGTTTTTCCACTTGTATAACTTGGGAAAATTTGAACGTTAAAAATAGACAACAAATACCAATGATGGTAAATGATCATAAAACGTTTGAATGAACAACAAAAAATCCTTTGTGATTCAATAGAGATGCTTCAAAAAAGAAAATGAGAGAGAGAGAGAGAGAGAGAGAGAGAGAGAGAGAGAGAGAGAGAGAATAAATATAGAAAATGATAGATTTTAAAGATCACGATTCCAGCACCAATATATATTATGTTCAGGTCAGAAAGCCAATGGAGGCTAAAATCTTTGGGTAACAGATTGTTGGGAAGCAAGATAGTCTCACAGTGATAAAGTATCACACAAAGATTGCTTACTAATTGCAAAGGGGAAAATGTACCTTTAGTATGGGAAGATCTGGCAGTCACTACCTCACCCAAGACCATCTTAGCATTTGCTAATAATAGGGCGACCTGACAGCTTGCATCTTCTCTGCTATGCATTATAAACTATATATAAATCATTTCCTAATATGGTAGTCTTGTCAATGTTTAACCTGAATAAATCATATACCTAACTTGTAGTTTATAAGAAATATTGGAATTAAAGAAATAAGTTAAATGGCATCATTTGATCAATCAATCAGACAAGTCTATAATTTGGAACATTCTCAAAGCCAGGACTTTTTAGAAAGTCAAAATCAAGAGAAAAGAAAAAAACAATACTCTAAGGAGTAGGAGGACCCTAGGTTGAAAATGATTTCAGAGACAAAATTTTTCTTGCAATAAATATGTGACTCTTTATAGGGATACTGGAGCTTTAAGAAAGTATAAAATATATTTTGAGCATAATTGGGGAGATTTGAATAACAACTGAATTAGATTACATTATAAAATTAACATTATTTTTTTAAGTTGTTATAGTGGTATTGTATCTACGTATAAGCATGTCCTTATTAAGGTATGTGTGCTGAACTGCTGTGGGTTTTAAATGTTGCAAAATTCTTCTTCGTGTGGAGTCAAAATATTTTAAGTATTACCTACTGGTCTTCATTCTGCCATCTGGAGCTCAAAACATGAGTTGACACTATCAGGAGAAAATATTGTATTTGTTACATAATGAAACTGTATACATATAAAAGAGGATTGCAAAATTTGGGTGTCCTGATACTATTGTATTAATTATATGACACTGTAGCATACACCCTTTTAACAGACATGTCTGGGCAGAAATAATGCAGGTCAGTTGTTTCCCACCGCTTAGATGCCCTTAGGTTGCAGTCAATTAAATAAAGAATTGTTCAGTAGTCTGCAAGTATAACTCACTTTAAAATGTTTATTTAAATGTGTGTGTATATATACGTGTATATATACATATATACAGCATATATACATATATACACACACAGATGTATGTATGTCTGTGTGTGATCTTTCTTAGAAATTGTATATTTTATATAATAGCTATTATATAGTATATGTAATATTGCATTATTAGAAAATAATTGTGTTCTGTAAAATGATTTTCTTAAATTTGTTAAAATATTCTTTGCCATTTTGTACTTGATATGCATTGCAAAAATTTCAAGGGCATATTGTCTAGAGTAACTCTTTCTCTCCCATCTTTACTTTATCTCCCCACTGACAAAAATAGTTATTAATTGATTGTGAGTGGTTACTCACAATCACCATTTCTTTATGTTGTTGGATGTGAAGTTACTTATTTGACCTCTATCTTTGCAACACTGAGTAGATGAATCTAAGATTCTGTTTCCAGCTAGCTGGGCAAGACTGTCTGTTTCCAGAGAGTAGAACTATCTTCTGATAGGGAGTTTGAAGGTCCATACTTTGGTGGGAGTACCAGGAAGCCCATAGAGTTATAGGTTTAAACTACGTCCTCCAATCTAGTACTGTTAACTAAATATCAGCAATGCTGATATTTTAATATCTCTCTCTTTAATAGCTGCTTTTATTTCTGAATTGTTTAGAACTTGAAGAGGGAGACAAAGTTTAATTTAGTGCCCACTCCCAATCTATAACATATAGTAAAGTAGCGATATTATGTATTTTGAGCACGCATTGTTGTAGCTGAAGGGAACCCAGGATGGTACTGTTTATTTGCATTTTAATTTGACTACAATATTGTTTATTTTGGGTCCTTTGGTCCAACACTAATTTAAATCACTTTCAAGAGACACTGTTTCCTTCCCTTCATGCTTTACAATCCCAAATAATAAAACATTCCATCATTTACTTCAAAGTCCATATTCTGTAGGCTTTATGACTTTAGAGCTTCATGAAGGTTTAAGAGAAAGACTAACACATGGTAGGCATATGGTGGTTATAGAAGCAGTTCCATAGCATAAAGAGGCTGGTTTTAAATCCCAACTCTGCCTTATATTAACTGTGTGAACAGGTGAGAGTTAATGTCTCTGTACTTCAGTTTCCTTATATATAAAAAGGAACAATAATAGTATGTACCTCATAGCATAGCTGGGAAGATTAAATGAGTTCAGACATGTGCAGTTCTTACCATGGTGCCTGCCATATAATGCTCAAAAATTTTGCTCTTATACACACTTAGTTATGTAGGAGAAAAAGTAGGTGGGAAAGATGGAAATTCATTCTTGCCATGATGACAGTGAGTGATGGTCCATTTTCAGAGTTTGTGAAGAAAGCTGAGGCTAGACTTACCTTAAAATAGAAAGAGGCAATGGACATGATCTTTGTCCTAGAGAATTGAAATCAAGTGGGAACTACACTCCACAAAAAATAAGAAAATCAAAATATCAAGGACAGAATTCTGAGGAGAAGGGGGAAACAAAGAATAGGCAAATTATTATTTATGCAGGGCAAGAAAAAAACTAAAGAAGAAATCTCCAAAAGAGGGACTAAAGAAACATGAAGGTGACAATTATGAATTGATCCACGCATTAACAGGCTGATCAAACATCCTCTATAAAATTGTAAGGGGAAGTATGTAGTCTCCCCAACATTATTTACGTAGATGCTGTCTCTACTTAACTACATGTAACTACAATAGGCAACTGGAAAATGTCAGCTACATGCCCAGCAGGATCTTTCTTGAGCTTTGTTTTTGTAGAGAATACATATTGTATCCTAGATACCCAACTAATAATAGAGGTAACACATGCATGTGCTTTGGTGTTTGTAGTTTCCTATCTAATTTTTTGGTAGGTACTTTGTAGATTTGGAGAGACATTTGTTAACAAAAAAAAAAATAGTGTTAACATATCTTAAGATTCAGCTGCTATCTGCTTATGGAAAAAGAATTCTGCTTTTGAATTATATTCCTTTAGGTGTGATCTGTTGTACCTTTAGTATCATTAGGGATATTTAGAAGTCTCTTAGCCTGACAATTCACTTGGACAAATGCAAAGAACAATGACTACTGATTTTCGAGAAGCTAATGAAAAGCAATTTAAATAACAAATTAGCTTAATTTTAGTTCACAATAATCTAACATTTTGGAAAGGTTTATTATTTATATATCACAATGATATTTCTTAGAATAATATGCTTATTTTCAGAGATTTATAAGGATGTAATATACATGATTCTTTTTGCTATATATAACTGTTGATAAATTTAACATTGGAAGTTTAAGCACTTTCTTTTAGAATATGGGTTTTTATTTTCTGTTTCTGTAGCAAGATTACTTTGAGATATGTGTGAGAAATATAGAGTGGATGGCAAAATAGAATGCTATAATGTGAAGGGAAATTTGATGAAAATATAATTAATTCAAAGATTTTTGTTGAACAAATAAAACTAAAGTTCCCCCCCCCCCCCCAATATCACAAACTAATTGTATTTCTTCTTGATTTTTTTGGAGATACATATGGAATAAAATGTAATAAATACAGTACTGTGTGTTTACTTACCAGAATGTTCTCTTCAGAAAAAGTAATGATACCCTTTCATTGGCATCATCCAAATGATAATATACTTTTGTTTCTGTCATTGGAGTAATAATAACCTTTCAACCACATCACTGCACAGCGCTTCTTTCTTTTATTGTACATAAAGCATAAAATAAAAAGGCTATATTATTTCTTAAGGAAAAAGGTTGCTATTTAAATAAATTTAAAGACATCTGAAAACTACAGTTCCTTGTTAATGTGTACTAAAATTTCTATAGATAACTATAACTTTGTATGAAAGTTTAATTTTAATATTCTTTCAATTGTCATATTATACTTAACTACAGGTTTCTGCTACTTCACGTCTTAAAAATATGACTTAAAACCAGTTTTAGTTGCTTATATCACAATGATAAGGAATTTGATTTTTTTTTTTTTTTGTCAAATACTTTTCAGACTGTTTCAAAGTCAGGTTTGTATAAAATATTACTGGAGATGAATTGTATGTTACTAAAAGATAGATAAGTCCAAGCTTATGTTGATGGCTGATTTTAACATAATTCAGTAAGAGTTGACACTACTCATGTTGAGAAATTTAACTTTTCTTTCAAATTATTTTAATCACTTAAATTAACTTACAGCTTTAATGTAAAACATTGATATGTATTTAATAAAGTCCTTTACGAATTGCTTCCTGTCATAATATATTGTATACAGTGTAAAATAAATTGTGACATTGATCTCTTTATTTAGTATCTTTTAAGAATAAAGAATGTAATTCCTTTTTGTTTTTGTTTGTTTGGTTTACTTCATCATAAATTATAAAACTATGATTTCTACTAGATGAAGGAAATCCAAACAGCATTACTCTATATAATAAGACAACTGAACCATATCTTGAATATTTAAAATAAAAGACTATTTGATTTTGTTAAAGTTTATCGGGGTAACAATCGTTAGGAAAGTTACATAGGTTACAGGTGTACAATTCTGTATTACATCATCTATATATCCCATTGTGTGTTCACACCCAGAGTCAGTTCTCTTTCCATCACCATATATTTTATTAAAAGGCTAATCTTAATAATAATAAACTAATCAGAAAGTTTCCTCAGGCCGGCATAATTTCAGGAGAAAGACTAGAGAAATTTTATAGAGATTAATTATAAAATTTTATATTCTTTAAATATATGTTCATTAAATAAGCGTATGTTTTTGGCCTTGTTCCATGCCCCAGAGTGCTTCATGGGAGCTGGACAACATGGCTTGAAGGCACACTTACAAATGGAGGGCAGCAATGTTACCATCATTTCCAGATTTCTATTATTGCAAGTGGTACCTACATTAAAGCCTATATCGTCTATTGGATATTACTGGAAAAATGGAAGCCTAGTGACGGCTTTAAAAAATACATGTTTATTTAGCAGAGAAAACAACTTAAAGTATGACTTTTAGCTGTTCTAAAAGTCATCTTTTGGTTTTTATTATTGGAAGAAGAGGGACTGTTCACTGAATTGGTGATAATGAGTGCTGAGATGACACTGTCATTTAGTTGGTGTGACTTAAGAAGTCAGGTCCCTTTCTGTGACTATTAAAATGATGTGTTATTCTCAGCTGTGATTGTTGTGTGTGTGTGTGTGTGTGTGTGTGTACAGTTTTATGGAGATATAACTCGCATACCATATAATTCACCCACTTAAAATGGTAAATTCAGTGGTTTCAATATAGTCATAGAGTTATGAAACCATTGTCACAATAAATTTTAGAACATTTTCATCATCCTCCCAAAAAATCTCATACCCAGTTACAATACTCCTCATTTTCTCCTAACCATAGTCCTACCACCCGAACCTTAGGTGACCATTAATTTACCTCCTGTCTTTATAGATTTGCCTATTCTGAACATTTCATATGAATAGAATCATACAATATGTGGTCTTTAGTGACTCATGTCTTTCAATTAAATAATGTTTTCAAGTCTTATCCATATTGGAGCATGTATCAGTACTTCAGTACTTCATTGCTTTCTAATTCCAAATAATATACTTTTATATGGATATACCACATTTTATTTATCCCTTTATCAGTTGAAGGACTTTTGGATTGTTTTCTTCCTTTGGCTACTATGGATAATGCTGCTGTGAACATTTCTGTATAAATTTTTAAGTGGGTACATATTTTCACTTCTCTGTGTATATGTCTAGGAATGGAATTGCTGGATCTTGGTAACTCTATAAACATTATTTGAGAAATTACCAGGTTGTTTCCCAAAGAAGTTGTGATATTTTTCATTCCCACCAGTGGTGCATGGATCAGGGGGCATTTTGATTTCTACACATCCTTATCAACACTTGTTATTATCTGTCTTTTTTATTATAGCCATCCTTGTGGGGTTAAAGTGGTAGCTCATTGTGGTTTTGATTTGCATTTCCCTGACGATGATCCTCATTTCACGTGTTCATTAGCCATTTGCATATCTTCTAGGAAACATGTATATTTAGATCCTTTGCCCATTTAAACAATTGTTACTTGTCTTTCATTACTGTTATAAGAGTTCTTTATATATTTTATCATTTTTACTTTGTGTGTTTTACTAAGATGAAAACATTAAGTGAGTGTGTGTATAATAAATTCAATTATTAACACAACTTATTAAATCAATCAAATATAATTTTGGTCAGCCTGACATAGGAAAACTAATTTGAGTCAATTTTTCTTTCAATAATTCTGGAGTCTTTTTAACTACCAAACTTTGTGGATTTTATTATGTTATCCAGGGCACAGCTTATAAAGTAATAGGATGTATTAATTAAAAGTTAAGTCCAGGAAAGAGGTTATTTGTTGTGAGTGTTTGGAAGAGTCCTCCTTTAGAAACACATAATATGAAAAAAAAGAAAAAGTAAATTTCATTAACCTATATTTTCTTTATAATGCATTTAAGTTATTTTTTAAATAAGTATTTAAGATTTTAGCATTTGAAAAGTCATCTTTCCTTCTTTAAAAAAACATGTTTTTTTTAGATTAAAGTTTATTGGGCTGACAATGGTTAGTAAAATTACATAGGTTTCAAGTGTAGAATTCTATAATACATCATTTATATATCACATTGTGTGTTCACCACTCAGAGTTAGTTCTCCTTCCATCACCATATATTTGACTCCATTTACCCACATCTACCACCCCCTTCTCCACTTACCCTCTGGTAACAGTAAACTTTGTCTGTGTCTATGAGTTGTTGTTTCTTTATTTGTTTGTCTTGTTCCTTTGTTGCTTTCAGTTTTACGTCCCATATATCAGGGAAATCATATGGTTCTCAACTTTTGCTGCCTGACTTATTTCACTTAGCATAATAATCTCAAGATCCATCCATGTTGTCGCAAATGGCACTATTTCATCTTTTCTTATAGCAGAACAGTATTCCATTGTGAAATTTTCTTATACACTTTTCCTTGTACATATTTTGCTTTCAGGCTATAAATTAAACCTAAAAGAACATAAATGTTTTACATTGAACATTGAACAAAAACGATCACCTCCAGTCCCCACTCGTCAGTTCAACAACCGAGGAAAAGAGTGAAAATGATGTTTGCCTACTTGATGTTGCTGGGCTGGCCCATTGTCTAAGCATATATATATATATATGCCTAGTTTACATGGAATACTTTAGAACAATCAAGGCTTACAGAGGAAACCAGCTGCAACTAAATAGTCAGTCTTAAGTATCACTGTATATATAACTGAAGGAAATGGAGAAGACAGCAGTGCTCAGATGAGGCCTATGTTCCCTGGCATTTGAATGAAGGGTGACAAGTGTTAATGGTTATTTTCTTTGGGTCAGGGATATAGTAGCATGAAAGTCTCCCTAAATAACTGGACAAAAAGAATGTATAGCTCAACACAAACATGACCTCCCTTTTATGAAAGGGAGAAATCAGGAGAGGCATAACTGAAAGTTATCCCAATTTGCAAACTCACTAGAAAATGTGAATTATTTTTTGGACTCTTAATATATTTTGGTCAGACAATGAGTCTTCACCATGAAAACAAAAATGAAATGAACTAAAAAAGCACATAAACTGGACTTAGTTATAAATTTGAAATTTGGATAAACACAGGGAATCAGCATTTAAAATATAATCCCCCATTTTAGGTGCTCTTTGAAATTAAGCAGTGTATGAATATAGTATAACTTTAAGATATATATATATATATATATATATATATATATATATATATGTATATATTTATATTAAGCAGTGTATATATATCTTAAAGTTATACTATACATTCATACACTGCTTAATTTCAAACACTTAATTTCAAACATATATCATATACTGCTTAATATATATATATTCATATGTATATATATATATAATATTCTAAATATATTTAAATATATGTTTTTTAAAGCACATGCAATTCTTGCTCACAAACAGATGAAATCCAAAGTATCGGCAAATTACTACCAACAAGATGTTGATAGTTAAATCACGATTGAAGACGTGGACATGGTGGTAACACTCGTGTCTCATTTGAGTAAAACTCCTTACAACAGGTGCCAGCAACATCATCTTCTGAGCTTCTCATTCTTATGCCTAGCCTTCTTTATTTTAGCTCATAGACACGCAGTTGGATTTGTGCCACTTAACAACCAAGCCCTATGACAAGGTAATAAGAAACAGTCTAGTAATGTGAATGTGGAAAGAGCATGTGTTAGGTCAGAGAGATGGAAATTGTCCATATAGAAGAGGAAAGAAAAGAGGTAAGAGTAGGAGAAATAAAACCTTAAGGGCAAGAATTTTGTATTTACAAAAATGCTTTCCTTTAGCACTAGCTTTTGCAAGTGAGTGCCTGCATTTTGTGGTCTTAGTAAATCATGGAGGCTTAACCATGAGTTTAAAGCTATTAAATTACCAACAGGCAATCTCCTAAAAGTTATATGCATGAAAAGATGTAAAAATAAAACAATAAAGAAAATTTCCTATTTAAAATTTAATGCTGATATGATTAAAAACATATATCAACAGCTTTAGGGAATCAGACTTCATAATCAAGGAGTAGGCTTGTTATAATAAAAACAAGCTTCATTTTCATATCTGGGTACAGGTTTAATTTATTATCTTTTAAAAGGCCGAAAATGGTAGGAGGTGATTCATTTATTTGGATTGAAAACTACATCTAGTTCAGAGTTAATAGCATCTAAAAGTAAAGTATCATTTGAGAATGCTTGGGAGTATGCCTGAAGCTTTTCACTTTTATATCTTTTGCTAATAAGCTAGTGATCTGGAAGCTATTATATTAGAATATTTGATTTTGCTGAGATTAAAAAGAAATATTGGACTCACACTTAATATTTTGTACAGAAAGCTTCCATTACATTCTGTAACTTTTTTTAATCTAATGTAATGGCTTGTTAGAGCTGATGTTTTACTAAGCTTCAAACTCTAGAACTGTGCATGGTTTGAAGAGTTTCATGGTTAATATCTATGCTGTATAAACTCATTGGTATGTATACTAAATTCCCAAAGCCTTTATCTGAAGGATAATTAGTTATACTTGAAGCATTGTCCCCCCCTCTGGTGCATAGGGAGAATAGGTATACTATAGGAAGTTTGTAAGAATATTCATGACCCACTCGGGAACAAAATAAAATTGAGAAAAAAAATAAAGAAGTTAGAAGTGACAGAAATGTCATGACCAACACTGGACTTAGTGTGTTTGGCAAGTGTTATAAGTTTTTAGGCTGCAATTTTTTTATATTTGGTTTTTCCTCCACTCATTTTCATTTAAAAAAATTCTTCTCTCTTCTTCTTTCCTACTCCTTTGCATGTTTATTTTTTTTTTATTCTTCCCACCAAAATTATTTTCTGCTGCAAATAAGACATGTTTCAACTCTGAAGAGTATTTTACTTCGATATCAATTCTCCATTTCTCATACAAATACTTTTCAAATCTTGTTGATTAAAAAAAACAAAAAATACCAAAAAAAAGATACTTCTTACCTTATTACTTTTCCCTGTAACCCAAAGCCACTCTCCTAATCAGGCCCCAATTTTCCTTGAAAATATCTGTAAGAACCACCTACTTAACTGCCCTGTCTCCAGATTTTAGCTCTACTAATCCATTCATTACAATAATATGGAGTAATCTTCCTTAAACACTCATGTAATCATACTGCTCCCTTCTTCAAGAACCTTCAATGACTTGCTTTTCCTAGTACAGTAAAGCTAAACATCTCCCTTGAATTTTAAAATCCTCCATCTGTTTCTACTCTTCCTAGGCAATATTATTTTCCATTATTTTTTAACAAATTTCCACTGCCCTACCAGAAAGGTATATTTTTTGTCTTTAGTAAACTAGGCCCCAAAGATAAAAATTTGCATAAAATATTCAGTAGCATGTTCCATATTTTCCTCTCAACTTCTATGCTTTTACATATGCTGTTTAAGTCTCCTGGAATGTCTTCTCTCCCATCACCTTACATAAATCTACCAAAACTTCATGGCCCAACAAATGTTTCTATTCCCCTAACAATCTTTCTTCTAGTTCTAATTAAGTTTTCTCCCTCTCTTAATGCTGTTACATATGAATAGTCTGAAAGAGATGATTTAGTTGCATGGTATAAGATTCGGAAGATCCAGGTATATATATCATATATATACATGTTATATATACAGTCTCTGTCCTTCAGCAGCTCCCCATTTCCCTCCTCGCAAAGATGTTCTATATATAAGCAAATGCAATATATATAGAAGAATATATATATATATATTCTTCTCCCATTCCTTCCCCTTTCCCCTTCTAATAAAAATAATGGAGAGAATGAGGAAGCTGTCCCTGAAGAAGTCATATTTGAGCAAAACCCTGAATGAAGAAATTGAGCAAGTCAGGTTAGGATCTAGAGAAAGAAATTCCAGACAAATTAAACAGCAATTGCAAAATTCTTCACGTGGCAGCAAGCTTACCGTGCTCCAGAAAAAGCAAGCTGGCCCAATGTGATTGGTTGTGAGAGTGAGGATTAGATCACAGCAGGTAAGGATGGGATGGTTTACAACCAAATGCAGGACAGTGGTCTGTCATGATAAGGAGTTTGAAATTTATTCCAAGCATGATGAAAATCTATTGTAGGATTTTGAGCACAGCATGCCATGAACTAGAAACATTTTAAAATGACTATTATTGACACTCTGTTGAGATTTGACAATAGGCAAGTACAGAACAAGCAGGGAAGACATTTAGAGATCCCAGCAAAAAGGAAGCTGTAAAAACACTTTCTTAAATGGGCCTTGACATTGCAAATCAACTGAAATTACAGAGTATTTAGAAAGTAATAACATTATATACTAAAACCTAAAGGATATAGGTAGAGTGGTCCTTGGAGGTAAATTCATAATAGTGAAAGTATCTATTTAAAATGTTGAAAGTAAATAAACTAAACATTTACCTAAACAAAAGTAGGATTTAAAAAGTAAGGTAAAGTGATTTAGGTGGAAAGGAAAAAGAAAGCTATAAGCGTATATAAAATACAAATAAATTAAGACTGAAGACTGGTTCTTTGAGAAGGTAAGTGAATAGAAGAAAATTGGCAAGTTTGAAGAAGAAGAAAAAAGAGTGGACACAGTCACATCTGTTAGAGGTAACTCTGGTGAGGATGGTACAACTCACAATTCCATCTTTTCTAGGATTGGTCTTCAGTATACAGTGATTGAATCTTGGTGACCCCATCTGTGAAATGTGGTCCTATCCTACTAGCTACCCATTTATTGAGCACGGAGTGGAAAATTTGCCCAAGATGGACAAATTGTATTTTTTCCTGGACATTTGACACTTAAAATTGTGAGAAACAGAGATTGAAAGTGGTTAGAGCATAGAGCAGTGGTCTTCAATGTACTTCTAGACATATGTAGACTCTCCAAAAGTTACTTGGAGATAGAATAAGGGAATTAGTTTCCACACCTTGATCATCTACATGTATTCCATTTATGCTTTTCTCATTTTTATTTTCACAATAACCTTTTTCTCCTTTACAAAAGAGATCTATAGCTATATATAGCTCTATCTATCTATCTATCTATCTATCTATCTATCTATCTATCTATCTATCTATCTTATTATCTATCTATCTATCTATCTATCTATCTATCTATCTATCTATCTATCTATCTATCTATCATCTATTTATATATCACTCAGGTGTCCTGAATGTTACAATGGTGAATTGAATCAGTGTGTAAAAACCACCAGGGTTTCAAACAAAGAATAGTTGGATATTTATTTGTCTTGTTCCTTAAATGCCTTCAGTTTTATATCCCACGTATGAGTGAAGTCAAAACAAAAACTCATAGACACAGACAACAGTTTAGTGGTTACCAGACAGTAAGAGAGTAGAAGAGGGTAAAGGGGGTCAAATATATGGTGATGGAAGGAGAACTGACTCTGAGTGGTGAACACATAATGTAATATATAGATGATGTATTATATTAGGTCGGTGCAAAAGTAATTGCGGTTTAAAGGGTTAAAAATAATTACAAATGCCGCTATTACTTTTGCACCAACATAATAGACTTGTACACTTAAGAATTATGTAGCTTTGTTGAGAATTGTCATCCCAATACATTAAAAACAAACAAACAAACAAAAAAACAGTTGGAAATACTGATGTTGGCTTTGAGAACTGAATGGCTGATTGGGTAACAAACACTCTTGCAAATCAGGGGACTTATTTTCCATTGACTTAAATAAAATTTAAGGAGAACCTAATAGAATTCTTATTGATTAATCATTAAAAATAATTTTAAACGAAATATCACTAAGTAATTTTTGTCATATAACCAATAATGAGTTTAAAGAATTGAATAACATTGCTATATCAAAACTCCTTCTAGGACCAGTTATTAATTTATATGAATAAGCTTTCTCAGCATTTATATCTGTGAAAATGAAAATAGGGATAATATGAATGTTGAACCCTATCTCATTCAAGCACTAATAACATTCATCAATAAATATATGAATTATAATAAAAAATAAATGAAAAAATGGAAAACCTCAGTCCCACCTGTTTCACTAAGAAATGCAGTTTCAATTAATTTATATTTTATGATTGATAGTTGTCAAAATTTGTTATTTTGTTGTTTAAATCAACTGAGAACAACTAGTAATTATGATCCATTCAAAAGAAAAAATAATTTAATACTTAGAAATTTATTGTCAAAAGAAATTAAACATTTAACTTATATGCACAGCTTTTTGTAGAAAAATATTAAAGGATAATAAATAAAAGATGCTCAAGCATAAATATATGTATCACCTTGATGTAAAGTTTCATGGGGTCAAGTGGAACATAAAAATAAAAAAAAGAAATGATGTAAATTTTTCACTTACGAAAGCTTTAAAAAAATGGGTTGTGGTGACTGTGAAATCATTATAGCATTTAGATTCCATTAGGTATATTTTAAACTAATAGAGAGGTTTTCATTTTTAGAGTCATATATTTATAATATACAGAAAATTACCTTTTTGTAGCTACTTAAATTTATGAAATAAAATTTTAATTCTCAGCTTAAAAATTCTTTACAAATATCAAATCGTTATGTTGAACTCCTGAATGTAATATGTCAATTATATCTCAAAAAAAAATTCTTATGAGATACATAAACAAAATGTTTGACTAACTATTCTAGAAAGAAGACCCATCCCTGAAACCTGTGCTGCTGAAGTCTGGGGAGAGCTTCTTCCTTTCACAAAGTAAGTTAAATTTGCAATTGAAAGAAACCTAACAATTGCTAGATTTCTGTAGTGTACAGGTTAAGAGCACAAACTGAGTTTGAACTCTTGATAGCCACTTGCTCTTTGTACAGGTAACATACTGATTTATGCCTCAATTTCTTCAACTGAAAAGTGGGGAAAAACATGATACCTATCTCAAACATTGTTATAAAAATTTCTATAAAAATATCTGTAAACCCCCGAAATTTGGAGAAACAGCTTAAAACACGCCAGCAAATACAAAATTTCTTTGAAGCCCCTTGTTTTATCTCTATAATTGAGCATTGCTGAATTCCGCATCTTAATATGTTTGTTTTAATATGAAATTGTGGCTTCAAATATAAAATAAAATGAATCTTTTATTCCACCAAATCTTTAATGAAATCAACTCTCCATCTCCATCCTATTGAAAGATGTGTTCTTTTAATAGGATCACTTCTCATGCTTCCTTGCACACCACCTCCCAAAGCACAGTAGTTACTACTTCCATGTGCATCTAAATTTGGCAGTGTGTGTGTATTTGAACAGGGTGTCATTTTGTGATATTTGGCAAGGAGAGATTGACTTCCTAACATTTCTTAGGAGCCTGCTTTGTTTACTTGTAGGAGTTATACATAAAGGAAGGCAGAATGTATGCATAAGCTCCTTCCTAGGATTCTGTGCACTTTTGAAAGCTGAATTTCAAAGAAGCCATTTCAGTGTTTTATGAAATTAGTCTCTGGAAGGAATAGATGCAGATTTTAAAAGACATGGAAGTTCCCAGAGAGGTCTAATGCTCTGCTAGAATGAGCATTAGTAGGCAGGTGAATCCGTCACAAAATCAAATTATGTATACACCTATTAAAGATGACCTTCATGCTAAATAAATAAAAATGTTTTATGAGGCATATTGCTTGTAATTGAAAGTCCTTGATTGCAGGGATATAATGACAACAGAAAGTTGAGGCCACTTTTTTGAATGAATTCTTTTTTATAAAAATATTGAAAATACAAATTAAAAAAAAGATAGTTTACATTCTTCCAAATGTTTGAAATCAGAAATATAAGGGAATAAAATGAATCTTCTAGCACAAAATCATCTTATAGAGTAAAATCTTATTTTTTGTTAATATAAATACAATTCTTTCAAAGCACTATTTAAAATAATTTAGCATGTGTGATCTAAATAATATACAGTTATAAGTTAGATAACAGATGTTTACCAGGAACTATTTATGTGAAACAAGAAAGGGGTATCTTTCTCGGTAAAGGTGAGTGGGCACCTACGGCATAAAGTCAGAGGATGTAAGAGAAAATCTACTGTGAAGAAAATTTAAGGACTTCAGTAGAGCTTGGACATTTTAAATGACTAATGGAAACTGTGGGTGGAACTGGCCCTTAGAAAGCTTAAGAGCCCGCTGTGAAGCTCTCACCAAAGAAAAGCTTCTCTTTTCATGGGCTCATTAGAACAAACGAAGACAATGAGTCCGTAGCCTAAGAACTAAATGTGTTGTACAAGTGAGTGATGGATGATGTGTCAGCAATCATTGTTGGTAGCGGAAGTTCTATTGTCCATTTAAGTTCTACTCTCATATTAAACTGGCAATTTCATCACCCTACTCAATTTCCTTCTCATTTCTTATTTTCCCCATCATTCTGCATTTTTCTTTGTCAAGTCCATATGAGTAAAGCAAGTGCCAGAGCTGTCGTCAGCACAAACTTTGCCTAGGCAATTCATGTCACTTTGGCACCTGAAATTCAAAGGTGAGCATTAAATTTCTAGCTTTTGCTTAGCTCTGTTCTGGTGCCAAGCCTGTTCCAGACAAGGACTTTAGTAAATAAAGGCAATAAAAGTTAATAGGAAAGAACTTGAGGCTTTCCTACATAGTGTATTTCTTTTTCTCCAGGAAGAAGTCCCCTCCACATATAAGGGTTCCGTGTCCCAGCATGCCTTCTTTTTGCTAAAGTCTCCTTTTGTTGAGTGACAATGAGTTCAAATGATGCAGTAAGTCACTTTTGACTTCTCATTTCATTTTATTTTGTCACAAGTGGCAGGTGTTTCCGCTGAACAATTCCTTTTTCTTACAGGCCTGGTGATCTTGGGCTTGTTGAAAGTAAATTTTTCTATGCAAAAACTGGTAAGGAAGTAAATAATTCTCTCAAGATTTCCTTACTAAATACTTGACGCAAGTCTGATGCATTGGCTTAAGTACGATTTGTCACCTTCAGTGCAAGGTGGAGTTAATGTTTAGGCTTTATTTTTTCCTTGACTAGTTTTCTCTTTACTCGTTCAAGCAAATCTTGTGCCTTTTCTTCTTCATTCTTTTTTGATTTGTACACTTGCCATGAGTAAAACGGAGTTTACGTAGGAGGAACTGTGTTGTTGTAAAGATTTTCTTATAGCATTCTAATAAGATCTTAAATGATGGTGATTAATTTGTCTACAGACAATTAAGGTAAGTAAATTAAGTATTTTGACTTGTTTTGTAAACTTGTAAGTATTTTGACTTGCTATTACATTTCCCCTCACACTTTTGGAGCTCTGTGGTTTTACATGAATTTGGTTTCTAAAGTTTAACACTAGGGGTCACCCTTCCTTATTTTAAAGTTTTAGACATCGCCCAGAACCCATGGATAGTCCATTAATCTCAGAAGTAAGAAATTTTGTAAAGGAACGCAAGAGACTTTTGGCTCTACGAATGCTAGTAATTTTGCTTTTTGTTCTTGCCCTGCCATGAAACCCAAGTTTGTAACAGATTTTAGGAATGAGGGAATTCCATGGAGCTTTTTTGGGCAAAAAAATATTTTGAGAAACTCAAATATTTTGAGAAACTCAAAATATTTTGAGTTTGAAAACTCAGTTGGTTTGAAGCAGGACTCTTCAGATGATAAGCTTTTTATGTTATCATATATAGGGTATTACTAGAAACCCTTGAATTTAAAAATGAGTTTTTTATGTAATTAAGATATGATAATGATTTTGCTTAATAAAATAGTACAAATATCTTCATAAAATAAAATGGGTGGGGTCAGGTAGTTAATGATTATGTGTACCCTAACTATGGGTTTATAAAACTTATTTGAGAATGAAATTGTAGATAAAAAGTGTATGTTCAACTGTACAGTGTTGTTTATTTATCCTTCCTTTGGGGTGTGTGTGTGTGTGTGTGTGTGTGTGTGTTTGATTGAAAGAATATTTCCATTTAAAATAATGCAAAAAATTTGTAGGATAGCAATCATTAGTTCATAGATTTGTTTCACAGTTCAAAATTTTGAAGATAGGTCTTATAGTTTTATTAGGAAGCTTGTTTCTCTTGGTCTCTATCTCTTCTCAGCTGTTTTATTTCAAATATAATGTGGCTCTAAGAAAGATTACTCAGAATCCGAAAGAGAGCTCCTTCTTATAAGAATTCTCATCAACAGTCTTGAGTTCTTTTTTTTCCCCTTGACAAACTCTTACCTCTGTCCCCTTCTTCCTTATACTTTTTGTTGGTTTTGAAAAGGTTTTGGCTGATCTTTTATTTTAGACATCCAAATATAAAGACTATACTTTAAGTTATTAAATGTTTATTATACACTAGGCATTAAGTTTTCATGTCATCTTCATTCTACAGATGAAGAAACTGAGGCAGAATGGTTTACATAGAGTGCTAGAGATAGGATCTGGACAGAGGCTGCCTAACTGCAGAAAGCATGATGTAGGCTATGCCCAGTTTGCCAGCTGACTGCAGCTGTATATCAGTTACACATGTAGAAACACCCGAAGAGAACATTTAAACATTAGGTGTCAACTGTGTGACTATCTGGAGCACTCTGAAGATAATGACATAATTTCAAAGTAGTGATTCTAAAAGTGGCATTTTTTGGACACAGTAACGAGATCAGTAGGGCAGCTATTTGGGTACAGTGAGGATCACATAACACCGTAAAGTTTTCCCACAGAGGAGTCATATCATCTTGGAGGGAAGAGTTTCATTCAAGTGGGTAGCAGGGCTAGCAGCCTGCATGGCAATGACCAGGTGAAACATGCCTGTTGCTTGTTCACAGTGATGTTCCAATGTGCTCAACTGGAAGACAAGGAGTGGTTAGATGGGGATTCATTACATTTAACTGGTTCTTCAGCTAATTTTTTCCCGGTATGTAGGTTTTCCCACTTTGAGAAGAAGAACACATTTCTCCTTCCTCTGTGCTGCTATAGTAATTCGTACATATATTTTACTGTCATTTTCTCATTACCTCATAATTATATTTTTAGTTTTCTATTTCTATACCTAATCTACAAACTCACTGAAGCTGAGACAATGTCTTATTCTTTGTAGCATGTTCAACATGTATCGCAATGTCAGACATTTGAGAAACTAAAAATAAATAAATAAATAAAATAAAATAAAATAAAATAAAAATGGTTGTGAAGAAAGGAACTCTCAATTTTTCAAGTACTATTGGTTATATTTTGCAATATGACACTAAAATATTGCTCAGTGCTAGTAAGATGGCTGGGTGTGCCAGGATGATTTGCTGGCGAGATAAAGCAGGTTATAGGGTGATTAGGAGAGAGAAAGGGAGAGAGATCGAGCCCAAACTGAGTTTCCAGAATGGGAAGGGAAGTGATGAGTCCTGCACCGTTTATGGACCAAGGTAAGCTGTTCTGTGTCAATTTCTAGATGGCAGTTTTCATATTGTACTTGAAAGGTTAAAATAATCTTTTCCCAAAATTGAGTTTGGTATAGGCAATTAAATTTTCCTCACTTCATTTTCAGAGTTGACTCAAACTCAATTTGGGGGCTGAGGAAGCATCTTCCAGAAGCCCACTGAGGCATCTCTGTCACTACATGTGCTGCCAACATTTATTCTTCATCAATCGAGTTATGAAATCTGCCAATTTCCCATATTTGCCACAAAATTTTTATTCACACACAGTAATTTTTGAGTTTAGACCTTTCTTTAAGACTCATGACTCCATCGAGAGCAGTCACATGCCCGCCTCTATATTGGCTTTACTCTATCTTCTGAACCCATCTCATCTCTCCTGTTTTCTCTGAGTAAATCCTTCTCTCTGCCTCATGAAGCCTTGGCACTAGCTGGTGGAGAGTAGAGAAGAAATGAACAGAACAGACAAGTTCTTACTTGACTGATGCTCTCATTAGCTGACAATGAGCTTTCTGGGACTTGATGTTGTTTCAAACTACCTTTCTCATAAGGCACTTTTGTGGGTTCCTCACAGATTCCCCTCCTTTCACCTCACATTGCTGATACTATCACAACTGTAGTTTCCTTGTGAGGGAGAGTTCCTTTCTTGCTGTCATATTTACACAGACACCATTCTCTCTGGAGGATTTTTCAAAGGCCCTCTCTTTGGTTTTGACATGACAACAAAAGAACCCCTAATTCCCTTTCCCTTGTATATGGGAAGAGCACAGCACAGCAACCCTGCAAAAATTGTCTCACTAAATTAATCCAATCCTTTAATACACTCAGTGTGGGTGGGAATCACAGACCCACAAGGCCAGCTCCTCTTACCACTTTCTGCAAATCTCATTAGTGGGCTTGCACCTGCTTTTGCTATGTGGTATTGGGGCTTTGGTGCAAAATTGGGATTAAAACAGTTCAATTTTAATGTCCTGTTAATCAAATTTGACCTGTGCCAATGTGCTGAAAAAGAACTAAAACTCCATATGGTTAAAATGCTTGCCCAGTGTCATATGTCCAGTAAATGTCTAGTTTTTTGTTATTGTGGTGATATATACATAATATAATATAACGTAACATAAGACAACATAACATTTACCATTTTGGCCATTTTTAAGTGTAAAATTCAGTGGCATTAAATACATTCATGTTGTTCATTGAATGTACTTTTAAACCAAGGTTTTTATACTTCCAGGCTGAGTACACATTTTGTGATTAGGGTAATTTTCATTCTGATTGTGGCAATCTAGGCTTCATGAGAGATTCACCACGCTCTCCAAAACCCTCTTCTTTCTCCAGTTCTTCTCTTAAATCCAAGTATCCACTCTATGACTAATAGTTTTCTTGTATAAATATCTTACTTTTAAATTCTACTCAAAATAACTATTTAAAAACTATTATACTCTACCTTTTCTCAAGGGCCAATTGTTCTCTTCCACCCACCCTTTCCCATTCCTACTGAGAATTTCCCCATGACTTTTTCAGCTCATAAAGTAATAAAACACAACACAACTAAACAAAACTTGAGTTATTTTTAATAGTAAACACAAGTACTGTTAATTATGAACTCCAATCCCTAAATACCATCCTGCCTCAAAGTTTAACTATATACCATCTCATAATTAAACAGTTCAGGCAATGATTTCATTTTTCCTGCCTTGGCCTAGGATGTCACTCATTAATTGATTTATACAATATTTATAAATATATAAGTAAGAAATTAACCATAAAGAAAAATAAATTTACTATAAAATTTGAGATTTTACTTCAAAAGGCAATATAAACAAAGATAAAATCTAAGTGACAAACTGAAAAAAATTTTCATGATATATATACCAGAACTGATTTGATACTCAATGCTTTTGTTTGCCCACTAGTATTTCTTATTTTTGATCTGGCCTTTCCTCTGAAAGGCCATACACCCTTTCCTCTGAAAAACTGCTTCTCCTCCACTGTGACAGTGTGTTTATCTTGGTGCTTTCAGTCCCTGAGTCCTGTGGTCACAGGGCTGTTGACGCAGTCCTGGCCTGTCACAGCATTTCCTTCTTCTTAGTCACAAGAAGGCGCATGGGTTGTCACATGTCCTAAACCATGAAAATGTGAGAGTCTCTGTTATTAGTAAAGCGAGGCTGTGGAACTGAGTGTGAATTGATTGGAGGTGTAGGACACAGAATCTTGCTCTCTGCTCTGAGTTTATTAATTGGGGATAACGTAAATCTGGAATGGTCAGTGGCAATACATTTCTTCATATATTTTCATCCTATGAAAGAAATTAAAGTAAAAGAAAATGAGGACTTTAATGTGAGAGAATTTAAGACAAGAAATACATTCAGTGCTGGTGACATTGTTTGGATGCTAGAATGTAGTCATCCTCGAAATAAATTTCTTTAATGCTCTTGGAAGATTTTTCCCTTTATAAAACTTTCAGTTGTCTGTTGTTAATAACTTGAAAGGTTCTGACAAACAAAACTCTCAATATATTAATATGCCTTTCAATCAATAAAAATATAAACAACTTGAGAGAAATGGGTAAAAATATGAAGAAATTAGAACAGTTTTATAGGGATTTATGAAAAAATGAAAACCCTAGTTTATATTTACCACTAAAAACAAAAGATTGAGATAGATTAAAAATGTCAATGTGGGAAAATGATGAAAAAGATCATATGGAGGCATATTTTTTTTCCCCTTAATCTTTGGGTAGCAAAGATCTTTCCTATCAATCATAGGATCCATAAGGTAAAAGATGGTTAGATTTGACTGCATGCAAATGTAACAAAATTAATAATAGACAATATTTGGGATTATTTTTTAATGCTTAAAGACATGAATATAAATATTTTAAGAAAAATAAAATAACTCAATAAAAAGGGAGAAAAAGACAATAGACAATTACTAGAATAATACTAATGGTGATACATAAATAAAGCTTATCTTCATGATAATTAGATGCAAAAGAAAATGAGAGATCTATTTTTTTACTCTTTAGACTGGTAATGATCAGAAAATTCAATGACCTCTAGTATGACAACTGTGAAAGAAAACAGGACTCTTTAATAGGGTAAATTGGGGGAAAAAATGAGGATTGGGCAAAACATTTTTATACGTTCATTCAAAAGTATTCATTGAGTGCCTACAATGTACCAAGTACTATTCTTGTCACTGGGATTAAAGCTGTGAACATAATAGACTAAAACTTCTGACCTCATGAAATTTCATTCTATCAAACTTAACCTGCAAACCCTTTGACCCAATAATTACACTTCTAGAAATTTATTTTCAAAAAGCTTGCACAAAGTTTGCTGAGGTTTATGTAAAATGATATTCATTATAACACTGCTAGTCATGTGAAAAATTAGAAACAAGCTAAAATTTCATCATTATAGGACTGGTTGAATAAGTTATGGTATTCTTTGTGTAAAACTTTCCTGTAGTTATTAAATATAATGAGATAGGTTTAGGTCTATGTGTTTAGGCATAAAATATATTTACTTGTGTATATATACATATTTACATAGGGGAAAATCTGGAAGTATGTGCATGGAAACAGTTTCCTCTGGAGCTGAAATTATGATAGACTGTCCTTTCTTAGTGCATTTCTAAGTGGATGAATGTGTTTCTGAAGGGTATGTTTTGTTTGTATAATCAGAATTTTTAAAATGAAGTGTTTAAAAAATGTATAACCTTATTACAAAGGAATCCAAATTAAAACAACATGAGACACCACTGTTGTCTTTCAAATTGGTTAAAAAAGAAAAAATAACAGTGTTAACCAAGGTGTGGAGAAATAGACATTCTAATACACGGATGTTCTATTGATACCACTTTTTCTGGAGGGCGGTACTTAGGCAGAGTCAGCTGATTATCGGGCTAACCTGTGACGTTAGGCAATACTTCCCCCTAGCGGTCACCATTCTCTGATCATACCAGCTTCCCTACTTTCAAGGGACGAGGGAAGGACAAGGAAGTAGACACTCAGCTAGAAGTCTAGGCGTCGAGTACATGCGAGCGGCATGCTGACCATCCACTAAGCCATCAATGTGCCCACCCCCAGTCCTGCCTGTGTTATCTGAGAAAAAGGCCAGTAAGATTAAGAGAGAACTGTGTCTTCAGGGTTCCAGTGCTGTGAAAGAGTTAGGTCTTGAGAAGGGGAGAGCTTCCTTGTTGGCTAAATGAAAAAAAGCACCGTTGTCGTTCAGAGGTTCAGAAGAAGTCAGGACCTGGTTCCATGTGGGCAGCTGAGGGGCTGTGGAAGAATGAGAGGACTGCAAGATTAGAGGACAACCACCAAGGGGACTATAGAACTGTCCATATCGCCCTCTACTCCTTTAGCCAAATTATAAGAGGGACAATTAGGAGAGTAAAATGGGAAAAACACCAGCCTCCCTTCTAATTTGTGTTATCACACAACATTAGACAATTTGTATTACCAACAGGCCAGTGCAAAAGATCCCTATATCAGAGACCAAAAAGTATATATATTTACCTAAAAATGTCACTTCTAGGAATTTACCCTAAGGAAATATACTTAGCATTCCCACAGATTTATACACAAGAATGGTTATTATAAATAGTAGAAATAATCTAAAGTTCAATGATAAGGGATTGCTGAAATATATTTATGACATCATGTGATTAAATATTGGGTAGCCTGAAGAATCATCCTGAAGAATACTTACTGTCAAGGGAGAATATTAAAATATATATTTTTAAAGATTTTTATTAAAATATAGCTAATGTACAATATATTAGTTTCAGGGATACACCATAGTTATTCAACATTTATATGCCTAAACTGTGATCACTGTGAAAAGTCCAGCAACCATCTGACACCGTACCACGCTATCACAATACTATTGACTATATTCCCTATGCTGTACATTACATCCCTATGACTTACTTGTTTTATACTGGACATTTGAACCTCTTATTACCTTTCATCTTTATTCCCTTTCAAAATTTTTCAATTACAGTTCAAAATCATTTTATATTCATTTCAGGTATACAGCATAGTGATTAGGCATTTGTATAATTTAAGAAGTCATCTGCTTGACTACTCTAGTACCCACCTGGAACTAGGCATAGTTATTACCATATCATTGACTATATTCTCTATGTTTTACTTTACATCCCCATGACTATTCTGTAACTACTAATTTGTACTTCTTAATCCCTTCATCTTTTCCACCCAGCGTCCCAAACTCCCTCTCATCTATCACCCAAAAATCCAGTACCTATCTGACACTATGCATAGTTATACAATATTATTGACTACATTGCTTATGCTATACCCTACATCCCCATGATTACTTAATAACAAGCATTTTGTACTTCTTAATCACTTCCTTTTATTAGGCCCCGCTCCCAAACCCCCGCCCATCTGGCAACCATCAAAATGTTCTCTATATCAATGAGTTTGGTTTTCCTTTGTTTGTTTGTCTATTTTTTTCTTTACATTCCCCCATGAGCAAAATCACATTGCATCTGTCTTTCTCTGTTTGACATACTCCATCAGCACAAATACCCTACAAGTCCACCCATGCCACTGTAGATGACAAGAACCCATTCACTTCCATGGCAGAGCAATATTCCATTGTATATATGTACCATCTACTCTGTATCCATTCAACCATTGATGGACACCCACACTGCCTCCACATCTTGGCCATTGTAAACAATGCTACAATGAACATGTAGTTGCACACATCTCCTTGAAGTGGCGTTTTGGGTTTCTCTAGATAAATACTCAGAAGTGAGATTACTGGGTCCTTCTTTGTCTTTTGTTATAGGCTTTGTTTTAAAGTCTATTTTGTCTGGTAAAGTATTACCACCCCAGCTTTTTGTTTAGTGTTTGTTTCCATTTTCATGAGATATTTTTTCCATCCCTTCACTTTCAGTCTATTTGTGTCTTTCAATCTGAAGTGAATCTCTGGTAAGCCTCTTCTTTTCTTATTCATTCATGCTCCCTATCATGATTGGAGCATTTAATCTATTTACATTGAAAGCAATCATTGATAGATATGTAGTTATTGCCATTTTATTGTTCATATTTTTGATCTTTCTTTTTTCATCTTAAAGAAGTCCCTCTAAGATTCCTTGTAATACTGGTTTGCTGTTGATGGACTCTTTCAGCTTTTTCTTGTCTGGGAACTTCTTTCTTTATCTGTCCTTTGATTCTAAATGATAGTTTTGCTGGGTAGAATTATCTTGGTTGTAGGTCCTTGCGTTTCATCACTTTGAATATTTCATGCCAGTCCCTTCTGTTCTGAAAAGTTTCTGTTGAAAAATAAGGTGACAGTCTAATGGGAGCTCCCCTGTAGGCTGCTAACTGCTTTTCTTTTGCTGATTTTAAGCTTCTCTCTTTGTTTTTAACCTTTGGCATTTTAATTACGATATGTCTTTGTATGGGGCTCATTGGATTTATCTTGTTTGGGAATCCCTGTATTTCCTGGGCTTGTATATTTATTTCCTTCAGCAAGTTAGGAAAGATTTCCATCATTATTTCTTCAAATTGTTTTCAATTCCTTTCACCGTCTCTTCTCCTTCTGCTACCCCTATGATGTGAATGTTGGTATACTTGATATTGTCCCAGAGGCTCCTTAAACTGCCCTCAATTTTTTGTTTTTTTGTTTTTGTTTTATTGCTCTTCTGATTAGGTATTCTACCTTATCTTCTAAATGACTTATTTAATCCTCTTCTTCATCAAATCTACTGTTGATTCCCTCTCAAGTATTCTTCATTTCAATTATTGTATTCTTTATTTTTAACTTTTTACAAATGTTTTCTATCTCCATTTTTATGTTTCCTATTTCCTTGTTGAAGTTTTCACTGAGATCGTTGAGCATCCTTATAATGATTGTTTGAACTCTGCATGTGGTAAATTGCTTGTCTCCATTTTGTTTAGTTTTTTTTTTTTTTTTTTTTTTTTTTTTTTTTTTTTTTTTTTTTTTCCCCTGGAGCTTTGTTTTATTCTTTTATTTAGGACATTTTTCTTTGTCTCCCATTTTGACTGTGTTTGTTTCCATGTATTAGGTAGGGCTGCTATGTCTCCTAATCTTAAGAGAGTAGCCTTATGTAGTAAGTATGCTATGGGTCTCAGTGGTACAGTCTTCCTGGTCACCTGAGCCAGGTGCTCCAGGTGTGTCCTTTGTGTAGGTTGTGTGTAGAGTCTTCTTGTAGTTGAGGCTTGGTTGCTGTTTTCTCATCATTAGTAGGGATTGACCCTTGGACCCACCGGTTTTTAGGATTTGCTGTGACTACAGTGGAGGAGTTGTTGTGCAGGGGCTGATCTTACAGAGCAGGGTTTGCTTTAGCAGGGTTCTCATTCCTGCCCTTCGAGTGTGTCGTCTCTAGAGATTTCTGGGTGATGTTCTGGCTGGGTCTAAAGCTGCCAGACCTGGGGCCTTCTGGGAGGGTCCCATAGCAAGCTAAGCCACAGCCTGTTACCTGCCTGGGGCTGGCCACCTTGTGTGAGCCAGAAATCAATGCACAGATTTCTGCTACCCACACAGTGCTTAGAGGTTCCCCAAGAGGCCAGTCTGTGAACCAAAGCTGGCTGTCTCTAGTTTTGGGCTTACAGGAGCTCAGCCAGATGTATGGGACATGCTAAAGCCAAATGCTGCTTGTTTGGGTTTTGTGAACCTTTGAGAAATTTTAGGAAAGTACACAGTGTGAGCCAAGACAAGCCATTTATACACAAAAGCCACTGGAAGCAGCTTGGGCGGGCCTTAAAGTTGGTTGGGGCAGGGTCTCAATGAATCAGGGTTAATGAATTGTGTTAACCAGGTTTATGGAGACTCAGCTATTGCTGCCACCTGTGCCTTCACACTGGGATGGGGAGGGCTCACCAAAAACCGATGGTGTCTGCCAGCTTGTTCATTCGGGAGAAAGCTTCCCCTCGAACTTTCGTCCAGAAACCAGATAATTCAGTTCCTCTCCTTATGTCCCTGGCACCTTTTGAGCTGCTGCCCCAGAGCTGGAGCTCAGAGTGAGTGACTCCAACAGTGAGTAAATCTGTGCACAGGCCATTTAAGGGGAGCATTTGAGAGTGCAGCCTCCCGCTGTCTCACTCACACAATCTCCTCTGGTTTTCACAACCATTTATGGGGACTTCTCCTCCAGCACTGAGACCCTGGGCTGGGGAGCCTGGTGTGGGGCTGGTACCCCTTGCTTTTCCAGGGGAAACCCCTGAAGCTAAGTCATCCCTCCCATTTTTTGAAATTGGGGAATATTGGGGAACAGTGGGTTTCTCCAGGGCCCATCAGCTCCAAGTCGTTGTCCTTCAATCTAGTTGTGGAGGGTGCAGCGCAGCTACAAGTCCAGTTGCCATTTTCAATCTTAGTTGCAGGGGCTCAGCCCACCATCCCATGAGGGAATTGAACCAGCCACCCCTCTAGCAGCTCAGCAGCAGCTTGTTGTCTTCAATCTAGTTGTGGAAGCCACATCTCACTGGCCCATGTGGGAATCGAACCAGCAACCCTGTTGTAGAGAGCTCGCACTCTAACTAACGGAGCCACCCGGCTGTCCCCCTCCCAAATTTTTAATGGTCACATGTGGATATGGGACCAGCCTGTTCTGTGTCTCTGCCCCTCCTACCAGTCTGGAAGTGACTTCTTCTGTATGTCTGTACTTGTAGGGCTAGACTTCAGGTGATTCTTAATGTGCTTGTTCTGTATTTAGTTGTAATTTTGATACGGTTTTGGGAGGAGGTAAACACTGCATTTACCTTCTTTGCCATCTTGATGGGATCTCCCCCAAGGTATAAATATTTATTAACAAGAAATGATTGTTAAATGGCCCCTTGCTATAATCATGTTGTGGAGCCAGAATATAAAAATAAGCAATGTCTACAGTTTCAAGAAAAAGTAGCAAGCTGAATTTAAATTTATACCAAGCATTCAGGACTTTCACTTCTCATTATTTCTGATCTAGCAACCTATAAAAATGAAGAAATACAGAAAAATTTAGTCCTGGCTGTGAACTTCAAGGTTACTGGACTAAACAAGCAGAGTTAGTTCTTATTCTGAAGCCATATATTAAAACTTGGTTACTGATTTATTAATTCACATTTATGCTGCCAAATGGAACTAATATATTATCTCTAGAAATTTCACTTGGTTTAATTTATTTCAGATTTTGATTTACAAAATCTAAAGTGAGCTTTTACTGGGAACTTAAGAAAGAAAAAACTAATTCCTCTCAATCATATTATATAGGTTTGCTACTATTTCCAAAAATATGGGGGTGCGATATCCCAAATGACCCTCCCAAAGAGAATAATTACAGTGGTTTTGTAAATACTTAAATATATTGAAATACATTGTTTTGCTGGCACAAAGGAAAGGAATTTAAAAACTACAAACACAAAATCAAAGCAGAAACCCTCTAAAGTAAAGCGAGCCAAAACTTAAGTTTTACTCTGAAAGATCTTAAGGTTACCCTTGCAACGCATGTGCAGCATAGGTAATAGGATATAAAGCCTAGAACACATGCAGAGTATAGCGTCTTATAGGAGACATTTGCACAAAGTTGATACCCTAGTAAAATAGTAGGATATAAAGGTAAAGAGAAAAGTATGTACAGTGCTGAAGGGGACAGCAAGGACATTTCCCTGTCTCAATTTTCAGGGGAGGAGTAAAAGCAATAATATAAACATTCATATCTAAAAAACAAACCTCAAGTATATTTGAGGTCCAAATTTACATTGTGTTGATCTAAAACATTTAAATGGAGAATATAGTATAAAATTGTCTTGGTTTGGTAGTGCCTCCAGGCAATTTCCAAACACAAACAATTCCTCTCTGGAGGAGTATAACTACAAACAAGACCTCCAAGTATTTCCTCATATCAGGTTCACAGAAATATGAGGACAAAATAAAAAAATCTCAATCTCTCTCTCTCTCTCTCTCTCTCTCTCTCTCTCTCTCTCTCTCTCTCTCTCTCTCTCACACACACACACACACACACACACACACACACACAGAGAAAGAGAGAAATAAGAGACCATAGGAGAGAACCAGATGAAACAATAGAATTCACAATCAGATTCAACACTTTATAGACATTGTTAGATATGTATCTTAAAATAGTAAGGGTAATCAAAAAGTGTATAGTGACTATAATTTCTAACTGGTAGAAGGAAAAAATGTGATGAAGAAAACCAAACTTTAATCTCAAAGAACATAAAAAATTAGTAAAAACAGTAACAGCAACAGCAACAAAAAGAAAACAAAGAAAAAACGAAAAATAGGAAAATATTAAGGTCAATAGAAAAGTTGGTAAATAAATCCAAACAGCAGTAACTACAATAAATACAAATGAGTTAAACAATAAGGATAGATTTTCCAAACTAACAGGAACATGTAATGAAGAAAACAAGATTCTAATCCAAAAGAAGGCTAGAAATTCATTAAAAAAAACAAAAGTGGGACACCATACATAAGAGTGTGATACAAGTAAATCCAAATACAGCCATAGTCACAATAAATATAAATAACTGAACTAAATTTCTAGTGAATGCAAAAATTATCAAATTAGAGTAAAAACCAAAATACCTGCTGCTTATGTAAGACACACTTAATATTATAAACACACAAAATTAAAGGAATAGGAAAAGATAGCCCCCCCAAAAAAAAACACCAAAAAATTCTATGTTATTATTAGGCAATATAGATTTTTTAGGCAAAAGCATTATTATACGAAAGAGATGCTAACTCTGCTATAAAAATGAAAGCATTGAAATGATAAATGAATAAGTCCACTATCTTAAAAAAAGATTTACAAACACATTTCTCCAGAAATTGATAGTTCAAGGAAACAAAATAAATAGAAAAGATACAGTTCATTAACATTTGACCTAATAAACAGAGAATGAGGTTCCCAAGGTATCCTTAGAGACAAACACTTGGATAAACTCAGTGTTTGACATTTTATCATTCATGACTGATCTCCATTACCTCTACTATATCTCTTTTCCTTATGTGTGAAGATCTGTCTCTAGGCTCTCTATTTTCCATTTGTTTCTACTTGCATTGAGATAACACTGATATAATTATTCTAGGTTTTAAAATAAAAATAATAGTAGGGAAGTAGCTCCACCTTGCTTTTTTTCTTTAAAACTTTGTTTTTTATTGATAGAATCATTGGTTTTCAATATTAATTTTAGGAATATAAAGTCAAGTCTCACAAAATTCTCTCAGGATTTTTTTGGAATTGCATTGAAACCATTAGTTACTTTCTGTTGCTATTGCAACTTGAATCTCATTTTTTATTATATTTTATGATGGAAGATTACTGATTACACACACACACACACACACACACACACACACGACAGTTAACCAAGTTGACTATCTGGAAGTGCTGAAAAGATCGTGTGAAAAAGTTAAATGACCTGAACTTTTCACCAACAATTCATGGCTCTTGCATCACGACAATGTACCAGCTCACATAGCACTGTCTGTGAGGGAGTTTTCAGCCAGTAAAAAAATAACTGTATTGGAACACCCTCCCTACTCACCTGATCAGGCCCCAAATGACTTCTTTCTTTACCTGAAGATTAAGGAAATATTGAAAGGAACTTAATTGTCAGTTCGTGTGTGTGTGTGTGTGTGTGTACACGTTTCTGGTCAATGGAAATATTTATTTTGAATTTGAGTGTGGCTATGTAATTTTGGTTTCTTTATACTTTGTTTTTCATGAAGGAGCAGGGGAGTTTATCAAAGGACATATCCTTTGTACTACTTTGACTTGGGCATCTTTATTCATCTTAATGTTCACTCTTTACCACGCTTCTTGCCTTGACCTATATATTATCTTCTTGGTATCATGATAATTTTTGAAAGTCTTTCAACAGGTCTTTCAAACTCCTTTTACATTTGTTTAGTATCTGGCTACTAAATTATAAGCCTTTGTTACTGTCCTAGGAGTAATTCTGTCACTGTTTGAACCACTATTACACTGTTTCTTGGTCCTCTGTACTGTGCTCTGTGCCATATTCTATTCTCTTACCTTCTTCCTTTATGTTCTGCATCTTCTCTGAAGTGTAGCAGTTTTTTATTTGTTTGTTTGTTTGTTTGTTTTCAATTAACCACCAAAATACAGATCTCTGAGGTCTAGCCACCTGGCAACAGGATCCTTGATTTTATGGAATGAGTTCTTGCTAAGTGTGATCAGATCTCATTTTGGTTATTCTAACTTTGGCTCATGCCTCATCCGTATCCATTTTGTATTCACTCTAAATGCTGAGGTTTGCCTTTTGCAAACACACATGACTCTCCCCTTGCAGGCATTTTACGACTGAGAACCCTGTTTGGCTCAAATGCAGTACAAACTAAAAGTGCTGGATTATTAATTCTTCTAGAAGTGGCCCTGAAACATACTGGATGAGATGCGGTACATAACTCTGACAGGTTCCTGACCCTCATTTTGGGTGACTCTGGAGCATGTTCTATACCTTCTCCCACATTTCATTAGTGGGATTTAGTTCCAGTTGCCCATGGTGTTATCTTACTTGCATTGCATTTTTTTATTGGCTTCCTTTCCTTTCTTTTCTCTTCACTCTTTTATAGGTATTTACCCGGATCTTTTCCCAAACACATTACTTATATTCTAACTCCTTTCTCTGGGTTTGCTTCTGGGGGATTTCAAACTCAGATGCCAACCATTTTGTTTACATATTATATTTAACCAGTGTTTGTCCATTCCTGTTTGATTTTACAGCAGATATTGACACCACATTTGACTATCTTTTCTGAATGTTTTAGTTTGTACACAATTCTGCTGATCTACGTGTTAAACTATCCCCCCATTCCTTAAGAGAATTCCCCTCATTTTTTGGAAAAGATGCAAGATTCTGGCAGTACCATTTATAAAAAAAAGTCTCCCTTATCTGCTCCTAGGGTCTGACAAAGAGTCTCTTTGTGACCAAACTTTAGTCAAGCTCCTCTGAATCCTTTTCCCAACTAAGCTTTCACTTTTGGAATTCCATGTTCTTCTTTACATTGCCCAATTTTATAGAAAGAATCCTGCTAAGCTGGTTTAGCCAGAATCCCCTACTCGCAGTATCTGATCATCCTTGGTATCTGACCAGGTTCTTCATCTCCCATCATCCCCAGGTGATATCTGTGATAACTGATCATCCTAGTCAGCCTTCGTCAAGAATCCTGTTAGTTTAGCTAGAATCCTCCCTTATGTAACTCTCATGTTTCCTCTTAGTAATTTTTCATCCCCTGATCATCCCCCCACCCTCACCCCCAGCTCCTTGGCTATATATTCTTATTTTTCCTTGTTATATTTGGAACTGAGCCCACTTCTGTACTGAGGTGTCTTTCCCTTTATTGCAATAGTCCTGAATAAAATCTGTTTTTTACCACTTTACTGTCTAGATCTGGTGTTCTTCATCAGACTCCTCCTTTTGGTCATTTTGACTCTCTTTCAAAATGTTTGAAGTTACTGGGGAAAAAAAACAAAACAACTAGATTCACAGTATAGTCTTTATAGCCCACGTTGCAGTTTGAAGCAGACATAAGCAAGCCTTTAACTTAGTCTTTCAAAATGGGTGCTATGAGTTGGTTCCTTCAGCAAAGGTGTAACTGCATGATGTGTTTAGGGGATAGACAACTAGACTTGTTTGCTGGATTTAAGAGTTCAAAAGAGTTGTGGTGGAAGATACGGTTGAAAGCTTAGTTTATATGAGTCAGAGGCAGTGGTGTCTCATAATACTACTTCTTCCCCCATCTCTTCTTGTATAGTGATAAAATAATTACTTAATGGGCAAAATAATAAATCTTTGTAAATATAATCTGGATACATGACTAACTTTTATAATAGTACAACTGGCATGAGCTTTCTAGTTTCCTTTGGTTTTTTTTAGACTCTGTTTTGCTTTTTTTTCAGCAGAGAAGTCACATTGATTTCTGCTATAGAAAGAAGGCTAAAAACTGTCACAAACTGTTAGACAAGGCAATTTAATCTTAATAATCAGCTAGCTGAATGGATATCATTAAGAGACAAAGGCACCACCATGCAAATTCAAGAGCATTTAAACTCAATTTATTTTTAATCTCTCCTCAGTTAACAATAGGCAAATATTGATATTGGGTACTAAAATCTGTAAAGCAAAAGAGAATGATTTTCATGGCTTTCGAAAAAAGCCACTGGAGTCATTTTGCCAGTTGTTTCTTTTTATCTCTTTGAATTGGTTTATTGTTTTAGGCTTTGTCCCTCACTCAGAGGCAATTTAAACAAAAAAGAGGTTTGTATTTGCATATTCTGTTGAAGAATTTGAAGCATGTTTCCTTGGAAACTTTGGTTGTCTTGGAACAGTTATTTACATAAACAATGTTTTCATCAAAGCTAATGTTTACAAAGGAAAGGGAATATTAATATTTTGCCCCACATAAAGCATGAATTAAAACTGAAATATTTTTATGTTGAGATGCCTTAAGATTAGCAGAGGAACAGGGTTACTTTCATCAACAGCATAAAATAATTACGTGTTCTATACATTATATAAAAATATCCCCCCTACTCAATTCAAGAGTTGTAGGTGGAAAGTTAACTGAAATAGTTGTTGGAAGTGGAATATAAGAAAAATATAGATACATATAGCAACATTTCACTTTAAATGAAAACAAATGAATTTATATTCATTTGTTGATGGAGAGCCAAGATTTTACTGTGGTGGTCTGCTGAGAGAAGTTCTACTCTTTCTAAGATAAACACATCTGTAATTTCCAATTTTGGTTTCCTTAAATTTAGAATGAGAGCTCATATATTCCCCTCCCAGTCAAAAATTGAGTGCAAATGATTTCTAAATTTTTTTCAAGTCTTCTGTCAACTTTCACAGTTTTCTTGTCTATATATCATAAAATAGAGAATATATGTTAAAGACTCACATTATGGAATCTTGCAAAGCATTTAACTTACTTTACATAGCAAACCCATCATTAATCACGTGTCATCAATTTAAATAAAATTTATTTAATTACATAATTGTAGTAACAAGTACAACTGGCATAAACAGCTTAAAAAATTCAACTGAATCTTGCTAAGCATACAACTCTACTGGTAGGAGCATACGTACTCAAAATATACTGAATGCTATAAGGGAGAAACTATATTATACCCTCTTCGATTATGTGACAGGGCCGAAAAATTAAACTGACATGAGACAGATTAACAGAAGAAAAACATACATATTTTATTTAATGTTTTTACATGTACATGGGAGTTTACAAAAGGAAAATAAAGGCTCACACAAGCTGTTAGGCCAATAAGCTTATATATCTTTTAAAATAAAGAAAAATAAATTGTGGGGATGTCACAAGATAATGAGGCTTGTGCTAGGGGCAAGTGGAACAGTGTTACTGTGACTAGGAAGTATATGGGGGAAATAAATGGTAAAAAAGTTTTTTGTTTTGTTTTTTTAGTAGGTTTGCTTATATAGATACAAATTGATATTGACTCCTAGTTGCTGGTGATAAGAATGTTTTCTTCTTAGTACAAAAAGGATACCATTGTCATGGGAAATTTATGACCTGCTTGAAGGTTGAAAGGGGAAAGTCAAAGAGTCCTTCCTGCATCTTCTATTTCTCAAGTGCCTGCAGCTCAAAATAATCAATATGCCAAAGTGGCATATTTTGGGGTGGCATGTTCTCAACCCCTTTGGTAGTTGGGTGTACCAAGCTCTGTGCTTTTTCATGATGATACAAGAATGGATAAAACAGATAAGAATTCCTGCCAGCATGGAGAAATAGATTAGTAAATAAATAATTTAGTAAATAATTATATCCTCTCTTATGACAAATCAGAGATGTTCTTTGCCTGAATACCTTTCCATGGTCACAACATGACTATGGTCCTTTCCCTGCCTAAGATTCCTGATGTGTAGGAACCTCAATAAGTTAAAAGCTTATGGCTCTACCTACATTCACTGCATTCAAAGAGCTTTTCTCCATATTTAATTCTCTGAGGTTAAAAAAGTTATGTGGTCTGACTGAGGACCTCATTGGTCTTTTCATTCACTTTTTCCATCTACCATGACTTTTTTTCTCTTACTTCGAGCAAGGTATACATTCTCGCTGAAGGTTTTCTCCAGCATGAGCTCTTTGAGCAGAAGTGTAAGGATACTTAAAGAATAGTTGGCAGCATTTGGGATGCAATGGACATCAGTCAGGGTTTTATAGTAGGAATGGAGAGAGTAGCTTACTCTGCTGAGCCAGTCAGGTAGACTGAATCTTCCTCATGTATTTGTTATTATATTATGATGTTTGGGCATAGGACTACACTTAAGCATCCCATTAGGTTGGTGCAAATTGCAGTTTTTGCAATTATTTTTAACCTTTTAAATCGCAATTATTTTTTCACCAGTCTAATATTTCTTTTCTGATTGGCTGACCAAACATATATTCTTCCAGAAAATATAAATGCTGCTGCTTTTACTCTATTTAGATATGTCAATATTATTTTACTTAAAAAGTAGTATTTTAATAATAAGGAATATGCTTACTTATAACTATTTTTGGTGGTATCAAAACCAGCTTTCCAAAACTTTTTCTTTTTTTTTTCAATAACCAGTGTATTAAATCTAGTCAGTACTTTTCTTTCATACCATATTATGCCATAATACTTCAGAAGTAAGTCATGAAGAAATTTAGAAAAAAAAGTGTTTGTTTTATTTTACATTGTGAAGAAAAGAAACAAGAGGTCTGTAGGTATTTTTAAGTAAACACAAACACTAAACGCATACAATGTGATAATGCATCCATTAAACTACTCCCACTGTGTCAGTAAACATAACACTATTTTTCAATTTTTCCTCTTCCTACTTCTTTTCCAAAACAAACTCAACTTAATTGTAGTTTTTCCTTTTGTTATTATGATGATTTCTTATGGAGAAATTTTAGGCGAAGCAGAATCACTTGTATGTATGGGAATTAAGTAGTGGAACGAGCTTGGAATCCAAAATAAACAGATATAACATGTTGTGTGATGTCTCTTGATTTTTTTTTTTTTTTTCCTTTTGGGATGATACTGAGCAGTTTTAAATTCTCCTGTTTTTCAGAAAATACTTTTGATAATGTTTTGAACTTGAAGCTGAACTTTTTATTTATGTATCAATAAAGTGTTTACTAAATACTAAGTGGTGGACACAATTCTAAGCATTTGAGATATTAAATAAAACAGCCAAGGCTTCTGCCCTCTCAGCGCTCAGTTTCTAGCAGGATAAATAATAAATGATAAAAAAAATAAACGTAAGAAGTAAGTGAATTATGGTATGATAGATGAGAAGTACTATATGGAAAAGGAAGCAGAGGAGAGTAGGAGCATTGGAAGTGTTAGTGGAATGGTGAAGTAAGGGGTAAGTCGCATGTGGAAGGTAAGATTTGGGCAAAATCCTGAAAGAGGAAGGAGGGAAATTTTATAGGTATGGTGAGCAGAGGAAACTACTAGAGTCTCTGAAGTAGAAGTGTGCCTGGGGTGATGGAGGACAGCAAGGGGGCCAGCAGGCAGGAACTGAGTGATTGAAGTGACTATTAGAAAGAGAGGTCAAAGCAGAAGAGTCATGTAATATCAACATTTTTTTAAATTAAAATTTATTGAAGTGCCAGTGGTTAGTAAAATTACATAGGTTTCAGGTGTACAATTCTTAATACATCAGCTATATATCACATTGTGTGTTCACCACCCAGAGTCAGTTCTCCTTCCATCACCATATATTTGATCCCCTTTACCCTTCTCTATAACCCCCTCCACCCTTACCCTCTGGTAACCATTAAACTATTGTCTGTGTCTATGAGGTTTTTTTAAATTTTATTTGTTTGTCTTGTTCCTTTGTTGCTTTCAATTTTATATCCCACATATCAGTGAAATCATATGCTTCTCAACTTTTTCTATCTGATTTATTTCACTTAGCACAATAATCTCAAGATCCATCCATGTTGTCACAAATGGCACTGTTTCATCTTTTCTATGGCAGAGTGATAGCAACATTTTAAAAGGATCACTCTGGATTCTGTGTTGAAAATAAAGTTTATATGGCCAGAGAATTAAGTAGAAAGAATAGTTGGGAGACTATTGAAATAAAACAGATGCGAAATGATGGTGATATAGACCCTAGGCTTTGCATGGTAGGATTCTGGATATATTTTGAAGGCAGAGTCCTTAAAACTTATATTAAGGTATTATTTAAAAATAATACTCTGTTTGATTGCATAGGATAGAAATCATATACGAGACAGATTCTATTATTATTTTGTAATAGTTCTAGATAGAATTTATTATTCTTCCTTAACATGAAAAAGTGTTGAAAGTCTATCTGGCTTATACTCACCCACAAAAATGTCTTTTTTTTTTTTTTTTATTAATGAGAGTGCTAGATGCTTGGAGATATATTTTATAGATTGTTCATAGGTTAGTTTTTAAGATGAACTTGGCTCTTCTATGGTGTATCATTTCTCAGTGCATTGAACATAAACATATCTACTAATTATAGAAATAGAGTAAGCCATGCCCAATTTTAATTTTAAAATTTATTTTCAAAATAAATACCATAATTAAGAAAGATGATATACACATACATACATCACACATATATTCTACCTTTTAAAATAGGTCTTCCTAAACTAATAATAACACTGTTTCTTTTATTACCCATTATTTGAAATGAGGAGGCTGACATTCTGAAATGTTTGCAGATTTATCTTACATTTTTCCTCTTTTCTCTAAGTGCCAGTTCTGGTCAGAAATTTAAAAGCAGATCAAGTATCAGCAACCTATTTAACATTGTTGTCAAAATCATTCAACTTCACATATAACTGCTCTCTAGATCTTTGACTCACAATTACAAGGAGGTATCTACTGTTTTCTTTTTCAGTCTTTTATCCTAATCTCTATTTTAGCAGCTTATTTTCTTTCTAAACAACTGAAAATTATGTCATAACTAGTTTATTGCCTTTTACTGACATAAAGACATTGAAATTTCTAGGTTGTAAGAAGTGATGTGATAATGGAAAAGACAGAGATGAAAATGATTAAAGTGAATACGAGAGAGTGAATGTACCATAGTGGTAAAATCCAGTCATCTTCCTAGATAGAAATCTGATTGTCCTGAACATCTTTTATATTAGCTTAAGTTTGGCAGTCTGGGTCTTACTGACAGTTAAAAAATGTGTGTTGAAAGTTTCATTTTCTTTTTCAATTTGAGTACTGATAAACTCATTTCTTTTGGCAAAACCAGCCTTCTTTTTATTGGAATTTAGGCAGTTATCTCATCTTTTCATGGATAATAGGGCCCTAAATGATGACAGAGATGGAGAAAAAAAGATCTCATAATAAATATTCTCAGTCCTCAATTTGATTCCATACACTTAGGGGTTCTTCATGTTTCACTGAGATCATTTTCAGTTGTTCAATACCTCACAGATTTTTCTCTCCAGCCATATCTTTCCCCTGAATATCAGGTTGTACTTGTATGTATATCTACCTACAATTAATGAATCCCAAACTGAACTCTCAATCTGGCCTTCTTCCCATTATGTCACTTTTTCCAAACTCCATAGCAGTGACCTTTTTCTTAATTAATAGCACTTAATTCTTCCAGTTGCTCTGCCCCCCCCCCCCATCAAGTTTGGATTTATTCTTGACTCCTCTCTTTCTCCCTTATCTCATATCCAGCTATAAGTAAATGCTGTTTGCGGTAATTTTTATGTATATATAACATCTGACCACTTCTCTTTCTGAACCATCAACTACAGACTAGACGATTTCAACAGACTTCTAAATGCTCTTCTACCACTTGCCTTACTTCTTTACAGTTTATTCCCATTATAGCAACTGAGCAATCCATTTAAAACATAATTAATTTTCATATCACTTTTCTGCTGAAAACCTGCATTGGTTTCCCATTCCAGTTAAAGTAAAAGCCAGAGTTCTTACAGTGGCCTGTATGTCCCTTGGCCTACTGTTACTTTTTTTATACAAAAATAATGTTCAAGATGTAACAGGAAAAGAGGCCCAGATAAACAGGTCTGGATCTCAGATGAAAACACTGAGGGGCTCACTTTAGGAATAAGTAAATATCAGAGGAGTTCTTGACAAAACCATAATCCAAACTCCATTTAGCTCAGTCACTGATTGTATTAATATGATAGTTATCCCTTTCAACTCTATTTGCTAGGCAGATAGGATAAAAAATCCTCGTCAGAGGATGTCAATATTATCTAGAGCCACAATTTTTGCACACAATTTGTGCTATTTCATTAACACTAGGTGTATTATGAGATAGGATCATATGATCAAAAATAAAGAGAACAATAGAAGCAGATTCACATGTGATCTAGTAATTAGAGATAGTAAGTAGGAACATTAACAAAATAATAATTAATAAGTTCAAGAAAACAGAGGAAAACATGGATGAAAAGTTAGAGAATGTTACTATACAATTAGAAATTGAAAAAAATAACATTCTAGGGCTAAAACTGAGAACTCTATAAGATTAGAAACAGCAGAATACACCATTCAAAAAAAGAATCCAATTTGAATCCTTGAAAGACAAATAACATCAGACATATGGAATGTATGCATGTGATATGGAGTACTACAAAGAGAAACAAAATGTGGCAGAAGCAATATTTGGCTAGAGAATGGCCAAGAATTATCTAAAATTGATGAAAGACTTGAAGAAATATTATGCTGGAATACTTCTAGCACCATATATATATATATATCTCATAGCAAGGCTCTGAGAATCAGAGACCAATAGAAAATCTGAAAAGCAGTAAAAGTAAAATAGGCACTTTATCTTCAAGTATTAGAGCTAATTACTCAGTGGAAATGATGGAAGCCATAAATCAATAGAATGAAATCTTAAAAAGGTTAGAGAAAAGACATGCCTACATGAATTTTATATCAAGCAAAATAATTCTCGAAAAATGTAGACAAAATAATGACATTTTCATACAAAAATTGAGAAGTCTCTACCAGCAGTTCTGAACGAACACAAATATTTAGAGAATTCCTCAGGAAGAAGTAAATAATTCCAGTTAGAATTATGGAAATTCAGGAGGTAAGATAAATATGTGGTGCATTTCAAATGTATATTGTTCATGTGAAACCACAATAATATGATTTATGGTGGTTAAAATATGTGAAGAATTAAAATACATGACAATACAAATATGTGAGAGTGTAATAACCAATTTTACTGTTAACATTCTCACTTTTTCCAACCTCTTTTTCTAGAGGTAAAAGCTGGGTGACTTTCAATGTATTAATGTTGACTGCTTTACCAAACATTTTGCCATTGGATAATATAGTCATCCATCTTTTCCATTTCTAACATCAGTTTTCTCACTGTTTGCTGCCTACTTACTAAACCAATGCCACATGTTCAAAGTACTTCTTAAAGTAAATATCCCATTTTAAATTACTAATACCTATATTAGTTAAGATAATGTCACATGCTACAAAAATTAATAAAAACACAAACAAAACAAAGTTTTGGTTGGTTTGTATGACTGAGGGTTATTTTTTGCTCAAGTACTATCCAATACAAGTGCTTTTGGTTGATAATTAGCCTTGTATGAAGTGATTCAGGACCTTGAGTTCCTTCCATCTTAGGTTTCCATCTTAGGTATTTTAGGATCTTGAAATCCTCTATATTAAACTGGCAAAAAGAAAAAAAAAAAAAAAAGACTGAATTAAGCAGAGCTGTTTTTCAGCCTGAGGTGACATCATTTTGACCTGCATGACATTGGTGTCACTGCCTACAGGTGACAAAAAAATTAGAATTGTAGATTTGGATGGACAATAGGCTTCCTATAGGAACTCTTATATTAGAAAGGAGAGATCATGAATTTTGGTTGGACAGTTAACCAGGTCCTTCATAGAAGACTTTTTGAATAAATTTGCAAACAAAGCTTACTTGTCATCACAATAATGTTATACCACATTCAAAATTAAATAGAGTCAATGAGGTATCTAGGGTGCAGGGATAGAAGTGCGATGTATTTTTTTCCATTATGTAGAAACTTTTAGTTAAATCACTTATCGAGGAGTGCATATCACTAAAATGACAAGCATAAGTTGAAAACAATCATGCAATCACTCTATAATATGATATAAATGTTGAAAAAATACATACATTTTACTGGCGAGAAATTTTGTGCATTTTAACCTATCTCCAATGAATTTAATTAAAAGACCCTAGAAATAAAGAGAAGATATCGGTGAGAGTGTTTTATATGTGGATCTTTTATAAATGCTCCTTTAATATCAAGCAATAGTAGTAGAGTCTTAACGTTATGTAAACTTTCAAGATTTAGACTAGCCTTTCAAAATTTACTCCTCTTAAAATTGAGAGGGTATATAAAACAAATCAAAATGTGCATAATTAAAGAGATTGTACTAAAATGATTAATCTCTCAAAATCACTCATAGTTTACTAGTGGAAAAAGCAAATTATAATTACAGTCCTCTCATTTGTGACCTAAGTCCATACCTCCAGAGAAGAGAGATGACTATTTTGACAATATAAATTCAAACTCACAGGTTATTTGCATATATTAGATACTCACTGCAGTATCAAGCTCAGTGAATTATAGAACATATTTTGTGAGACAAAATAAGAATATAACATATGAAATATAATATTAAATATTATATTTAATAATATTAAATTTAAATTTAATATTCAATCTAAATTAAATATCTACTTTTAATTATTCATACTAACCATTTTATATGGAAGCACTACTTTTTAGGTTTTAATTTACAAATAACAACATTTAAAACAATTACATTCATCCATAGATATATTTATTTATCAGAATCAAATGAGATTGCTGTTTAGAAACTGCTCAATCTTATATAGTACCATTATGCCTTCTACTGTGTTTCCCCAAAAATAAGACCAGGTCTTATATTAATGTTTGCTCCAAAAGACGCATTAGGGCTTATGTTCAAGGGATGTCATCCTGAAAAATCATGCTAGGGCTTATTTTCTGGTTAGGTCTTATTTTCGGGGAAACACGGTATTAGTTTGCCGAACCCATTTAGATATAGTAAAAACCTCTCACCAGTTACCCATTTTCCATATCCTTATTAAATTAATGCTAAAAAATTGTGTCTATAAAGCATTGAGTTCATTCATTCTAGTTGAGTTCCTGTTCAAAAGGCACCTTCCAATATGACACAATAAAGACATAATTAAAAAGTTTTAAACATCATATTAAATGATAGTTATATCTGATCAAATACATATTAAATTTTTATTGTATTTCATTTTGCCCTTGATTTATTATTTCAATACAGTAGTTGCATTTTTTAACTTCATAGCATATTCATTGATTTCAACTTTATAATAATTATTAAGACAGCAATCAACTTGTTGATTTTTCTTTTGTTTGATATGGAATTTTTATTTGGATTTCACAATGGAGTTTTTGAATAGACAAAGTAGATGAAGACCTAAGTCTGACGTGTTTATTTTGCCTCCAGGGAAAACACTGGAAAAATTAATATAGGCATTTTACTGCCATAATCAAGGAAGTTTTCCAAAAAGCAAGGAAAACGTTTGTTGTCTTCAATAGAGCCCATTAATGTGGCTGCTAATGACATCTACATTAGGAAGAGCTCTTCCTTCTCCTTGGGATCATGAACATACAGACTTTGTGATTATTAGCTATCGAATGTTAACTATAATTGAAAAGCTTTTTGGTGTTGTTATTTAAAAAATATCTTAATAATTTTCTTGTAATATTTTAAAATTTAAAATGGTCACTTGCTGTGTTGGGTTCTAAAAATTTAGTGAAAATTCAGTAGCTACATATTAAACCCAGTTATTAATCCCATAAAATTGTTTATACCAATAGTGTTTTTTTCTCTCTCCAGATCACATATACTTACTGAATACCACAATTTCCCCATTATTAAAGTAAGCACTAAATCAAGAAATAAAATGTTACATAATTGGCATTAAGAAGAAATAAACTGCTACTAAAGTGATTCATCTAATGAGGTTAATTTGTGCATTTGGAGCTAATGGGAACCCTTCCATTTATAAATTTAGATTTAAGGTTGATCCTTCAAGAGGATCCATCTCCTAATGTTAACTACTGGAGTGGTTCCCGAAAGGGTGGGAGTTTAGCAACTTGGTGAAGAACTAGAGAAGGACATGGGTAATTTGATAAAGTCCTCCAAATAAGTCTGATATCCTTTCCCCTTCCTTAAGTATCTTGTATCTAATACATGTGTTTTTTAAACTGGGGCAATTGAGAGTCAGTTTTGTGTAATATGTCCAGAATATCAGATGAGGCGATAGAAATGAAACATGTCCTCATCTTCAAATACAGTGCTCTTTCTAATGTGTCATGTTTTACTACAGCCCTCTTAAAATTATCTTACTGTCTGTAACAATTTATCACTTCATTTCACAAATGCACATGGATTCTTTGACCTCTTTTTAAAATGCTTTCCCTTAACTATTGTACAACAGGGTGTCCAGCAGGGAAATACTCAGATATGAATTGCCTGAGTTATTCTTAACTTGATGGTTCCTGACAAACTTGGAGGTATCAATACATTTTTACCAGTTTTTGCACAGATTTTGTCTTTGTTTATTATTTTAGGTTTTGGAACATACTATTGGAGTGTTTAGTCAAGGATAAAAAATGTCACAGCTTTTACCCTAATAGCTAATTTTGATTAACTCATCCAACCAATGGTTTGTATTTCCATACTGTGGTTTCAGTAATTTCATAAGTCCAGACACTACTATAACTAGGAGGATAATTTTAGAGGCCAGCAGACAGTGCTGGTGCACATTCCTTTTATGGTACTATGGACAAGTAGATAAAAAAGAGGTATTATTATGCAGCCTGCATCTGTCAGTCCCTGCTCAATGTACCTGCTTCTTGAGTGACTCTTTAGGAGCTTTATTCAGGAACAATCTAGTCAGATCAAAATGGCTCATCCCCTTTCCTTCACATAGTCACTATGTAAATTATTTTATGTCCCTCAATTTAATGTCTGAGCTTGGAAAGGTACTCTTATTTTATGTTACATCTTGGACTTTCTTTTTACATATTAAATATTTATGTATACAAACTCCTAAAAAGATTATATTCTTTTAGTAGAGATTAATTTCTTTAAAAAAGTATTCATTGAGTGCCTACTATGTGCCAGACATTGTCCTCGGTCATATGCACAGAGGAGTTAATAAACAAAGTCTTTGCTCTTATGGAACTTATAGTCTGTTTGGGTCTTACATTTTTATACTGTGGTTGGTAAAGATTTTATATACCTCGGGTGCCAAAATATATATACACATGCCTTGTATTCATCTTTTGTTATCAATATATATTGAATATTACAATTTTAATATACCTTTTTCCTTTCTTAAAATGTGTATACATTTTTCGCACCCTCTGTATATGTGTGTGTATGCACATATATATATGCACACATATATATGCACATATGTATAATTTGTATACACACATCACACACACACATGTCTACACACATAGATATATACTGTGTGTGTGTGTGTGTGTGTGTGTGTGTGTATTTGGTGTTAAGTGCTAATAAAAAAAATGTGAACTAGGGGACAGAAAATTTCACAGGAGCGCTATATTAGCCAATCAGAAAATGTCCCCCTGATAAAGGAACACTTCAGGAGAGATATAGATGAAGAGAAGGTGATACCTGAGGGAAGGTGATATCTGAGTGATATCTGAGCCAGGGTGATATCTGAGGGAAGAACATTTCAGGCCAAGGGAGGAGCTTGCTTTGTATGTTTGTGAAATTACAAAGAAGTGGTGTGGCTGGAGCACTGTAATAGGAGAGTGAGAGGAGACCGGGTCTGAGACACTGTGAGGAACCAGGTTATACAGAGTTTGTGGGCTTAATGGAATTAATTGTGGGCTTTGGAATTTATTCTCTATAAAATGGGCATACACCGAAGGGTTTGAGATTAAGAAGGGCATGATCTGGTTTATAGTGAAACTCATGCAGAAGTATGCTGACTCACTGGGAGGCTATTAGAAAAACAAGAGGCAAGATCATGATCCTTGAACTGATGTGGGATTGTAGAGGAATCAGATTCTCAATATACTTCAGAGGTAGAGCCAATAGGCTTTGCTGGTATTTTGGAAATGGAATATAAGAGGAAGAAAAGTGAAGATGATGTCCTGGTTTTGGCCTGAAAACCTGAAATAATAGACATTGCCATCTTATTGAGAGGGAAAAATAATATTAGGTAAGTAGTGATTTCCAAAGTCTTACCTAGTAGTGAAACAATTCTCACTCAATATAAGTAAAAACTCCTCCAAAAGACTGGATTAGTTCAGTACCTCTTTATGATATTTCACAAGCATTTTCACACTTGCTAATGAAGGCTCTGGTTGGCAGCAGAGATTGGTGGAGCTGTTAGGGAAATATTCATGGAGGCTAAGAAATATCTTGCTTGACAGGCAGGAACAATTAGTACTTAAGTGGCTTTGGGGACTGGGAGTGGCCCCAAAAAAGAGAAAAAAACCTAGCTTAAAGGAATAACAATTTTTCCAGAGAATTTCTGACTTCACTTTTTGCTAGTAAAAAGAAAGAGGGGAGTTCCCCCCCTTCCCCATTAGTTGTGTTTTAAATCAGTACTAAATGTTTAAGTCTTGAAGTTAAATTGATTTAATTTTTCCTTTTAACGTAATTAGAAGGACAAGATTTTTTGTTTTTTTGATCCTGAGAGTAGAAAGGAGAAATGTAGGATGATGTACTATACTAACACTTCTCATACTGACAGCAAAATAGAAAGCATGATTAGAAAAAGATAACTTAGTAGAATATTTAAAAATAATATATAAATATAATTCTTCAAATTTGAACAATGGATTGATTTTTTTCTAAATATGTGCTTTTATATTTTTATGTCTTCATTTCATAAAATGTAGGCTATTTTATTGCTAGAGGAAACTATATATGTATTTTTAACGAATGTGGTAATTTAAAAAATACTACAGTGTACCAGAATGCAAGCATTCCCAGTAATGATATGATACCTTGTGATATGATATCAATATCCTACATACTGGGCTCCTATAGCAGTCTTTTTTTCCTGAAAACTATAAGACATTGTTGAAATAAAGATACAAATAAATGGAAAGCTATTCCATGCTGATGACTGGAAGAATTAATATTGTTAAAATGTCCATTCTACCCAAAACAATCTACAGATTCAATGCAATCACTATCAAAATTCAAGTGACATTTTCCATAGAAATAGACCAAACAATTCTGAAATTTGTATGGAACCACAAAAAACCCTGAATAGCTAAAGCAATCGTGAGAAAGAAGAACAAAGCTGAAGGCATCAAGCTCCCTGTTTCCAACTTTATTACAAAGCAATAGTTATCAAAACAGTACGGTATTCACATAAAAGCAGACTTATAGATCAATGAAGTAGAATAGAGAGCCCTCAAACAAATCCACACATATATGGTGAATTAATTTATTACAAAGGAGCCAAGAATATGCAATGAAGAAAGGAGAATCTCTTCAATAAATGGTGTTGGGAAAACTGGACAACCACATAGAAAAGAACGAAACTGGATCACCAACTTACCCCATACACAAAATGAAGTCAAAATAGATTAAAGACTTCAATGTGAGACCTGACACCATAGAACTCCTAGAAGAAAACATAGATGCTAAGCTTGTTGACAATGGTCTTGGCAATGATTTTTTGGATCTGGCACCAACAGCAAAGGGGGTAAAAGCAAAAATAAACAAGTGGGACTACATTATATAAAAGGCTTCTGTACAGCATCAACAAAATGAAAAGGAAACCATCAACAAAATGACAAGGCAACCTACTCAATGGGATAAGATATTTGCACAAGATATAGCTGATAAGGGGTTAATACCCAAAATATATAAAGAACTCATACAACTCAATAAAAAAAAAGAATGTTGAAATAAGAATGTCCAAGCCTGTAAAGAACTTTTTAAAAAATTTTATTTGTGTCAAACAGAGAATACACCTGGAAGCAAGATCACAGTGGATAAATGCTTCAAAGAAAGGACAATTTGCAGCTTCTTTTACACATTTGGAATTAAGGAAGGAATGGAAAGAAGAATACCAGAAAGTGGGAGAAAACAAGGCAGGATTGGTTGGTTACAGGATAAAGATTATGTGCTCTCTTGAGGTTGCTTCCACTTTAGAAGAGTTGGTCTGAAAGTTGGCATTTCAGAAGTGTGTTAGCCTAGATGCACAGAAACAATAAACAGGGCTTGTTTAAAGCAAAACTTTTACTAGAAAGGTTATATACCTGTGGTGTGACTTCCCTTCATAACCTGCTCAGTTAGGAATTTATGATCAGATCACTCTGAGATGTTGCTTTCCATAGAACCCCGTTTTCATCCACCCACACTCCAATTAAAAATTAACAAAGGACCTGAATAAGCATTTTTTCAGAGAAGATATACAGAAGGCCCACAGGCACATGAAAAGGTGTTCAGCATCACTAATCATTAGGGGAATGCAAATCGGAACCACATGAGATATCATCTCACACCTGTTGGAATGGCTATTATCAAAAAGACAAGAAATAAGTATTTGTGAGGATGTAGAGAAAATGAAAACCTTGTGCACTGTTGATGGGAATGTAAATTGGTGCAGGCATTATGGAAAACAGTGTGGAGGTTCCTCAAAAACTGAAAAATAGAACTACCATATGATCCAGCAATTCCACTTCTGGATATTTACACAAGGAAACAAATACATTAATTTGAAAAGACATATGCACCCTCATGTTCATTGCAGCATTATTTACAATAGCCAAAACATGGAAACACACTAAGTGTCTGACGACATGTTGAAGTAAAAAATGTCTAGACATGTAGAGAATTTAAAAAATAACATATACATAATTGCAAGAAAAGAAATATAATTAGAGGGCATTACACTACAAGTTTCTAAAATATATTTACAACTTGCTATTATTAAACTATTAGATATTTTCTTAAGTATAAGCAAACATATGACTAGAAGAGAATATCAAGTCCAGAAAGAGATACGAATATAATTAAGAACTAACTTTATGATAAAGTTGATATTTCAAATCAATGAATAAAGATTTTTAAACAGTGCTTTCAGAATTCATTTGCTACTTAGAAATTAAAGAACTTAAATCTTCATTTCATATCATAACCTCAAATGATTTTTAGGAGTTCTGCTTCTGACCAAGTTGGAGTAACAAAAACCCAGTGAGTTCTTTCACCATCAACTGGACAAAAATATAGGAAACCACTGAAAGACAAGAAATAAACCAGTGACCCTTTTATTGCCTTGGATTTCTGTCTGGAAGCACAGTTCAGAACTCAATTCATGGAGAAGATTCCAAAGAGAACACAAATTCATGCCAACAAATCTTATTTATAGTGACAGAAAGCATCAGTGGTTGCCTGTGGCCAGGCATGAACAGAATTTGTGTTCAAGTAGGAGGGACTGTTAAAAAAAAAATCCAAAACTTGGAAATAGGCAAATGGGTGATTGCATGTCTTTTCAATGTCATACTAGAGCTTATTGAGCAGGTTTATCTAACAAGGATTATCTAACCACTAGAGACATGTATGATGGATTATAGTATTTTGCACATTTGTAAAGGTAGGTTTTGGTGAGTAGAAAACTGATAATGATGCAGATGATTCTGTTTCTATAACAATGCAGATTAATTTTGTCCTGTAGAAGACAGAATGTAATAATAGATTGGAACAATTTTTTGAAATGGATAAATTTACTAGGTATTCCTGATTTTATATGTTAATTTGAGCAGCTAGAAATAGCTTTAGTAACGTGTTTTATTGGTGACTGAGATTGATATGCCAGAACTTCCTTGCACAATGTAGAGGAAGGAGTCCAACAGTTTAAGAAAATAAACGTTGGATTATTTATCATACACGACCTGTGCACTCCCCATCCATTATATATCCTAAGGAGACCTAGAGGGTCCTTGCTTAACTAAGACATTTTGCACCAAGGTCCTTGAAAAGCCCTGTGGTGACTGTCTTCTGTAGGTCAGTGATGACCACATGGGATGCTGTCAATGAGACAGGTCCCCTGATTGTTTCAGGGATGATGAGATAGAGTCACAGAGGCTACGTGTCAGTGCTTAAATTAGACAAGAGACATAGGTTATAACAAAGGGCAGTAGGGATGAGGTATAATGTAAATATTTTAACCCACTGGAATCTTTGGAGAGAGATAGTTTTTTTTTTTTTTTTTTTTAATGGTATGTATCAACGATGAATTTACTCATTGTGGAACCAACAGGATGATATGTTATGATGAAAACATAGGCATATAATGTTGTACATATTTGTTTTTAATATGTCATTAATTCACAGTTTTTCTTCATTATTTAAAAATATAATTTAATCCCACTTTGACAAACTATATATTATTCTGAATTTAGTTGTTTAGTAGTATTTAGATTTGATTAAAAACAAGAAAAGATTAGTCTGAAGAAATTATTACATACTAAAAGTTTTATTTTTTCTATGCTATGTTGTGGATGAATGGATGAACATGTATATCTGAGCTACTAGTAACAGAACTTGTACAAATTCACAGTTATATCAATAACTTTAAAGTTATAAATGTTAAATATAATCTAACAGTTTAAGATGAACATTCTACATAAGGAACTGAAAACTTGATTTGATTTTATTCTATGTCATAGCAGTAAAAGTATATATCTGAAGATTGAGAATTTATGGAGATATTGAACTGAACTAAGTAAATTAAACAAGATTCTAATAAAAGTATAAACTTTTGAAATTAAATGGTATAGAGATATAAGAAATTCACCTATGGAAGTTATAGCTGAAATTAAGTTTGTAGAAAGAAATCTAACTATTAAAACCTTATGTATTAATAAATGCTGGAGACGTGAAAGACTATAAATTGTTCATATAATTCTAGAAGGATTTGTTTGACTTTGATCATTCATTAATTTATTCAGTCCATAAGCATTTATTGAGCTTAGCATCTGCAATATAATACATTGCTGTGTTATGGGTATGAAGTTACATAAGACTTTCTCTAACTTCAATGAAATCAAATATTCATAAAGATCAAATTAATTTTGATGCAATTTTAAAAGTGATAATATAGATATACAGCACATATGCTCTTAATGAATAGATATGTGATCTATAAATTTTATAACATCAATAACCATTCTAATGTTATGAATTATGTTAGTGTGATATCAATATTTTCCAACTTTAAAAATATTGCTTTATTGTATTTATATATTTTTTATCAAGCAAACAACCTAGCAATCCTTACAACAGAAAAAAAGTTGTCACAGTTTCAGTAAGTTAGAAAACAGAACTATAGTTTGTTCCTCTGAATTTGCTCCTTTCCCTTGGGCTGCACTTAAACTACTGAAAACAAAAACTTTACCTGGTTAAGGGTTTGAAAGAAAGCAGTTCTTGGGGTAGCAAAAAAGATCGTGCAAGGGAGACTGAAGAGTGTCAAACAAAGGTTCTATTCTACAATTACGCCTTCTGTATACCTCAGGAGTCAAACCCGGACAACCATGTCACACTCCACATTACCCATATTGACTCTTTACCTTTATCTTGCCCTAAGCATTTTCTTCTTCCTTTCCCCTCATATCATCTCATGATTCTTCTTCAGTGAAAGGGGGACTCCAGAGTGCCATTCTGGAACATGTGAGAACACAGAAGCACTATGCCCCCGGTTTTCCCCTGCATACCTTACAGGTAACTGCAAGAGACTCTGACAGATTCTCTATGAGAAATTCTAATTAAAGATTACATGCAACAAAGATCAAATTTACAGATTACACATCTATGCTAAATCCTCGTTTAGTAAGTTGTATTGTCTCCCTACAAATTACAACTAACTAGACCATTCCTCAAATTCCTGCACACAGTGACTTAGAAGGTTCAGCCACCCTGATGATGGGCTTCCATTCCTCAAATACCACACACCACCAAAACTAACCAAAGATGAAATAGATAATTTGAATACTTCTGTAAATATTAGAGAAATTAATATGTAGTTTAAAAGCTTTTGGAAAATAAGTGTGCAGATGGTTTTACCGAGGAATTCTACTAAGTACTTAAAGAAGAATTAATATCAGTCCTACACAATCTCTTTCACAAAACAGAAGGGAAAGGAACACTTCCAAACAGTTTCTTGAAGGATAGCTTTACCTCGATAGCAAAGCCAGATGAAGATTGTACAAAAAAAGCAAACTACTTCCTCACATAGAAACAAAAATCCTCAACAAAATATCAGCAAATTGAATCGAGCACTATATTAAAAAATTTATATACAGTAAGCAAGTGAATTTTATTCCAGATATGCAAAGCTAGTTCAGCACTTGTAAATCCATTAATGTATCTGCATACTAAAAACTACAAAACCATGATGAAAGACATAAAGAAGACCTAAATAAATGGAGAGGAAAACCATATTTATGGATTGGAAAGCTCAGCATAATAAATATGTCAATTCTCTACAAACTGATCTATAGAATAAATATAATTCCCATCAAATTGTCAAGATTTTTTTGAAGACATAAACAAATATATCTTAAAATAGTACAGAAAGACAACAGAACTAGAATAGCCCAAGCTAAGTTTTAAAAAAGGAGAATTGATTGGTTTTTCTCCCAACATAATTTCCTGCTTCTTTGGATGCTTGTTTATTTATTTTTTTATTGAATGACAGGAAATGTAAATGTTACTTGACTGGGTGCCTTATACTTTCATATTTTTGGAAATAGTCTAGCTCATTATTCTCAAAACAGTTTACTTACTTGGAAAGAGTTTGATTTGTTCTGGTCTTGTTTTGAAAATTTGTTTTTCAAGACAAGAGCAGCATTTAATCGAGCGCTAATTTGACTTCCTAACTGAGTCAAGTCTCTTCTGAGGACTCTCACAATGCACCCTGAACTAAGAGGTTTTCAGTCTGGCTGGTGGGAGCAGGCACTATTTCTGGTCTTGGGTGAATACCCGATATTGGTCGCTCTTATTATGTCAGGTGTTTTTATTCCTGGTCCTTCTGTCTCCTCACATTCAATGCACCAATGAGTACTTGTCTGTATGCTGGAGGTGAGCCCTCCACAGTTCTCTGGGGTTACCTCTCTGTGAAGCTATCATCTCATGGGTACTTTTTCCTTTGACTCTAGTCATCTTGGTCTTTCTGGATTTTCAGCTGTTTTCTCTACCCAGGGAGTCTGCCAATCTCCTGTGTAATCCCTCCCTGTACAGAAGCTTGGAAATTCTTTCAAGACAGTAAGCTGAGGCAGTCGTAGAACTCATTTCATTTGTTCTCCATCGTTCAGGGATCACTATCCTTCTTCTAATATATTGAAATGTTGTTTCATATATTTTATATGCTTTTTTAAGGTTGTTTCAAGTAGGAGGGAGAATTCGGTCCCTGTTACTTTTTCTTGTCCAGATGGAAAAATCCCACCATTTTATTTTTTACGTGGAAAACTTTAATGTTTTCTATATATGTTCCTTTCTTCTATTTTGACTCTCTTCTAGTAAATTCCCTTTGCTGCAACCAGAGTAATTCTTCTAAAACACAGAGTTGATCAAGAACTCTGCTAAAAAAAAGAAAAAAAAAGAAGCTTTCATGGCTTCTCATAGCATTTCACATGAGAAATAAGAGGTTTAATAATAAAACCTTAATACAGTTTAGAGGCCTTCCATCTAAACCATCTAAATCTGGCCTTAATCCCTCCTGTCCAGTATTTTCTAAGTCTTCCGTTTGTACCCTATCCTTCAGCCATCCTTAAATTGGAGTTCTTCAGGGGTATGACACAGTCTTGCATCTTTAGATGTTCACACATCCTAGCCCCTTCTCCTAGCTATCCCCTATGTATTCTTTATGTCTTCATTTAAAGTATTCTTTTTCTAGATTTAACTCAATACTTAGCATGTAACAGACACATAATAAATATTTCCTTTAGCATGTTATTATTTGGGATTGGTGTGGATAGGATAGAGTTGAAAATACACACGAATCCCGGATATATGGGACATTTTGCTTTTAAAATTAAATTAACTCTAAATAAAATTATGTTACTATTACTTATATTCTTAATATATTTTTATTTCTACTGAACAGTTATGAGTATAGCTGTTTTCAACAACTCAAGTTTGCAATGGAGTTTATCCACCTGCTCCTTTCTCATCATTCCTACTGAATCATCTGGCTTTTCTCCAGGCCTTTTTGTTTAGTGCCAGATTTCTCCCAATTCAAGGTTGGCATAATCATTCAGTTTATTTCAGGAAAGGCCCTTGTACTGCTTTCCCAGGCCAGCTGGCATCTTCTTCAAATCCTTTCCAATATTCCTGTCCTATCTCATGTTCCAGGTTCCTCTTGCCTTGGCCTTTCTCATAACACACCAGATTCTCTAATGAGGCAAAGGCTATTTGTCTTGACTGGTGGTGGCAGAATTCTTAGTCTTAGTCCAACCCACTGAGCAGAAATTATTTAACTAGAAAGAAAAGATGGCATTTCAATTATTAAAAAAACTTAAAGGATTAAAAACAAATTTATCTACACTTTAAACAAGATCCTCAAGAGAATATTCCCATAAAAATATAATTTTGTTAATTATTGACATAAAGCTGTACTTTGGAACATTGTTTCAATTATTTTAAATTATTTTAAAGTGTGTGTACAGTGATGTTTTTTTGAAAAATAATTATTTTTCTCTGTGTTTAATTTTTGGAGCCATCTTGAATACAGTCTGGGTTAACATTTGAATCACATATCCACATGTCATAAAATATTTATGAAGTACAGCTATGTACAAAGCACTGTGCTTAATTTTGGGGACATATAAGGATTAACGGTGGATCAACAGTGGTCTCTGCCTATGTACCTATGTGTGAATAGATCACCAGAAGTTATTGGTACAGAGCTGAACTACAAAATTTTAGAATATCTACAATACCTAACTATATTATCTACCTGTTATTATTTTTGTACTTTGAAGGAACTTATACAGCAATTAAAATTTGTCTTCCTTTTTATCCTATTGGTTCTTTGTTTGTATCCCAGGAGCACAGAATTGGATTAATATTTATTTTTGTTTTATCACATACTCCCATCAGTGACTCTTGCATACCTTATTAGTTTGTTTTTGTTTTCAAGCTATCATATAATGGATACCCATTAACTGAACACCCAGCTTAAAAATCAGAACATATAATGAACTGGTCTCTGCCATTACTAACCTCTACCTAACTCTCAGCTCCTTCTAGTCACAATTATCTTGAATCATATATAGACATTATTGTGCTATTACAAATATGTCTTAGTCATAGCTAAGTATCCTTAGCAAATAGATTTTTTGTTTTAATTTTTGAATTTTACAAAATTACAGTATTTTAACTATTGGACTTAATTTTCCCACTTAAATTTAGATTGCTTACATTCATTACTGTTGTTGCATGTGACATTTATTCATACGCTATTTGTCATTGTTGCATTCTGTGAATACACAATAATCATTACCCTTTTTTCTGTCAGTGACTGTTTATAAGTTTGCGCTATTACAAACATTACTGATATAAACATTCTGTATATATATCTGGTTCACCTTTGCAAGAGATTCTCTTTGGTGTAAAATTATCTGAGTTAACCACAAGTTTCCTAAAAGTTATCAGGAAAAATAGGAATGTTTTAGGCTGATTTTGTTATAATAAGAGTTAATGTAGCCCAGACAAATTCTATTTATTGTAATGTACATATGTGTAGAAATGTAACATTTATACTTTTTTTGGAAGTTCATTTTGTCAGAAATCTCAAATTAAATTCAACCTGCAAATACAGAGGGTGCCAAAAAAATGTACACGAATTTCAAGAAAGGAAAAACTACTAAAATTGTAATACTCAATATATACTGATAACAAAAGACGAATGATACAAGTCATTTTTGACTTCTGCAATTACAAGAGGTGCTCAAAGTGGTTACCATCAGCATCCATCCAGACACTTCTGATTATGGTGAACTACTGCTTGAACAATGTTGACCAAAGTGTCCACTTGTATACATTTTTTTGGCACCCCGGTATTTTATTTTTGTTGTCTTATTTTCAAATGTACACACAGTGCTCTTTTTCCTTATTAAAAAGAAAGCTAAATACTATGTTGTAGCTCACTTGGTATATCAGTTTATGTGAACACGACATCCATTTCTGCACAGGACAAAGATTTCTTGTTTCAGCTAAAAATAGTAAGGCAAGAGTTGTTACTAGATTTGACAAATTGAGAGAAACCAAGAAGAATTGTCCAAATATTATTTTCTCATATGATAAAACACAGAAGTTTGAACAAGCAATTTGGAGTAAATGAATTCAGTGATATCTGTTCAGTGTTGATATAATTCAACACCATTTTCAGTGGACTCTTTTACAAACTTAATTTGAGATTATCTTTTTGTCCTAAACCTTCTTATTCAAATCACTTATCTTGTATCTCTTTTACACAAAGCAAAACTCACAAAATTTTTTTCTACAACCAGGTAGGACAATCCTGGTGCTTCCTGGAGGTACCAAACAGAAGACTCACAGTTACTTCTTTTAGGCTTGGCTTTATGCTCTGATATTTTTTAAGTTGCATTTGTAAGTTATTACTTTACCACAAGGTTGCACTAAGAAGCTTTCATAAACACAAGAATCACCTATTTAATTTTCTATAATTCATTTCTCCAGAGCAGTAGAATGTTCCTCTTGGATTCACATGAAGGTATTCATACTCAAATAAATTTCCTGCATTGTTAGAAATAGTGTGCATAGGAACAAAAAATGAATTTACCTCACAAATAAAATATAACAGATAAAAATTTATTTACAATAATTAACTATTATCTTTAAAATTGTTTGATAGATTGTCTCAGGCATGAAAATAAATTTAGTCAGGGGTTTTATTTTTTTCTAATTTCTTTGACACTTAAAAAGTAGTTTTTCTTTCTAAAAAGAATTTTTAATTATTTGGGAGAAATCATGGTGGTATTTTAGCATATATTCTGATTATGAACTGTAAAACTTTAATACATTGTTAGCATTATATCAATGTTTCTTCATTACTTATATTAAGTAAAGTTATGTATTGGAATTTTATGAGTAATTTTACATATTAATCAATGTAAGATTAATTTTACATACTGCACATACCAACCTGGACTATTGGTATTGAGTTTTGTTTTGTTTTGTAACACAAGCACGCAAGCAAAAAAACAAACAAAAAACTTACACCAACAAAAGTGCTCCAAACCTAATTATGTCTATATATCAGAAACACATCATGTCACCTCTGTCATCTCTTTGACAAAAAGTGGCACTTTTGCTTTTAGATAAAGCTTTGCAATTGTTGACATATACATCTGCTACATCCTATTTTCTCCAGTGAGCATTAATTAACTTCCTCTTGTATGCCGGGCACTGTGATATGACTTGGGGAATCAAGGTTAATGACAATAGTGGATACAAAGCCTCCTTTAAGACAGTCACCGTATATTAGGATAGCAGTGCAGATGGAGTTATTAGAAAGACTTTCAAAGCTGTGTTCAAATTCATCAAAGAGTTTTCATTAGTAACAATGAGAATGGATTTATTTGAAAGGGACATTATCTTATTGCACGTTCTCAGGTTGGGTAGCAGAAGAAGCCCTGGGTTGGAAGGAAGAAGTTCTGGGTTTTAGTCTCAATTCAGTCAATAATACTTTGGAAACTTCAAAAGATCCTTTTTCCTCATTTGTTAAATACAAAAGTTAAGTGATCTTTCAATTTTCTTTGAGTTTTAACATGCTATGATTCTACTTATGTGACTGTATAATTAAGAGGTTTGCTCCACTAAAATGCAAAAAGAAAAAAAAATGGATTGCAAACTGAACATTTTGTAGTAACAGGACAATTAATATAGTGTGGCTTTTGATTGTGAACAAAAAGATATTATTCACTTTTACAGTTTAGTTCAGCAGTAGGCATCTTTCCAATGTGATAGGCACAAAACAACCCTTTACATACAAAACAATCCTTTGACTACCACAGCATTCCAGTCCACTGCTATTCATTACTGTAAATTTCTTGGTAGGCTAATTAGCATGATGTAAAAATATGGAGTATCACTCTAAGAAATTATATTTTATATTGAAGACTTTAATATAGTGGGATTTTACCAAGGATTTTCTTATTTCTGCCATATCTATCCTCACCTTTAATTTACATTTTTAAAAATTAAAATTTATTGGGTTGAGAATGGGCAACAAAACTACATAGGTTTCAAGTGTACAACTCTATAATACATCGTCTATATATTGCATTATGTGTTCACCACCCGGAGTAAGTTCTTCTTCCATCACCATATAGTTGATCCTTTGTACCCAATTCTACCATCTCCCCTCCCCCTTATCCTCTGTAATTTACATTTTAAAATGTTTGTTTATTATGGAAAATGTTAAACGTATTAAAACTGAGAGAGAATGATATAAGAAATTCGCTTGTATTCATCATAGAATTTTAACAATTACCAATCCATGATCAATCTTCCTTACAGTATCCTAATCACTCATGATAATTTTTAAGAAAATCCCATGTTGCATCATGTCGTTTATATAGCGCAGGAAAAATTCCTTAGTGATATTTTATAGATTTTATATTAAATTTGTAAATTAACGTAGGGAGTTCTGATGTCTTTATGGCACTGAAGCTTCCTGTCCCAGTTTAACTTTATGTCTTTGGTGATTTCAGTTTCTAGGTTTTTGTATATTTCTTGGTAAGTTTGCTTCTTGATTTCTATATATATGTGCATATGTATAAGTATATTAATGCATCTATATATATAATTTGTTCATCTAAATATGCACATTTTCTATCATAAATGGACTTTAGCCAGTTTTTGTTTTGTAATAGGTTTTCTCTTCATAAATGCAAATGGCCTAGTAATTTTTTAACCTTAATTCAAGATATGGGGATTATGTAAAGGTTTTCCTGATGTGGAACTTGAAACAAACCTTACTTGCTTATGCTATATTATTTTTAAATGTATTTTGTATTCTTTTTGATAATACTTAGATTGGTTTTTGCTTCAATAATTGTTGTAGAGACTGGGTTGTAGTTTGGTTTTGTTTTTTCAATCATTGCCTGATTTGAGGATCAATGGTATACTTCTTTCATAAAGTAAATTTAGAACTTTTCTTTCTTTTCCTATCTTCTGAAATAGTTGCAATAGAATTATCTCATTTTTTTAAAGGATTGGTAGAATTCCCTGTTGTTTTTTTATAGGTCCCAGGTGAACTCTAACCAGTTTCTCTTTTAGTTTTGACAAATGATATGGTAAAACTTTCTGGGTTCAGAAATTGAACTCAAAATTGAGTTCAATTTTGGTAAGTTGCACTTTTGGAGGAGAATTACTCTTTTTATCTAGAAGAACTATATTGGCTCAGAATTGTGCAAAGTGTCACTTATTACTTTTTAGCATCCCTAGCCCCTCTTGTGTATTTGTCATTTCTTTCTCTTCTTTCTTTGATTATTTCAGCCAGTGTTGTATCTATTTTGTTGACAATTTCAAAGGTCCAGACTTTGAATACTTTAGGTCCACTATTTTTCTGTTTTATCACTTATTTTTTCTTTATTAATGTATATTTATTAAATTATTTCTTCTGCTAACTTTTGGTTTAAGTTGTGGATCTTTTTCTAAAATTTTTAGTTGGATTTTTAATTTGTTAATTTTCTTCGGTTATTTTATTGATATAGAACTCAATAGCATTTATTGGCCTATGATAATTATTTTAACTATATCCCATATATTCTTCTGTGTCACGCATTTAATTTTGTTATTTTTCAAAAAATACATATTTTTGTTTCATATTTCTCTTTAATAGTATGCATTTAATTTCCAGTAGTATAAAAGCTGCAATTAAAAATGTATTTAGCTTTATTGTATTGTGATCAAAGAATGGTAATTGTATTATATCGAACTATTATATATGTTCTTGGAATTCATTGAGGTCTTGAGGCCTGTATCTTTTCAATATCTTTATTTTTTTCTATTTGTCTTGAATTGATAGAGGTACATTAAAATTTCTTACTATTAGTTTCTTTTATTCTGTAATCTCCTGCAGTTTCTTCTTCATGAAAGTTTATTTTGTGTTACTGGTTTCATAAATATTAATGTGTTATTTCTTCATTGTAAACATCAGCTTTATAAACTGTTCCACTTTGTCTCCTTTAGAGTTTTTTTATTTGAATTCCACCTTGTCAAAAATAAAGATTGATATCTCATGTTTTCCTCTTATTTTCATTTCTCTGGAATAGCTTTGTCTATTTTTAATTTTTTTTTACCTTTCTGAATCTCTTTGTTTAGGTGACTCCAGAATGTAGTATAGTATTGGATTTTGCTTTGTTAGCGAATTTGACCACTCTTTAAATAGGAAAATTAAGCCCATTTACTTTTATCAATGCAATTCATATGATTGTGCTTAATTCCATAATATTATTTTTGTTATATTTACACTTAAGTATGTCATACACTAAGACATATAATCCTCACTGTTTTATTGTTTTTTCCTCTCTTAAACTTTCTCTTTTCTTCTTTGGCATATCTTTTGATATTTAGAAACAGGTACATTTCTGTTCTAATGGTTATCTAAGTACTAATGAAACATACATGTTCCCTCACCCCTGTGCAGTCTTCAAAAAATAGTCCATGGGTGTTCTATGAGTATTAACAAATTTAGTGTATTTATTTCCTACAGCTACCATAACAAATAAGCACAATCTTGGTGGCTTAAAAAAAGAACAGAAATTTATTCTCTCAGTTTTGGAGGTAAAAAGTCCAAACTCAAAGTGTCAGCAGGCCCACACTCACTCCACAGACTCTATAGAAGATCCCATTCCTTGCTTTCCCCAGCTTCCGGTGGCATTTGGCATTCCTTTGCTGCATAACACCAATGTTGCCTCCATGTCACATTACCACCTGTTGTTCTGTCTGTTCTCCTCTGTGTATTTTATAGGGTTGTTTTCATTAGATTTAAGACATGCTCAAATAATCCAGGATAAGATCTCAAGATTCTTACTTTAATTACATCTGCAAAGATCATTTTTTTTTTCCAGATAAAGTAACATTTACATTTTTCAGGGTGATGTGGATATCTTTTGAGTGCTATTTTTCAGTTAAAATTTTTATTATTAAAAGTTATTCATCACCCAGCTTTTTTTTAACAGTGAGAAGTTAGTGGTATTCATTTTATTTTTCTAAATATATATATTCTTTTATTTTTCAATTATAGTTAACATACAATATTATGTCAGTTTCAGTTATACAGCATAGTGATTGGACATTTATATAAATGATCTACCTAATACATAGAAAAAAACACTGGGAGGCAGCCAAAATGAGGAGACAAAAAAACATCCCACATGAAAGAACAGAACAAAATTCCAAAAAAAGCCAAATGAACTCAGTAAGAATATTCACAAAAAGATAGGAGATAAAAACGGAGATATAAATGAAGATATAAAGTGGAGATATAAAAATGAACCAGTCTGAAATAAAGACTACCATAACTGAAATGAAGAATACATTAGAGGGAATCAACAGCAGATTAGGTAAAGCAGAGGAGTGGATCAGCTATTTAGAAGATAAGGTAGCAGAAAAAACCCCAAAAAGAACAGCAAAAATAAAACAGAATTCAAAAAATGAGGAGAGTTTAAGGGGCCTCTGGGACAACATTAAGCATACCAACATTTGCATCATAGGAATACCGTAAGGAGAAGAGAGAGAGCAATAATTGAAAACTGATTTGAAGAAACAACTTTGCAAAGAAAAAAGCCCAAGAAGTACAGTACATTCCAAAGAAGATGAAACTGAAGAGACCCACACCAAGACACATCATAATTAAAATGCCAAAGCGTAAAGACAAAGAGAGAATCTAGAAAACAACAAGAGAAAAGTAGTTAGTCCAGAGAGCTTCCATAAGACTGTCAGCTGATTTTTTAATAGAAACTTTGCAGGTCAGAAGGAATAGGCACAAGATATTCAAAATGATGAAAAGTGAGAAACTACAACCAAGATTACTCTACTTAGCAAGGGTATTATTTAGAATAAGGGCACAGATAAAGAGCTTCCCGGACAAGAAACAGCTAAAGGAGTTCATAAAAGCTAATCCAGAATTACAGGGAATCTTAGAGGAACTTAGAAGGAGAAGGAGAAGGAAAAGAAGAGGAAAGACGGAGACAAAGACAAAAACAGAGATGAAGATGAAGACAAAGAAGAAGAAGGAGGAGGAGGAGGAGGAGGAGGAGGAGGAGGAGGAGGAGGAGGAGGAGGAGGAGGAGGAGGAGGAGGAGGAGGAGGAGGAGGAGGAGGAGGAGGAGGAGGAGGAGGAGGAGGAGGAGGAGAAGAAGAAGAAGAAGAAGAAGAAGAAGAAGAAGAAGAAGAAGAAGAAGAAGAAGAAAAAAAGATAAAAAACATGAGCAATAAAAGGCAATAACCGAATGCCTTTCAACAATTACTTTAAATGTAAATAGATTAAATGCTCCAGTCAAAAGATAGGGCGCTGAATGGATAAAAAACAAGACCCTTACATATGCTGCCTACAAGAGACTCACTAGATCAATATACACATAGACTGAAAGTAAAGGGATGGAAAATATATTTCATGAAAATGGAAATAAAATAAAAAAAGAAAGCTGGGCTAGCAATACTTATACCAGATAAAATAGACTTTTAAAACAAAGGCTATAACAAGAGGCAAAGAAAGACCCAGTAATCCTACCTACTTCTTAGTATTTATCTGAAGAAACCAAAATACTACTTCAAAGGGACATATGCATACATATGTGCATTGCAGCACTGTTTACAATAGCCAAAATATGGAGGCAACCTGGGTGTCCATCAATGGATGAGTAGATAAACAAGAGGTGGTACATATATGTATATGCAATGGGGTATTACTCAGCCATAAAAAAAGAATGAAATCTTAATATTTTAACAACAACATAACAGAGCTAGAGGGTATTATGCTAAGTATAAAGGGTCAGAGAAAGACAAACCCCATATGATTTCACTTATATGTGGAATCTAAAGGACAAAATAAATGAACAAACAAAACAGAAACAAACTTATAGATACAGGGAACATTTTGGTGATGGCTAGGTCAGAGGGGAACTCGGGGAATAGGTGAAAAGGGGGAAGGGATTAAGGAGTACAAGTTGGTAGCTCCAAAATAGTCATGAGGATGAAAGTATAGCATAAGAAATGTAGTCAATAATATTGTAATAATTATGTACGGTGTCAAATGGATACTAGATTTATCAGGATGATCACATTGTAAGTTACATAAATGTTGAATCACTAAGTTGTACATTTGAAACTAATATAATATTGTATGCCTACTGTAAGTAAAAAAAATAAAAATAAATAATGCAGTCATTTTATTTTTTCAGTTACAATTGACATTCAATATTATTTTATATTAGTTTCAGGTATACAGCACAGTGGTTAGACATTTATATAGTTTATGAAGTGATCTCTCCAATTACTCTAGTACACACCTGGCACTATGCATAGTTTTTACATTATTGACTATATTCTCTATGCTGTAGTTTACATCCCTATGACTATTTGTAACTACCAATTTGTACATCTTAATCCCTTTAACTTTTTCATCCAGTCCCTCAATCCCCCTCTCACCTGGCAACAATCAATTTGTTCTCTGTATCCATGATTTTGTTTCTGTTTTGTTTGTTTGTTTATTTTGTTCTTTGCATTATACATATAAGTGAAATTATATGGTATTTGCTTTCTCTGACTTATTTCACTTAGCATAATACCCTCTAGGTTCATTCATGTTGTTGCAAATGGTAAGATTTCATTCCTTTTTATGAGTGAGTAATATTCTACTGTATATATGTACCCAATCTTTATCCAATCATCTATCAATGGGCACTTAGGTTGCTTCCATATCTTGGCTATTGTGAATAATGATGCAAAAGAACATTGAATAGAGTTTTTATTCCAGTAATATTGTGTAACGTTTATCAAACTGATCCTTCTGTTTATAATTATAGCTCTGGGTTAAAACAAAGCAAAACAAAACTGTTTAAAGATATTAAAAACAAAACAACAACAACAAAAAATGAGACACTGCATGGGCCACAATCTTTTATAGAAAAGAAGTGAACAAAATGATACTCTTGCTTTGTTGATTTTCTTCCTGAGGCCACTTTCTAGTTTCCTGAGATATACAGAGTAATGGGGTTCAAATAAAAATTTGCAGTCCTACTGGACTGACAAGACAGGGGTTTAAAAATACAAGAGCAGAAGGAAATTGAGGGGAAAATCTCATAAAGGATGCCCACTCCAAATTCTGCGTACATAGTACTGCACATATATTACCTTCAACTCTTAGAAGATTTCTGTAATATGCATTATGTCAAGCAACACTCCAAACAGCCAAGAGGAAATCAGAAGCTGGGAGGTCAACAAAATGAAAAGGGATTCCAATAGCTGCCTCTTGCTCAGAGAAAAAAGTTTGCTATTTAAATGTTGCAAATTCTAGCTTCCAGACCTGTGAGACAATACATTTGTTTTATTTAAGCCTCTCGGTTTGTGTACTTCATTATGGCAGCCTAAGCATTGAGCAAAATCATATGTAGCTACATTAAAAAAAAAAAAAAGATAATAAATCTTGACCAAGTGCAGTTTATTTCATGAATGTAAGGTTGGTTTAACCTATGAAATCAATCTATGTAATTTCAACACAATAACAGGAAAAAAGAAAAATATAGGATCATCTCAAAGATGCAGAAAAATTATGTGACAGAACTCAATACTGATTAATGATTTAAACAAACAAACAACCAAAAACTCCCAAAAAACTTTGAATACAAGAAAACATTCCCAATGTTGAGGACATCTATGAAAACCATGTAATTAATGCCACATATAATGGTAAAATACTGAAAAGTCTCCTAAAAGTGGGGAAAAAGAGACTCAGCCATCATTCGCAATACTTTTTTTCACCAATGAATTGAAAATCCTAGCGAGGAAAAAAGCAAAGAAAAAGAAAGAAGAAAGATTAGAAAGGAAGAAGTAATACTTTTTTGGAGGATGACATGCTGTATACTTTAAAAATTATAAATAATTTACAAAGGAAAACAATATAAAAAGGAAAGCCTAGTAGAACTAATGAGTAAATTTAACATGTTCACACAAACTCTTCCAGAAAATTGAAAAGAAAGGAATACTTTCCAATTTATTCTTTGAGGCCAGCATTACTTTGACACCAAAATCAGAAAAATGCACTAGAAGAAAAGGAAGTTGTATATTAATATTTCGTGTAAACACAGATGGAACAAGTATTGACAAAATTTTAGCCAATCAGATACAATATATACAAAAATAAAGTGTTTGTCCAAGTGAGGTTTATGCCAGTAATAGAAGTTTGATTTAACATTTGAAAATCAAAAATATAATTTAGTACATGAACCAACTAAGGTAGAAAAACCACACGATCACCTGCAGAAAAAACGTTTGATAAAACATTTGTTAAAATCCAAATTCTTTTTAAAAACACTTAGGAAACTAGGAATAGGAGATGTGTTAGTATTCTCCAGAGAAACAGAATCAATAAAATGTATCTATCTATCTATCTATCTATCTATCTATCTATCTATCTATCTATCATCTATCTATCTGTTATCAATCAATCGTATCAACTGTTGTCTATCTGGAGAAAGGAACGAAATGATAAAAGTGATGAAGAGGGGTTGGGAAAGGACAAAGACTTTTTTATAAAAGGAATTGGCTCATGTGATGTGGGGCTGGCAAATCTGAAATCCTCAGGGCAGTCTGGCACGCTGGAAACCCAGGGAAGAGTTTATGTTGCAGTTTTAAGTTTGAAGAGAGTTTGGAGGCATAATTTCTTTGTTTTTTTGGGACCTCAGTCTTTTCTCTTAAGCCAAGAGAAAAGCCAAGTCTTCAATTGACTGGATGAAACCAACTACATTGTAGAGGGCAATCTGCTTTACTCAATGTTTACTGATTTAAGTGTTAATCACACCTAAAAAATACCTCCACAATAACATCTAGACTAATGTTTGAGCAAATAACTGGGCAGCATAGGCTAGCAAAGTTGACACATCAAATTAACTCACAGATCAGAAAGTCCTCAACTTTATAAATGTTTCTATAAAAATCCTACAGCTAACTTCATACTTGACGATGTAAGACCAAATGCTACCCTCCTAAGATGAGGAAAAGGGCAAAAATATTCAATCCCACCACTTCTAATCAACACTGTATTGCAGGTTTTAGTCAGTACAATATGGTAAGCAAAATAAATAAAAGGAATCCAGATTGAAAAGGAAGTCATTTTATTTGCATAAAACGTGATCATCTTTGTAGAATATCCTATGGGGCCTATTATATAATAAAGCTACTGTAACTAATGAGTGAGTATAGCAATGTTGCAGGATACAAGACCAACATATAAAAATCTATTTCTACATACTAGATACAAACAATAGGAAAGTTAAACAAAATAGTACCATTTATAATGCCATCTAAACTATGAAATTGATAGGAATGAATCTGACAGAAAAAGGGCAAGACCTATATAATGAAAACTACAAAACATTGCCGAGTAAAATTAAAGAACTAAATAAATGAAAAGGTACATTGTTCATGGGTCAGAGGACTAAATATTTAAGTTGTCAATTCTCCAAAAATTAATCTATATATCCAATGGATTATATTCACTTGTATGTTGTCTAATTTTGCTTTAACTATACAGTAGCAGATTTGTGTAGTTGAGACAAGTGACTGCATGGCCCACAAAGCCTAAAATATTTACTAGTTGGCCCTTTACAGAAAGTTTGTCAACCCCTGCTCTATTTTATTTTCCACACTGGCCATGGATATTTTTCTGGCCCCATCTTTGTCACTTCCCACTCTGGTACTCCACCCACGGAACTTCTTAGCGATCATCTAATGTGCCATGCTGTCTTTCATCTGTGGCTTTGTACATGTGGCATCTGCGATATTCTTTAACCACCCTACCTCCTGTTTGACAGGGTTACCTCTTTTTCAATTCTTCAAGCCCCGGATGTTGGTTCCTTTAGTAAGCCCTGCTGAGGGCTGAAATATTCTGGAGTTACCCTGACCGTGTGCTTTTATTGAGCGTTGTAAGTTTTCTAATGTGAGAGTTAATACGCTACTTAATTGCTTCTGTATTCTCTAAAAGATTGTAAGCTGCATGAGGAAGGAACTTTGTCTAAATTTTTTCTTTTTTCTAATTGAGGACTGGCACATAGTATCTGCTGAGTAAATAATTATTGAAAGAATGAATAAATAAATGATAACTTAGGACCAAGATAGCTTTGGACCTGGATAGAATGCTCAAAGAAATCTTTTATAATATCACAATGACACTGACTATTTTTCTCTCCAAAAGAATTCCAGGCTATTTATCCTGGTTAGTCTAGATTCTGTTCTGGGACACAGAGTTACAGTTCACTGACTCTCACATTTCCAAAAAATCATTGAGTCATATTACAAAGAATTCTTCTGTAAACATTTGTGAAATTAACCTTTTTTTTTTCTGGCATAGCATTCATAGCATTCTATCTAGGATATAGCTGAAACTAGGCTCTTCAAGTCCTATGATTTTATCTTAAATGAAAATAAAAGTGACTGTATTGACTGATATGTTAACATAGGAGGCAAATTCCCTGGGCTCCTTTCCCAGATCAACCACTGACTTATTTATATAAAAAGTGCACACTTTTATTCACAGACCAGCTTCTTCCTATTTAAAGTGGTAAGACTATTGTTTTCCCATAATTCCTTAATATGGTTGTTGAGAAGATTGGCACCACTGCAGTGTTTTAAAATAAAACATTAGGATTATCCCTGAGTGTCCCTTCGGGTTACATGGAGGAAGAACAAGCGTATCTACCTGGCTGGTGGAAGTGGTAGGTCACAGCAGCTGCGTAAATGAGAGGACAAACCGCCCCCCCCAAAAAAAAAAGAAAAAAAAGAAAAACTACATTTCTTTCAAGTAAAAAGATACTGTATTGATATACAATGAAAAAAAAATTAAGTTCCTTTAAAGAAAAAAGGAAATTTGAAGCTAGTGTGTGATGGAGACAGCCATATGGTATTGACAAAATGAGATTGATTAGCCAAAGTTTTACCAGTAAAATATTACAAATGGAATCCTGAATACAAATTAGGAGTTCAAATAGCCAATTACCTAGTTTAACAACTAGGGACTTTGACCTGGACAGCTGCATTTTGACTGGAAAGGAGGGTACAAGATGACTCTAGAACTAAATGTTTGGTAGTTTGGATTAAACACAGTTGGAGCAACTCCGGGAAGCTAGATGGAACAGTGTGATATCTAAACAATGAGAGAACGATATTTGAGAAGGAGATATAACCTCATTATTAAGACTTTGAAAAGATAAAAAGGGTGTTAGACAGAAGTGCTTATTTTGAATTAAAGATTTATGTCATAATTATATATTGAAATACAAAGAAAAAGCAAAACATATATTACAATATACAGATCGTAAGTTGACAAGAAAGAATACAAAGTACCATGAGTCATGTTGTCCCAGAAAAATAATGTTCTAAAATCTCTCTATTTCTTGCACAGTACATTTGCCTCCCTACCTATGTGACAGAAAATGTGATGAGCAGAAGCTGCTATCATCCCCGCAGAACATTTTTGACTCAGCAGCTGAAATGACAGATTAAGTTACAGAAAATTGGTGGAGATGCAATTGGATAAATAAAAGTCATTTTTTTCTTTCAGAAGTTAGAGTATATAAACTAAGAAACAAAAGTTTGCAAAACCTAACAATCCAAACCTTACAGGAGAGATAAGCAGGAACAGTTGACTTACAGTGAAAAATAGGAAAGATAAAGAATGATTGTGTAATAGGATCTCTGATATTCTTTTTTCTCTTTGGGTCATTTCCTAGTTTCTGAAGATAAAGGACTGACGTGTTAGAAAGTAAGCAAAATGATAGTAACAAGTGACCAACTACCAGCACCTCCAACACCGATCCCCCCCAAAAAATGTGAATATATATATAAAGAAAAACATTTGAGAGGAAGGGTAGAATTGAATAAATATAAATTAAGAAATCATTTAGCAAATGATTTATGATATTTATACAATTTATGAAGTATTTTTAGAGGGAATGTGTCCTTAGAAGAAAAATAATAAACTTTTAGTGTTGGGTTTCAGGACTTGTTTATCATTCAAATTTGGAAAATAAGAGCTGTTTTTTGAAAAGATGCTATCATAAATAATAATAATAACAATAACAGCAACACCTTTAGATATGTGAAAAAGTCAATTTTTTAAACACAATTCCACCAGTAGTGACTGATGACAATACTGCCCTTGGGTGTTGAGTAGCCGAACTATGTTCCAGGTACTTTGCTAGGTGCTAATGATCTTCAGGTGACAGAGTACTTGCTATTAAGTTGCTTATAATATGGTGAGAAAGAAATAAGGAGACCAAAAACGTGTACAACCATGTACTTTTGGAGACCTGTGCATGGTACAAACATGCAATACTGATTAAAACACTCTTATGTTGCCAATTCTCTGAATGGATGCTCAATTTGTAGAGCAGAGAGATACTTTACTTGTTTTGTTTGACACTATATCTTCAGTTTCTAGAGTAGTGATTGGCATAGAAGAGTGCTCAGACTTTTTTTTTTTTTTAGAAGAATAAATAAATCTGCCTTGCAGTAGTAGACTAAATTTCACAGTGGAGGTGATGCATAAACTGATTCTTTAAATGAGACAGAGAAACAACATACTAATATAGCCAATATCACAGAACGATAAAGCAGCTTGATTGTCTAGTCAACAGCTGGTGATGGCTGCCAGCCTTGTAGGAGGAGATGAAATCTGTAAAGGCTGAAGAACCTGGAGAGGTGTGCAGGAGTCATTTCAGATGGATCAGAAATATGGAGAATATTGAAGATTTGTTATGGAATTTGCTGAAATAATGGAAGAAAATCACTTGCTTGAAATTTTCTTTTGAATGAACTGAATTTCAATACACTCTTAACTCGTTAGACAGGGTTTGAACGAGTACCTCAATGATGGCAAAGAATTTCTGAGACTTGGAGATGCCAGGAGAGTTCCTGGGGGTGGGGTCTCAGTTGCCTTTTGAATATGGAGAGGCAGGCCCGTAGGACTCAGCCTACTCTATATCACAGTATAAGTCATTTACTGTTCAAGAATTCTCTTCCACTATCACTCTGTCTTTAGTGGGAGTCATGTTCAAAGTTATAGCCAGGTCTTAGTTGACTGTGGAATATTAAGGCTATACCTTTGGATACTATCAGCAATATCTGGAGGACATTACAATAAAGCTTTTGATGCCCAATGCAGTTGAAGTTTGAATAAGACACTTAGCACAGGGCCTAGGCATAGGAGTCATGCATAAATATTCATTGCCATATCACCTCTGCCCTATGTCATCGAATACTTCCATCATCACAAGTATTCATTTTTATCACACTGCTTTGCATCAGTGAGCTTCACATTTAGTGTTTGATCTATTTCTTTGTAGACAACTTCTAGTCCTCTCCTCCCTTTTCCCTAACATGTGTACCCACATTCTCTTTGATAGCCATGTTAATCAATTCCATTAAAAATCTGAGGATTTTTCTCTCTAGCAGGATACTTAACATCAACCTAATTCTCTGTGTTTATTTCCTATGCTTGAAGTTAATCCTCCTTTAGTCTCACAAAATTTTAGCCAACCCTTAAGTCCCACCACAGATCCTACCTAGAACACCCAGCCCTACGTAGTTTGTTTGGATTCAAACTACTACATATTGCCTTTAGATTGGTAGCACTCATTAGGTCTTAATGATTTTGTGTGTTATGTATGGTGTCACGGATATATTGTAAGCTTACTGACCATCAGATCTTTATGTGTATTTATATCCCTTTATCGTGCTAAATCCGAAGCTAAGCCCGTGACAGATACTCACTAAGTGCTTGTGCTTGTTGACTTAGAGAGCCCACATGTGGATGGAGGATGGATTCTTGACTATCTGGACAGTACTAACACTTGAGCCTTTCCTCATGGGGAGTGATTAGCTGATTATTCAGTGTAGGGAGGTGCTTGATCCACTTCCCTTTCCGGTCAGACATGTTTATGACGTTCCTTTTGTCGTTTTACATTTTCCTTCTGCCATCAAAGATTTGCTTGACTCTATGGGACCTTTATGGTTATAAAACGACATGGAGTAAGCATGGAAAAAATTTGCTGCATATCACTGAATAAGAGATGTTGCTCATTGTGAGGTAATTTAATATGGCAAGTCCCTAATCACTGGAATGTTCTGGGTATATTACTGAGCACAACAAAAATGGAACCATTACACCATGCACAGATGACTGTACAAATTTATTCTCAGAATTGGTGAACCAGTAATCATAAATAGCTGTTATATTTTGCTCTGTTATATATAAATATATCAACTAAGTATAGACTTGTCTCCAGTGTCTGGGTTAGTCAACTGGTTATCACATATCTAAGGATCTTTGCTATTATAAATACAAAATGAAATAGTGCTTCGTTGAGCATTTCTTTTTATGCTCTATCAAGGTAGAAAAAAATAAGCAAGAATATTAGAACGTTTATTAATGATATCACTGAAAATCTGTATAGTAAATGCGACAGTTTATTTATTTACTTAAATTTTATTAAATTTAGTGGGTGATGTTTGCTAGTAAAATTATATAGGCGTACAATTCTATAATACATCATCTGTATATTGCATCTTGTGTTTGTTACCCAAAGTCAAGTCTCCTTCTGTCACCATATATGTGATCCCCTTTACCCTTTTCTACTTCTCCCCTACCCCTATTCTGGTAACCACTATACTGTTGTCTGTGTCTAGAGTTTTTGTTTGTTTGTTCATTTGTTGCTTTAAGTTTACATTCCACATATGAGTGAAATCGCATGGTTCTTGACTTTTTCTGTCTGAATTATTTTCCTTAGCATAGTATTCTCAAGATCTATCCATGTTGTCATGAATGCAGTATTTCATCTTTTCTTATGGCTAAGTAGTATTCCATTATATATATGTACCACATCTTATTTATCTAATCATCTATCGAAGGGCACTTCAGTTGTTTTCAAATCTTGGCCACCATGAATAATGCTGCAATGAACATAAGGGTTCACATATCTTTGTGAATAAATGTTTTTAAAAATGTCAGGTTTGGGGGGTGGTCGGATGGCTCAGTTGGTTAGAGCGTGAGCTCTCAACAAGACTGCTGGTTCATTGAAAATGACAACTGGACTTGCAGCTGAGCTGCACCCTCCACAACTAGATTGAAGGACAACTACTTGGAGCTGATGGGCCCTGGAGAAGCACACTGTCCCCCAATATTCCCCAATAAAATTTTTTTAAAAATTCAGGTTGATACCCAGGAGAGGGATTGCTGGGCCATATGGTAACTCTATTCTTAATTTTTTGAGGAACCTCCATACTATTTTCCATAGTGGCTGTACCAATTTACATTTCTAACAGTGGTGTATGAGGGTTCCTTTTTCTCCAAAGCCTTTCCACACTTATTACTTGTCTTATTGATAATAGCTGTTCTAGCAGTTGTCAGGTGGTATCTCATTGTGGTTTTGATTTCCATTTCCCTAATAGCTAAAGAAATTGAGCATCTTTTCATATATCTGTTGGCCATTTGTATGACCAACACACTTCCAAGACACTTCTTGGAAGAATTGTCCAGATCCTTTGCCCATTTTTAATTGGATTGTTTGCTTTCTTTTTGTTGTTGAGTTGTATGAGTTCTTTATGTATTTTTGATATTGATCCTTTACCAGAGGTGTCGTTTGCAAATATCTTCTCTCATTTTGTTGGAAAGCCACATAAAGAAGAATAAAATTAGGCTTCTATTTGTCACCATACACAAAAATTAACTCAAAATGGATCAAAGACCTAAATATAAGAACTGAAACAATAAAATACATAAAAGGAAACATAGATACCGAATTTATAGGCCTTGGTATTAGAGAGGATTTTATGAAAGTGATCTCAAAGGCAAAGGAAGTAAAAGCAAAATCAAATGAATGGGACTACATCAAACTAAAAAGTTTCTGCACAGCTAAAGGGACTGGGGGTATAAAATTATTATTCCTCTCAACATTCTTATAGAGCTTTCTGAATACATAATTTTCTAAGTTATACTACACAGCAAATAAGAAGTATGTACATGATTAATTGACAAGTAACTGAAATGTGGTATCATTTTTCTGATGAGTAACTTAGAATATTAGAAAAGGCAAGATGATATATTTTCTGCATTTGTTTTTAAGACAGAGCTGTGTTTTTATGTCTACTGCCCATAACAAAAGTTTCTCCCTGAGTTAGGACAGGGAAGGGAAGACAGTTATTTTTTTCCTAAGAATATCTGTGGTAGTTATTCCCAAGAGAATTTGTCGAAAGGCCCTCTTTTCCAGTTGTAAGCTTTTTCAAAAACAAAAAACCAATCTCTCAAATGCCGTGGGGAGTTGTGAGCAAATAAAGCCTTTCCCACGGGCTTTGCCCCAGCTTCAGGTCTACGCCCCCTCAATACCTTTCAGTTGATTCTTATTTCCAAATCAAGTAGGGTTAGAAATTCTTAATAGTAGAAAGACTATTTGGAAATATTTGGTGAGATCAATTTGGGAGTGACCAGTATGCTACTTAAAGTTGATTAAATATGATAAAATAATTAAATAAGATAAAGTGAGGCAGAACTCTGAAAAGAGATAGATTCAGTATGCTACATACGTATTATACTGTTTTGAATGTTTGTTGGTTTTTTACAATGGCAAATGGGATGAAATGAGGTTTATGTGGAGACTTTTTGTGCAGTTCATTGTAACTGTTAACAGTTAACTCTTGAAGTAGTTATGGACTGATCCTATTTTGGAAAAGTATAATCACATCACCTCTCTAGTGGCTTACTTCCTGATGTGAAAGTATTCAAAGAAGCCAGAAAAGAGCTGTTTTGAAATGAGGACCAGAGTCTGTGAGAAACATGTTGATGCTTAAAATTAACTATTACAGTAGTCCCCCCCACCCCCAGCCCTGATCCACAAGGGATACTTTCCAAGCCCCCAGAGGATGCCTGAAATTGCAGATAGTACTGAAACCTATATATGCTGTGTTTATTCCTATATATACATACCTACAATAAAGTTTATTTTACAAATCAGGTACAGTAAGAGATTAACAACAGTCACTGGTAATAAAATACAATTATAACAAAAAACTCTAATATAAGTTATGTGAATGTGGTTTCTCTCCATCTCTCTTTTAGTTAACTAGCATGAGTTTTTTTTCCTTCTCAATTTCACTGATAGATTTGTCTTAGTGGATCTTAGCAACCTCAGCATATAATTTCTTTTTCATTTTTTACTAAGAGGACAACCTTCACTTTTTCACTTGAAGGAAGGACATCACAGATTCTCTTTGCATATCTGACTTGGCAGCATCACTAGTCGTGCACTTTGGGGCCATTATTGAGTAAAACAAGGGTGACTTGAACACAAGCACTGGGATACTGCAACAGTCGATCTGATAACCAGGAGGGCTCCTAAGTGACTAACGGGTGGGTAGTGCATACAGCATGGACACACTGGACAAAGGGACAATTCATATTCCGGACAGGACAGAGCGAAAGGGTTTTGACATTTCACCACACCACTCAGAACAGTGCACAATGTAAAACTTATGAACTGTTTATTTCTGGAATTTTTTATTTAATGTTTTTAGACTGATGTTCACTATGGGTAACTGAAACTGCAGATAAAAGAAAAAATACTGTACTTCCTTTGCCTTTCTTAGTCTGTCCTCAGGAATTGAACCACACCAGGCTTGAGAACAAGTTAAGTCTCAAGCAACAGGAACAGAGGCATCAGTCTCTAAGTCCCCACCTAGCAATGTTGCAGGAAACCCACATCACTCTGCTGGCTTAACTACTCACATTTCCATTTACTGCTCTCTGAGAATCCATGTAATCTTTTGCTGTGGCATCTCTTGTACCACCATTAGAAACTCCTGCAGGACTGTGAGTGCATGTCCACCCTTAGAATATTAATTCAACTTATTTTCTCCCCAATGCTCACATTTTCCCTCATTTCCAAATACTGCTATAGACTGTTCTACAAATTCACAGGGTCGGCAGAGAGTTTCTACATTCATTTTTAATATGAGTGACCAACAATGTATGACTGTATTTCTCAATCTCTGCATTTCTCTGCATTTTATCTTCAGCTATAAAGTCATTTTCACTGAGTTACAAAGAAGAGGGATAATTAAATTTAAGAATTAAAAGACATTGTTTTCCAAAATGTACGTTTGGACATCATGGATGTGGGCTGTTTGAATTTCTCTTCAAGAAAACAAAACAAAACAAAACACAATCTTGTTGTTCAACTGTAATTAGTGCAATGAGCTAAGTCTCTGTCCCAGTGTTTGATCTAAGTCCATGCCATTATCAGCCAGTCCATAGTCATGACCACACATGAAATGGGTACTGGCCCTGGCATATCTGACTAAAACAGAGCTCCACTAAGAGACAGTCTTTGCTCCAGAGCTCCCTGTTGGTTGGCTGAGATTTTGTCAGATCTGTATCACCATTTAAAGATCTCCATGCCCAATCCTTATTTATAGCTCCTTTTCCCTTTCATACAGTAAGTATCTGATTTTCATTGTGACCTCAAGTCTTTCTCTGTGAGATTCTGCTTCCTCCAACTTTTATCTTTTACAGGCATTATTGTTCAATAAAGCTTTTTGTCTCAGAGAAGGCTTGCCAGGGCACTCAACTGATGTAGTATTTTAACTGCTTTTTATTTAATGCTTTAAAAAAATACCATAGTTTATAATCTAATTTTCCTTTACTCTCTTGATTCCCTAAAAAGCAGAGCTTGAGATTAGGGCTTATGTCCAGACAGCTTGTTTTGCTAAGTCTTTCCAAGGAACAATGTGGTGGGGGAGGGGCAGAGGCTAGAGTGAAATAGATAATCCATGGTAGTTGAGATGGTTACTGTGAGCTACTGGGACTAAGTTCCACTAAAGATTTGTTGAGGAGGCCGTTCAAACTCTGCAGAATTGTCTCCTTGTGGAAGGAAAAAAGGGAGGAATTTTCATCAGCTCCCATCTCTCATTGGCCAAGGGTTGCCCTTTGGGTGTTAACTCCTTTGCGTTGACAAGTTTGCCTGTGTATCAGAATGTCTGGATGAATTTCTGCTGGCAACCCAATGGTGGGATAGCAGAGAATCATGCCCTTGCCAGAAAGTGGGAGAAACAAGGATCAGCTTAATCAAGATGCTGCTATTTACACCTCTGTACAGCTTGGGAGCTGCAATAATGGCTGCAATAAAAAGGGTGGGGTGGTTGATGCGGGTAAATGGGATCCAATATATGGTGATAGAAGAACTGACTCTGGGTGGTGAACACACAATGTGATATATAGATGATATATTACAGAATTGTACACTTGAAACCTATGTAACTTCACTAACCATTGTCACCCCAAAAACTTTACTTAAAAAAAAATGGGATGAGTAGATATGAGGTGTGGCCCAATACACCTTCTCCAATAGCTTCATTACTAATGATTGTAAGTTAAATTTCTCCTGTCTAATGGCTTCTGGCAATTTTTCATCTTTAAACATCTGTTTATTAAGGAAAGTCAGAAATCAATAAATTATAAAGGATGGCATAATAGAACCCCATGTACCCAGCTTTAACAACTACCAATATTCTGGCACTCTTATTTTATCAATCTCTCCCTCGCTTTTATCCTGATGTATTTTAAAGCAAATCCAAGGTAACACATTAATTTTCCTCCAGAATAACTTCAGTATATAGCTCTACTAGATAAGAACTTTTAAACTTAATAACAATATCATTGCTATATTTAACAATTGCTATATATTAACAATATCATTGCAAAATAAACTTAATTCAATGACAGTTTCCAAATGCTTTTTATAGTTGATTTATTTGAATTGGGATTTTAACATTGCATTTGGTTGAATGTCTCTTAAGTTTTTTTAAAACAATCTGCTATATAGCATGTATTTTTTTAAGTAACTAGGGCATATGTCCCATGGAATTTCCCACAGTCTTTCTTTGACTGATAATAACTTCATGGTGTTATATAATATTCCTCCACACCCGAATTCTTAACCTAGGGCTCCCAGATCCATAGAATTCAGGAACTCTATGAACATGGCCTGGGGAAAAAATGGCATCTTTATGTTCCCTAATGCCTAATACAAATTTAGTGTTTCCCTCATGTTGACTATAAGCAACAAACTATGGGAAGTATTTCCACTGTTATGTAGATTTTAATTTCTGTTTGTCATAGAAATTTTTATGTTTATACCATATCATGGTTGTTACAGACACCTTGAAATATTATTTTCTTTTATTATTACTCAAAATTTTACCATGGTTATTAAATACTCCGTTAGACTCCAAGTAATCACAGTCTTGTTCTCCACAAATCTGGCTGGCCAATTAAGGGGCAAAACTGGGCCTAAGAATTCTCAACTCTCAGTTTGTGTTTCAAAAAGGTGGCAGCCTTTTGTAACACAAATGGGTGCCCAGGCTGTGACTGCAGACTAACCAAGTTTAAAACATCTTACTGTGGCGGTAAATACAATATTTGCTATTTTATATAGCTTATTATGACTACAAACAGATCGTGTGGTGGATTATTCATCAATTCTAAGTTCTGTAAGAAACAGAGTTTCTTTTTTTTCCCCACTATTCTTTGAATACTGTTTATATTATGAAAAAAACACATTCACATACTGAAAAGTTAGTAGTGACGCGAGTTGAGGGAGGCTGTTTACATATATGAAATAATTCTTAGAATGGTTTGTGTTGAAGTGGATTCTGATGTATTTCTTTTGGCAAATCAGTTAAAAATCAGTGCTCCAACCTCTGTCACTTGAAGAAAATAATGAACAGTGAAAAAAATATTGTCTTTGTTATAAATAATTCTTTTTTTACTATTTTATTTAAAGGTTTATACAAGTTTTAAGTTGTTGAGAATCATTCATCAAATTATAGATGACAAGAGAACATTAAGAATTCACATTGTATTTAAGTCTTTCTTTCATATAATTAGATGAGTAATATTGGATGAACTAGCAGTACTGCTGTTGTTTAATAATGTTACAATGGTAAATAGTATAAATGCAACACATTACCTTGTACTTGTGTATTCTTTGAAAGGCCATCCTAAATATTTTAAATGTCACTTAAAGCTTAGATTTTTAAGAAGTTATAATTTATTAATATATTATCAATATTTAAGTGCTATAATATTACTGCATTCCTGTTTGCAATACTGTAAGATTTAGAACCCAATTAATAATTAATGAAATACTTTCCATTTTAATATACATCAACTGTTAAATAATATTAAATAACTAATATAACTAAATATTAAATAACTATTAAATATTAAAATAATATTTGAAGGAAGTAATTCAATTTGTTTCTGAGATAATGAACTCTTTTTCCCTATGCACTTTTCTGAAGGCATTCATTTAATGTTGTGGCCCTCGGATTTGCAGTGATATAAAGTGATATAAAGCAGCGGTTCTCTAACTTTATCCTGCATCAGAATCACCTCAAGACCTTTAAAAGTCAGACTGCAGGACTACAGAGTTTGTAATTAAGTAATTCTGGCATTTCATTCAGGAATGTGCATTTCTAAATTCTTAGATGATGTTCATGCTGGTGGCCCAAGAATCACACTTTAAGAACCACTACTATAAAATATATGAGTGTATTCAATCATCAGTGCAACCATTCTATAAACATGTGAGTACCTACTATGTGCCAAAATCTGGAAATAAAAAAGTAGAGAAGCTACATTGTGTTTACTGAAGGGAAATATTCTGAGTGTCTAGGTTTACATTATATCACAAAATAATCTACCGTGTTTAGCCTCTACCTGAAATCTGATGTTTCTATATCAATTTTACATCACTCAGATTTTTTCCATAATAAAGGAATCAGTATTTTATTTATAAAAGTCAGACAACTAGACTTTAAAAACGTAACACAGCCAATGTAAAGCTCCCTCACTAAATCTGAAAAGTGAGATAGGTCTGAATACCTTATACAGAGCAGATTGAGATGTTATGTTAGTTTGCTAAGGATACCATAGCAAAATGACACAAATTGGATAGCTTAAACAACAAAAATCTATTCTCATAGTTCTGGAAGCTGGAAGTCAAGATCGAGAGACTGGTAGTGTTGGTTTCTGGTGAGAACCCCTATTGGCTTGTAGACGGCCATCTTCTATTGTGTCCTCACATGGCCTGTTCTCAGTGCCTGAGCATTCCTGGTGTCTTGCTCTTCTTATGAGGATACCAGTCATATTGGATCAGGGCCTCACCCTGTCTGCCTCATTTTAACTAACTCACCTCTTTGAAGCCCTTATCACCAATACAGTCAAGTGGATTAGGGCTCATCTATTCCACCTATTCAATCTTATTTATCTCTTCCAAGGCCCTTTCTCTAAATATGGTTACATGCTGAGGTATTGAGATTGGGGATTTCAACATATGAATTTATGGCGAACATATTTTATCCCATAACAGATATAGTTGTTAAAAACATATCTTTGAAGATATAACTTTAAAATTGTTCCCCCAGAGTTTGTATCTAAAGTATTATTTTTCTTTTTCACATAACCAGTCCCTCTATAACCATATATTTAGAGGCTACAACATTTCCAGCAGTACAGTAGGAACAAAGAGAACAAAGGAAGCTTACTCTGCCTTTAATTTTGAAGGTTATTTCTACATTGTGACATATAGTCCTATAGAAACAATATTTTGTTGGAGGGTCAGTTTCCTAGAAGAACTCAAAAAGCTCTTTAATTTATAATGAGATTGAACAACTGTGGAGCTCAAACATAAACTAATCCAATTTCAATTGGACTGAGTATAATTCAGGTTTTTTTTTTTTTTTTTTTTTTTTGATGCAAGTGGTAAATTGAGGACAACTTTAATCCTAGCAGCAAATGTTTTACTCCTTGATCTTTAGTAACAACTTCCATTCATTCATTCAGCAAACATTTGATTGGCCACTTGCTTTGTGTTCAGGGTGCTGTCTGAGAACTTAAAATACAGCATTGAGTAAGAAGGACAAATCTTTGCCAGAGTGGAACTTACAGTCTAAGGAATGATTGGGAAGTGAGGATATAATAGCAGAAGGAAATCAACCTATGCACAGTAATGCTGAGGAGAACAGTTTTGGTGACTAAGTAAGTGGTCCTTTCAGGAAACAGTTAACAACAGATGACTCAAAAGAATGTTCCTCTATAAAAGAACTACTTAGGGAGGTGTGGGCAAGGTTGAGGAAATGAACAAGGTATATTGAGATTCTACAAGGATAGCCATCACCATCCTTAGATCTGAAGGGTCCAAGGAAGAAAATCCTGGTATCGGAGCCCAGTGAGAAATAAAATCATGGAGGAAGGGACATACAGTGGGAGCTGTAGAAGATTGGGGGTGGAGTAGGGAGGACAGAAAGTTAGTGACACAAACATGGCCTAAAGTAAGGAAGTAAGGAAATAGTGAGAATAAAACCTCAATTTTCCTTTCCTTCTGTTCTCTATTCTCATGATGATGTGTTTCTTTGTCCAAGTCCTATAGGAAGCCAGACAATGAGAGAATTTGAGTGATGTAGTCCACTGGGATTAGCAGAGAAGGAGGAAAGTGGAAGCTGGAGAGTGTTGTCCAAGGGATAACAGCATATACCTAGCACAGAAGCTGCAGTGAGTGAGGCTGAGATTATAGTTAGAACATCCATTCGGACATGTTATTTACAGGCAAGGATATTTGCATGTCAAGCACTGTTGTTATGAAATAAAGTTTATATCTTTCTTCTAAATCAAATCATGGAGAAGACTAAGTAACATATGCAAAAAAATCACAGAGCCCTAAAGAATAGTAAATAGTCATGAGCTAAGTAATTTACCACAAGTGGAGCCACAGGCAGAGAGATCGCTGGGGTTGCAAATTTATATTTTATCAAAAATCAATTTTGCTCAACTGACCAATTTATTTAATGACGGCTTAATTATTTTTTCCTGAGCTTGTCCTCAGTGTCATGGTAATTCTATGGCTGATGTAAGGTATTTTTCCAATCCATGCAGTGGCAATGCCCTACTAGAATTTATTTCTTTTAGAAGACTTTGACAGGAAGGTCTTGGCAGTATTCCCAGGGTGACAAAGTCTTTCTATCTTTGGAAAGAGTTGTACAATTTCAAAAATTGCTAAGGTAGCTGGGTGATACTTGAATTCAATATAATTGGATAATATTTTTAGGACTATCTGTGAGCATGAAACATAGTAAGTGATAGGGTAAATGAATCCTGGAAAATGAAAGGAAATCACCAAGTAGTTATGTACACAAAACAACAAAAACTATAAATACTATGAAGTATTTTATATCATTTATCAAAATAATTGGAATAATTAAAAATAAGAAATCTACCATCTGATCAATTTATTCCCATCTCTAGTTTCTTGGATTTCTAAAATGCAACATATTATGATTAATGAGAGAATTCATCTTTTAAATAGATTCTAAAACTTTATCTCCTCAGATAAATATTTCTAAGTTCAAGCTATCTGAACATATAAACTCTCTAACTCATTATTTCCTTTGCGTATCATTTGCACAAAATATACATCACTGCTGGAAATAATTAACTTGCTTAATTGCTAGATTTAATTCTGTTTATTAATTGACTGTTTATCATCTGCCTACATATATTTATAGCAATTAACAATATTTTTATATTACTAAATTTTAAATTGGGAAAGATCTTATATGCTGGGAAGAATCATGCTGTGATTAATTCTGTAGGCTTGAAGTTGTATTCCATGGATTTGAGCCTCGGTTTTTTGCTAGCTTTTATTTTGACCAAGTTATTGAACTTCTATAAACCTTAGTTTCTTTATCTGTAAAACAAGGAATAATAACAGTATCTGCCTCCAAAAATTGTTACGAAGAATACACGAAAATTGGTTCCTGATTGGTCAGTAATTAAAAATGTTTAAATTATTATTATTAGTAGTAGTAGTATATGTAATTCATAAACATTTAAATATCTAAATCAAAATATTTAGTTGTTTGTCAGTATAAAACTTCTTGATGTTCATATAATTTAATATTTCAATCACAATATAATATACAACATCCTAATACTTCAGAATGTGGCAATGGTTACATAATTCAGTGTATGATTTTCCTGAGAATAATACTCAATTAAATATTTTAGAGAGTTACTATTTCTTTTTTAATTATTGATCTTTAAAATAATTTATTATTGATGATTTTTTTTGTTTGTTTTTGAAGATTTTATTGGGGAAGGGGAACAGGACTTTATTGGGGAACAGTGTGTATTTCCAGGCCTTTTTTCCAAGTCAAGTTGTTGTCCTTTCAATCTCAGTTGTGGAGGGTGCTGTTCAGCTTCAAGTTATTGTTCTTTCGGTCTTACTTGTGGAGGGCACAGCTCAGCTCCAGGTCCAGTTGCTGTTGCTGGTTGCAGGGGACACAGCCCACCATCCCTTGCAGGAGTCGAACCGGCAACCTTGTGGTTGAGAGCCCGTACTCCAACCAACTGAGCCATCTGGGAGCTCATTGGCAGCTCAGCTCAAGGTGCCGTGTTCAATTTTAGTTGCAGGGGGCGCTGCCCACCATCCCTTGCAGGAATCGAGGAGTTGAACTGGCAACCTTGTGGTTGAGAGCCCACTGGCCCATTTGGGAATCGAACCGGCAACCTTCGGAGTTAGGAGCATGGAGCTCCAACCACCTGAGCCACCGGGCCGGCCCCAATTATTATTGATGACTTTTGATAAATGAGGTTTTAATATTAAGTTATGCATCTCTTTATCAAAATACATAATAACAATAATTTGGGTGAGATTTTTGGAGAAAAAATAACCCTAAATGTTATGAGTTGTCTCTAGTAAAATTCTAAAATAGAATATTAATATTAACCTATTAATATCTCCATCTGTTCTTTCCATCATAAGTGAAGCAGGTAGAATAGGTAATCTCCAAGGTAAAGCAAAAATTATGTGGGCTTTCAACAACTCTAATATGAGTTTAAAATAAATTATTACTATTTTTATTTCCAGATAAGTAACTCTTCCATTTTTGAAATATTTTATCTTCCATTTTTATCTTCCATTTTTGAAATATTTTATGTATCAGTTACTCTATTTATTTTCCATTTTTGAAGTCCATGTTGTATATATTTACCACATAAAATAGCAAGGGATTAAAGCCATTTCTGCCTATTTTAAAAGTAGGACCTCCAGGGAAAGAAATTTCTAGAGATCAGAAATCCATTTCCATTGCTAATATTCTTTGGCTTGTCTACTATACTATACTGTATTTTTGTATTCTTTATGTTGCATGTAAGAAAAAAACATCTGAGTGAAAGTGACTTAAACATTAAAGAGGATTGGATTTCACAGTATATAAATCTGGAAGCCTGCTGAGTTCATTTTGATTTAGCAACTTAATGGTATCTTTAAAAACCCATTTTTGGAGGTGGCCGGATGGCTCAGTTCATTAGAGCGTGAGCTCTGAACAATAGGATTGCCTGTTCAATTCCCACATGGGATGGTAGGCTGTGCCCCTTGCAACTAAAGATTGAAAACAGTGACTGGACTTGGAGCTGAGCTGTGCCCTCTATAACTAGATTGAAGGCCAATGACTTGGAGCTGATGGGCCCTGGAGAAACACACAGTTCCCCAATATTCCCCCCCAAAATTTGTTTTTTAAAAAAACAAAACAAAAACATTTTAAAAAATTCTCCCTTCCACTGTCAAGTTCATTTTAGAGCTTTCCTCATACTGTCCAAACAGCTGCAGCAGTTCCAATCATTGTAATCACACATCATCCAGAAATAGGAGTGTTTCTTTCTCAGAGTTCTAAGCAAGAGTCTGAAAATTTACTTTTTAAAAATCAAATTCTTGTTGGATGGGTTAAGGTCATATCCATCTGAACAGTCACTATGCAGGAGAATGGAAATATGCTGATTGGCTTAGGTCATTTGGATGCTACGCTCTTAAATGTAACTTTCTCCAGAACACATAGCCTACAAGGTGGAATTGTAGATATGCAAATTGAGGATAATGTCTTTAAGAAGGAGAAAGAAGCTAATAGATACTGACTAGGTGACTAACAAATCCACTATTGACACTGTTATCAAAGTCAGAAAAAAGAATCTCAAAAATCATGGAAGCTAATCTTGGGGATTTTGTAAACATACTCATACATCTTAAATTACATATTGAAATAAAAGCACATCTAAAGACCATACCTATAGATATTAGGTAATTGCTTGACTCTTTTGTTTTCTCATATAGACCTATTCCCAGAGGTTTTATCTATTTTTTCCTGTGGATTTTATTGAAATGTAGGGATCTGAAGATCCTAGAGTCTTACATGACTGTGGCTGTGTGTACTGGGTAGTGTGTCCCCATTGAGAGCATTATCAGTTATGGGAATTGAACACTTGGTTTGAAAACATACCTCTTGGTAACTTAGCTCTTAATGGCATCTGGAAGACACTTGTCATCTGGTTCCATCATGCTCAGTTCAGACACCTTTTCATCTGGAGGCATGGATTATTGCTTTTTTAGATCTGGTTGAATACTGAGTGATTTAAGAATGCTGGAGTATAGTATATATTAAAGTTGTAGATGGTTTCATCTGTCCCATTTCTCTGGTGCCAGCAATAAACACTATTCCTTATTTTAAAGAGACGGCCGGAACTAAAAACTGTGTTTGAAGGGGGAAAAAAGAATTCACATTTCTCTTCTGTCTTTTGGTTTTAGCAAATCACTCTGGATGAACTGAGACAAAATTCCAGGTAGAATGAGCTTGTGAGCCATTGGCCAATATTACAATACAAGCTCTGGATTGTTTGTGTTAAAAGTTGACAGATAGTTTAAGTTCTTCTTTAGGGACAATAAAGGCAATTCTGTTTATAGTTCAATTGAATAAGATATAAGAATTAGCTCCAAAACTTTTAATGTCGTAGAGCCAGAACTTCTAATTTTTTAAATACATTTTTTATTTACATGTAACAACTACACAGAACAAATAAATATGAATTTGTCTATGATTGTCTTGGAGAAAATAATTAGAAAGATTAGTAATATAGGAAACATTATTTCACTTACGAAAGAGTTCTACGAAGGACACCTCAATGGTGTACATATCTTTAGGTCAAATTACTCTTAAATGTTTCTGAAAACATTATGGTTGTAATATTTCTTAAAAACCTCCAGAAGAGCTGGCTTAGCCAACAATTCAATAGTAAAAGTACTTTATATTATATGTTAGACTAGTTACTGCTTAGTTGGGCCATTTACTAGTTTATTTACATGAAAGAGAAAGGACTTGGTTTGCGTTTGGCTGCATTGGGAACATGAAGAGGTACAGAAACAGATCCATGAACCAAGGGAGGCTCCAGCAATGTTGGTTCAGTGTTCTGGTTTAAAATGTGACACAGAGAGAGGCACATTCCACTTGCTTATTTTCTTCTGAGCAACACAGCAGACATAGTGGAGACTGAAGGAAAGTGAGTGTTATTTTGTTCTCTAGTGAGTCTGTGCTTTGTAAACAACAAGAAAAGCTACCTTTATCTTGAAATAATATTTTCACACAGGGCACAGACAGCAGCAGCAGTCTGAGGGGCCACATTCAGAGTGCCTTGGTACATAGCAAACTTTAGGGAGAGGTTGGAATAAGACCAGAAAATTGCAGGGGAGATATATATATATATATATATATATATATATATATATATACACATACATACACATATATATACACACACACACATATGTGTATGTATATATACATATACACATATATACACATACATATATGTGTATATATATACATATATACATATACACATATATACACATACATACATATATATGACAAACAACAGGGGGTGGGGGTCTGGGTGAAGTTGCTGAATAGTTTTCATAGACAGGTGGAATCACAATCCAGTGATATTTGAAGTATTGCTGTTAATAACATTATTTCATATTGATAAGGGATGCAGACAATAATAGTTCATTCCTTAGCTCTATGGTCTTAAAAAATTAAACAAATGAAAAAGAAATGAACAACAGAAAAATATGATTAATGAATTTCAAGGCAAAGAATGATATATTCCATATATGCTTTATATTTCAAGAGCTTTTTCCCTCCTATATTGTTTCTATGTTGGTTACTTCTAAATTCAGTCATGTAAATGATAGGAGGTTTCTTATTTTAAGTTCAGAGGTTAGTTTGATCAGCTGGGGTATGGATAATTAAATGAATAAAGAAAGATGTAGATGCCCCTTTTACATTGTGGGAGACTAGCATTACATTTGGAAACCATTAGAGAGTTATTCCTCAGATTGTTTAATGTCAACAGATTTCAGAAGTATTTACTTAAGAGAAAAACATGGAATGTCTTTGATGGGTTGGCATGAATAATTTCTCTACTATTGCCCTAATTCTAATAATTTTTGATGATTTTAAGTAGAAATTTTTTGGTAAAGTAAATTTCAAGTATGTGAGTTATACAATAACTTTCCAATACATTTCTTGTCCTGCTTATAATAGAAATGTTACTTTGATGGATTCAACCAAGAACCTTATCAGGAACAGCAGACCTTGAAGTAAAACGAATCATATTTTCTATGGAATTGCTAAAGGACACATATAGCTTTAATGATATTATTTTAGATTGTTGGACTGCATGTCAGGGTGGACTAGTTCTCCAGGCTTTGCAGTTTTTCTTCTCACAATCATTGCCTCCATTAACTTGGTTCTAGAACTGTTTTAAACATAGGGGAAGAAAGGATAAAGATCACGTATTCAGTAGATTGAGGCTCAGCATCATCACCATGACCACCATCCAACTCCTTTTTATTTCTGGGATTCTGGCTTGCTTATGTTAGTAGGAAGCATGAATTAATCAAATTGATTCATTATTTTTTTATGTGTACAAACCTATTCTTTAAAGTCCCCTATCTCAGTAACAACATTAATGTGGGTATCCAAGTAAGAAAATTTGGAATTTTCCTTAACTCTACCCTCTACTTTATATCCTACATTTAGTTAGTTGTTCATCAAGTTCTAACCTTTTCATCTCAAAAGCTGGGCTCATCTATTCATCCCAACTCTTGCTTTCCTAGTCTAAAAATTCCATCATCTTTTGTCTGGTCATTTGGTATTGTTTTCCTAGGTTTCCATTGATGTTGGGTTTCCATTTATAATTTATCTTTCAAACCACTTCCAAAAGAGTTAGAGTTAATATATGTACAGTGGTGAAGAGTCTTGACCCAGCTGTCAGACCACCTGGGTTTAAATTCTAGCTCTGTCTTGGCAGTGTGACCTTGTGTGAGTTGCTTAGCCACTGTGTGCCTCAGTTTCCTATTCTGTAAATGGAAACAGTGGTGCCTACCTATTAGGAATAGTAGAGAAAATATGTGTGAGGTAGTTAGGAGAAAGTATTCTATGATGCTAACTACCATAAAACATGGTTCTGATCTGAACTCTATGATGATTCTCCTTTAACCTGATGAGTATAGCTGTACTATGGAATACAAGGATTTTCACAATGATGCCAGGCTACCTTTGCAGGTTTATCTCCATGCTCCATAAATGTATCCTATCTACTCTAAAGTATATGCAGTTTTACAAATGCGAACTTCATGTTTCAACTACAGATTTCCTCATTTTCTCTTCCTAGAATGATCTCGCATTGCTTATTGCCTGGAAAACCCCATTTGTATTTCACAGCTACAGTCCAATTCCTCTGCTTGTAGCTTCTTCTGACCCTTGCTTTTTGCTGTGGATGTTGGTGTTTTGTCCATATCCCCTTGGTTCTGCTATTTCAATGGCTTGATTTCCAATGGTCATTTATGTCTAATGGCATCCTTTGGGCTGTTGAACCCACTTTGCCATGATGCTTCTGAATCTACCTCACAAAATAAAAGTTGGGATGAAGAGGTAAGGTATAGAGATACTTGAGAATGAACATGCCTTTTAATTACTAAGTATCATATTGATGCCAGGCAATGTGGGGATGAGTTTTTATGGGATAATCTTGAGGTATGGGTTTTGCTTTGTTCTTAAAGCTCCTTCCTTCCTTCCTTCCTTCCTTCCTTCCTTCCTTCCTTCCTTCCTTCCTTCCTTCCTTCCTCTCGCTCTCTCCTCTCTCTCTCTCTCTCTCTCTCTCTCTCTCTCTCTCTCTCTCTCTCTCTTTCTCCCCCCACCCCCCACAGTTAAGGCTTAACTATGTATACTTTAATGGCTGTTTTTCCTTCCTGCAAAAACTGCTTGCATTTGAATTTTTGGCTCAGGGTCTACTCTTTGGTAAGTTCAAAGTAATACTCTCCTTCATACGTTTTTTTATCACACTTTATACATGTTCTGTCTATATTTCTTAGAATATTTTGTTATAGAACATTTATTCATTTTTATCTGTTCTGTAACCTCCTCTGGACCGTGAGATGCTACAGCAAAGCGCCATATCTCATTTATCTTTGTATGTCCATGATCTTGGGCTGAGCTTAGCCCATGATGGGCTTTCAAAAACTTGTTGCCTACTGCAATGCACAGAGATTATCTTTTGTGTCCTTAAAGTCCCTTAATCACCGTTTTTAGTCCACTGGCTCCTCTAGAATTAGGGAGTATTTGACCCTTCTGTTACCTGAGGCTTCCCCTTGAGAGACTGCAGTCGTGTCCCTGAAACCCAAACTCATGGCTTTGGCTTCCAATTGATGACCATTTATTTATTTATTTATTTATTTATTTATTTATTTATTTATTTTTCTGATGGTTCTCTACAGGCAAAGACATACAGAAAGGAATTAAGAAGGAAGAGGGGAGGAAAGTGAGATAGAGAAAATGAAAGAAAGGGATAAAGACAGAGTAAAATGAGAGAGAGAGAGAGAAGGAGGAGGAGGAGAAGCAGGAGATTAAATGGAAAGGAAGCATGTTAGATGCTCTTCCTCTTGTCAATAAATTACAAGAAGAAATCAACTGCTGAGATAAAGGGGCAAGGAAACACAGGCTTGAGTGGAGTAGAAAAGAGACTTGGGAAACCTGATAATAAGAGTGCAGATAGATAATCAGTGATGAGTCAAACTACTGACATTTCTTCAATCAATAAACAATTACAGAGCACTTATGATGTTTCATATCCCACACTGAGCAGAATTGAGACCATTACATCTGATAAATAATACAAATTAGTAACTTATATTGGTCTTTTAATTCTAAAATTTTTGGCCAAACTACCTTAAAAAGCATATAAACAATACCATTAACCTAAAATATGGAAATACTCATAAACAAAGAAAGAATTATGTGAGATAAATTATAATCTTTAAGCCTTGAAAGTAGGCATCTCTCCATAATATATCTGCTATTAATGTCAGAATCTATTATTTGCTCTTTTGTTGTCCAGTAAATAGAAAAGTACCTCTAGCAATATCATTTTTTTTATTGTCTTTCCTGATGTTATCCAGAAAGAAGGATATTGAGTCATTTTCCCAAAACAGAAAAAAAGTCTGTTGAGGTCTGCTCAGAGGTTTACAATATATTCTAAAGTAAAGTGGAATTTTATAAGTAGAGTCTTCTGACCCAGTTTCACAATCCTAAGAAATTTTGGGCCTATGGCAAAAGTCTTAATCTAATGAGTCAGGTTTTAAATTCAATCACAATCTTACATTCTTCTTCTTTTATATGACATTTCCTTAGTACTTTATCAGTTTTCTCCAAAAATAAGCAATATCATATGTCAAAATTGCTGTACACTTTGGAGCTTGTGAGAAATTAATTATGTAATTATAAACAATGTCAATAACAGGTAAGAGGGTGGATTTGGCATCTGACAGACTTGAAATAGAATTTTATTTTTCCTTTCACTTATTAGCTATGACCTCAGAGAAGTTATTTAACTTCATTGTATTTTAGTTTTCTGTTTAAAAATTGGGAAATAAATGAAGTCATGGAAGTACTAAATTAATTAAAAGATAGAAAGCTTGCCAGTGCCTGGCAATGATGAAAACTTAATAAATGTTAACAATTAATATTGAATATTTGGCTTTCCACTTGTTTGTTTAAGCTGTCAATTATACAGATCATTTTCTTATACATGGGGAATTCCCCACATAAAAATTTTGTGAAGAGGAAAAGTTGATTTGTTATATAGAAGCTTAAATGGCAAGTATTTAGGATGCTTGCATGTCTAGCTTCCCTTGAACTTAGACTTGAAAACCACATGTTTGCAGTCTATACTTAGAATTATGAAATAATGATGCAAAGAAAAAAAAAAGCGGAGTGAATCTGATTGGTGGAAGACAGACACAACTATAGCAGCAACAATCACCTTCCAGGAGCAGCAATGGCAGGAGTCCTGAAAGGAAAAATGGGGGTGGGGAGACAGTACATGAATACACACATGTGGAGAAGTCTGGGATTTAACTTGCCTAAAGGCAGAAAATTCTAGCAAATATTAAAGAATAGAACTTTGGTGGCCAATGGCATGTAATAATACTGAGCCACTAATTAAATTATCCCCTGAGGACATCTACTATAAAATAACTCAAAGCAAGGCTGTGGAGGACCAGTGGCTGTTAGAATGGAGTATGAAGGGCAATTCAATGAGTATGAGAGACTTTTTGTATTTTTTTAGAGAGATTTTTTTTTTTCCTTTCTTTAAATGCATGGAAATCTTTTAAAAAAAGAATGGTTTGCTCAAATTCCAATTCTTGGCTTAAGGAACAGACTGTAAATAAGAGAATGTCTATGTTCTTGTTAAAAAAGAAAAGACTATCATCTTTTGCTGCACAGAGCTAAGTTGATGAAAACATAAGTTTGAGTCTGTGCATGCTTAATTATGTTGGGTGAATTCATTGCTTCACTGACATTCTTAGGTGAAAATCTGAGCATTTGTTGGAAAAAAGCACCCAGGATCATTGAAATTGAGATCTACAGAAAATTCAGAGAAACCCAAATCGCCTATACTTTCTGAGCCTCATTTGCCTCCTGAAAACTGCCACTCATCCTTTTTGATGAAGTTGTCCCTTTCGCGTGGTTCACCTATAAGAGTTCCTTGCAGAAGGAAGCCAATTTTACCCATTCCCTATTCTAGTAGTTTCCTCATCTCTAACCCAATAAGAAGTTAGATTTCAACATGCTTTAGGGGCATAATTACAAAGTCAAACCTGGCATAGTTACATGCATATATATGTACACATAAACACACACACACACACACACACACACACACACACACACACAAGAGTTACAAGAACTAGCAAATTTACATGAGTAAAAATCTGATGAACATATGTAGGATTGTTTTTTGAAATTCTAGATCAGGGGTGGCCTGTAGACAAAATCTGCTCAACTGTGTTTATAAACAAAATTTGATTGAAACACAACTCTACTCATTTGATTACATATTGTTTATGGCTGCTTTATCATTACAATGGCAGAGTTTAATTGTTGTGACAGACACTGTCTCACCTGCAAAGCCAAAAACGTTTACTATCTGGAGCTTTACAGAAGCTTGCTGCCCCCAGTCTAGGCCAAGTTGCAGACAAAGTTTTGAATCAGCCTGAATTTACTGATTTGGGTTGACTATCCGAGCAATTCTGGATCCCATGTGCTGCTTGAGCTGGTGGAAGTTGTCAGAATGTTTTACTTTTATTCTGTGTTAGACTCAGTAGTGACAAACTCTACATTAAGTTAGTTGCCAGAAATTCCTTAGGTTGATGTAGAAGAAAAAGAAATCCCAATATTGAAGAAATTAGACATTTTGGAGTGGATTCAGTGTATATGAAGCACTGATTTCCCTCCTTAATTTGTCACATACTCTGCTCCTATAAATCTACAGAAGCCAATGAGAGAGTATTTCATTTGCAGAAGAAAAAGAGGGCTGGTTACCACAGAAAGGCCTTGGGACTATCCTGGAAATTGTATGGTCATACAAAGAGGTGTTTCGGTGCTGTTTTGCAGTGGCTAATTGACCATAGACTTTCTAGCACTGGAAAAGATGTACACTCCTTTAAGGCCCTGCTTTATTTGTATATACCCCAAACTCTGGGTCTGGAGAACAGAGACCTACCATGAACTCATACGATGTGAGTCTCTTTCCAGATCCTCAGCCCCCAGAGTAAGGGAGGTTAGGAGCAGAGGAAGAAAGACTTCTCACTAGCAGCACAAATACATAGGGTACTTTTAACCAGGACAACTGTGCACTGGGAAAGAGAATGCCCTCATGAATCAGCAATGATTAGACAACAGCCTCAACAAACACTGTTTTAGGGGAATAGTTATGCTGATGAGCCACTGGGAAAAGTTAAGACTTAGGGAAGTTAGACAATAAATGTATTCTGACCCACGTAAACCTCCCATTAGGCCTGAATAAATCTATCTGTATTCATTATGATTATATATACCTGCAAGTAATAGAACATCCAACTAGTGTGCTTTAAATAAGCAAGCACTCATGTTGCAGCTATACCACGAGGTATGGATGTAAGTAGCTGTCAATTAATTAAAAATCTCTGCACTGTCAGAGGCTATGGCTGTTTCTCTTTGCCATTCCCTCATGTTAAAGGATGGTCACTGCAATTCCTGCCTCAACATTCATATTTAAAGAAGGGTCAAGGTAAGAAAATAAGACTAAATCTGCTTTCTATTTCCTCTTTTATAAAGCAATCACTTTTCCAAGAAATAACATCAATCTGACACATTCTACTAAGGTATCATTGCTAGGGTTTTCTGTCCACCAGGATAATAAGAAAGTATAGAAGAAACAAGGAAGGTTTGTCATGATGCATTCATCTAGGCACATTGCTCCCCTGAATCAAAGTGAGAATGCTAGCAAGGATTAAGTGGGGGAATGAATGTTATGTTGTCAGCCAGTAAGGTTTGCTACACCATCCCATATTTATTTTACCAGATCTTGAGTGTGTGATTGGCTTACATATATTTAGTAACTAGCAACACTTCCTATTTACCAATCTGAGTCATGGAATATAGGTTTCTATGGTAGGGAGAGCCAAATGGCAGGGAGAGCTGTCCTTTTCTAGCAAGATAATAACTTCAAAGCAATACTCTTCCTCCAGGGAAAATCAAAAATATCATTAAAGACTTGAAAGAACCCCAATGAGCTCACCATGCACTGTCCTTCCTTCTTAATGTTGGGAGATATAAGACACAGTGTACTTTCAAAGGGATCTACTGGCGTGTCCCACACCACTGACCCTGCACATTTAACTGATATAATAAACCTCTGAATTTTCATGGTTTATTTTTCTCCTTCTGGAACTCATTTGTCTTATCAAAGCTTCCAATGTCGTTGTCTCTTATTGCTTATGTGGCCCCGTTAGCATGATGTCATGGATACAAAGGGGAATGTCCAGATGTTCCAGACCTCCTCAAGCTATATTGTGACAGAGTGTGTGTGAGAGAATTAATGCAGACGAGGGGCATGATTGTAAATGCATATGACAAGAATTAGAGCAGTGTCCTTAACTATTCTTTAGATTTGAGAGCCTGATGAATCAGACACTATGGGTAAGTGTATGTACACATGTGTGGGCAAAGAAAACCTCAATATAGGAACAGATTTATTTCTAACAGTTCATTTATAAATTGGTTATCTAGGCTTTGGATTCTTCATAAAGTAAAACATATTATATTTTTAATTAGGTTGGCTACTGAGCCAGACCACAAAGGCCAACTTAGTCCTATTGGACTACAGAGGAGGTACAGTATGATGGCACAATGTGGATTTTAGGTCCTGTGAAAAGACAGCCATGAAATGCAGTAGGAGATAAAAGAAGAGACTTCTTTCTTTAGGATTTAAAAACAAAACAAAGTTTCCCATCCTACTTATTGATCTTCTGCACTCCTACTTCTTTGTCTAAAATTAATTTGCTAACCTAGCTACTGAAGTGTAATACAGACCTGCCTTCACTACACAAACTAAAGGGATCCACATTCCAAAATCACTTACCTCTTTCTAATTAATTTATACTAATATTTATACCATTGTGTTTGAACGTAAATGTGGGAAGTCTTTAAATTTGGATTGATGAAACATCGCGTTGGCAGCCTGGCACTGCCTAGAGGTATGCTCCCAAGGGTTGTTCACCAAAACTGTTCTACTTCATAGAACTCCTTCTTTCCTCCATTTTAAAACACGCAGACCCCTTGAAAAACTTTAAGGTTTTTCTGGAGATTCATTTGGTGGCACAGGTCAGCTTCCGAGGATGGAGAGAGTGGGTAAAGGTCGATGGTTACATTTTAGGATTATCTGTAAATTGAGTTTTTGTTAAACTGAGGCCTGGAAAATAAACATTTTCTCATTAAACAGATATTGTCACTGGAGTTAGATTAGTTGTATTCAGGAGACTTTGCCACATTAGGGGTCCGAAAAAGAGTACTGGAGACTACTGCTAAGAAAACAGTAGAAGGCTAGAGCTGCTGAATGAGTACCACCACTCCTCTCCCCACACCCACCACACCCAGTTATATTCAGGAACTGCACTCTGAGCACTTCACTGGTTCTATAGATTCAATTTTCATCTCAGGTTTTATTTGAAGAAAGGGTTTCATTGTTCAAAGACTTTTGAGAATCACCAGGTAAGATGATGTTTAACGTCCATTCTAAATCTGAAATTTCAACGACTTGGTACTTAAAAGCTCACCAATTATAAAATCCTACCAATTTTTAAAATTACAGGAGACATTTTGTTTGCATTGACCTTTTTGATGAGTTGGAGAGAAATCAAATGTATTTTAAGTTTAATTATAAGTGAAACAATTGAAAGTTAATAATAAGTAAATACCTTAAATTTTAGAGCAAAAATATTTTTTTTTTCTTCCATGGCTTTTTCTCCTATGATATTTTACAACAGCTACGAATCCTTATTGTACAATTTCCTAGCAATATGAACTGAATAACTGCCTTGGACTCCTTGTTCTTCAATTCTTCACTTGTAAAATGGAGATAATGAATGTATATACTTACTGGTTATGAAAAAATTGATAAGATTTAAAAGCTTTAGGAGAGTGATTGGAACCTAGCAAGCACACAATATAAATGTGTAATTATTATTACTGGTTATGTTGAAATCATCAATTCTATATGACTTGTTTTATCACTGAAAATTTGAGGAAATAATTTATAAAACCACAAAAAGGAAAGAAGGAAAACTACGACATCTAGAATAAAGTCAAAACACAAAAAGGAAAACAGATGGGCAATATCCAGAAAGAAAATTTTGCTCAGTGTTTCCCATCTGCTTCTCTTTGCCTGCATGCTTTTCAGTAATACAAATTTTCAAACAGCCAAGCAATATAATCCACAATCTAGTTGAATTTGTGTTTGCACTTCATTGGCTGCTGGCAAGGGGACGGTTAGATTCGGATTTGATGATAAAGCCACACAGTCCTCATGTTCATCCCGTGAGAGGCAAAATTGTACAAAAGATTAAAATTAGTAGGAGGCAATTATTCTTCCTGTTAATCAATTCCAGACACGTTTGGCAGCTTTTCTCTTGCAACAGAAGTACAATTCAAACAAAGGTGGTAGAGACTGTTTTCAATAGTGTTATTTTAATTGAAAGCATGGAGCTCTCTTTAGTAGGCCATAACCTTCTTTGCTTAAGAAAGTGTTACGATTAGTGTTTTCCATTTGAAAATTACATGGTTTTCTAAAAGCATCATCATTATTCATTCTTATATTAATTGAAGGTATGCTTTTTCATAGTAAAAAAATAGAAACTTAATTGATTTAGGAATTAGAGAATAATGCATTTTTCTCCTAATGGGAAAAAGCCAGTATTATTACTTTGTTTTCTTTTAATAAATGGTCATTCACGGAGATCCAGATCAGATATCAGATAATGGTATTTAAAAGGAAAGACTAAAATGAAGCCTCTATATTTAGTAAGCAATTACCAGTTTTTACAGAAACAAGGATGGTAAGGGATTAAGTCTATAGATTACTAGACTGTATGATCATTTTCTGTTTTAATCAGTCAACTGAAACTCTTAGGAATGATTTTTAAAAAGAGTGATTTATACTTACTTTTAATCTGGAAGAGGAAAGTAGACCGAAGCCTTTTTTTTCTCTTTTTTCTCCTGGATTATTCTTGGTACGTGCAGGGAATGGTATGCTCTGATGCAGTCAGCAGCAACTTCAAACTCTCACGGTTTTCTTGCATCACTGTTGGTATCTCACTTACACTAATTGTCACTCTAAGACCCAGGTCCATAGTACTGGTTTATTTGGTACATCACTAGTCCTCAAGACAGAGTGGGGAGGCGTGGGGCTGAGGGGAAAGTGTGGTGAAGCACATAGAATAACGACTACCACATTTCTTGTTTCACTGGCCAAAGCGAGTCCCATGGAGAGGTGCATTCACCGCCTGGTAGGGTCAGTGAGTAGCTTTTGCAGCACTCACCGCAAATACAATTAAATAGGCTTGTCAAATCTCTACAGGCCTACATCTGAAATGTGCAAGCAGACAGGATGTTTAGTTATGTTAAGTTGGTCATTTCTTCAGTGTGAGAACAGGGAGAAAAGATCAAAGAAGTAAAAAAGTTAAAATTGACCTTTCATCCTGAGTATCATCTCTAGCTGTCCTCCAAATTCCTCCAGTTAGAGTGTTTGAGAACATGTGTCCTGACAAGAACAGGGTGCTTGAATTTTGTAAGAGCATTTGCTCACTCACTAAAAATAAAGAGAGTCTGTCAAATCATTTTGTTTCTCAATGCCTCTTTAGATGTAAGTGTTCTTTCAGATGAAAATTTCTGTAGCACTACACTAGTTATAATGACTCTACAAGCACTTTGTTATTCTTTATATATTCCCTTTTATAATTTTTGTCTTCATGCAGATCAGGGAAACATTTTGATCTATTAAATTATGATATGATGTAAGGCAAAGTAGGTTGGTGGGATATTTGGATTCTGAAGAACGTTATGTGACACTTAATGATATAAATATCAAGCCTGTTTTTCTCCTTCAGAAGAGTACTGATTTGAGGAACATTCTGTATTCTTAAAACTCTAAGTCAAGGTTAATAATGCATTTTATGTTTCATATAAGGGCTTTAAAGTTTATCTGCGGCAGAAGTTATATTAAGAAATCTGAAAGGAACAAATTTCCTTTAAAGTACTAGAAGCTGTTTTACAGTATGCTTTATAATTTATATTAATAACTGTAAGTTAAATTTTCTTTGAGCATTTTTTTAATCTCTTCTGTTGTAGACTTTTCCTAATGAAACATTTAAATATTCACTTTCTCTTCTATTCTCTAGAAGAAGGGGTGGACCCTCCTCCTTTTGCTTGCCTTCTTGTTCCCATGTGAGGGACATGGATTAACACTCCTGCCTATCTGTCTCCTCACTCTCTTCTCCATGGGAGGAGGAATTAATTATCTGGTTGATAAATTGGGAAGAAGGAATGGGGGGGGGCATGATTTCTATTGGTGGTATTTGCCTGCCTGCTCGGGTTCTCCACCCTGTAAGTTTTATTTGGCTGGGCTCTGTAGGTGTGCTGGTGCTTGTAGGTCCGCTGTGTTGACTGTGAATGGTTAAGTGTCTAACTCTGGGGTTGGGAATTGACACGATTATGCTACATTTTCCAACTGTACTATCATGGACAGTAAGTCCTCATTGAGCGTCGTGGATAGGTTCTTGAAAAGGAGGTATAACAAAGCAATTTTACCATTGGCTAATTGATAGAGTTAAGTTCCTATGGTATCTCATCAATGATATAATGAAATGATGTAATTTGAGGACCTGCTGTATACTGATTTTCAGTGTCTCCTCTACCTGACTTCTTTGTCTATCTTTAAATGATTTTGAACTCAGGCAAGAAAAAAATTGCTCTTCTTGAAACCATGACCATCTATAGCTATCTATTCCTCCTATAATTTAGCCCCCCCGGACACACACACACCTTGCTTATTGCTGCAGATTCTCCACTCTTCAATGCCTTCTTATTCTAGCCAACTTTCCTGTTTTTCCTCATCAGATTGAACTGGAATTTTGGGAGGTGAGGCCGGGCGTCTATATTTTAACTGTGCTCCCAGGTTAATGAAGATACTGACTTGCATCTGTTATATCTATTGCACATGTTCTTCAACTTTGCTTTTATATTTTCATTTTATGATTTTTGAGATAATAAACATTTGAAATTTACTAGTAAAGGCTAGTCATCCTTTTTTATATTTTTCCGTTTCTGTCATCCTTTATTCTAAGAGCTGAGATTTTTCTTGTAGATTTTTAGTGTTTGAATTTAAAGTATTAAAATAAGTTATTTAAAAAATCACTACAGAAATAATCCGTGAATATATGCATAATGTTTTTTCAAAAACCTTAAATTGTATAAACATATTTATTAAAACACAAAAATTTCTCCATTAATAATACTTGCATCCCTATATGTAACCATCAGGAATAATTTGGTACTGTGGATATACTTTCATATCCCTATTTTGAATGTAAAAATACATATTGCTTAGTAACTTTTTATTTGAAAATTTAAGAAGTTACTCATGTTTATTATCTGATTTACATTTGACAAAGCAAGTACCTTTTTAAACTTACTATATCTTGGTAAAATGTCCATTCCTGGGATCCATCTCCTTTTGATAATGGTATAGAATTCTATGGAAAAGACAGATCATAATTTATCTAATATCCCCTAATGGATATTTATCTCTATAGAACCTAATTATAATGGATAAACTGTCTATGTTCCTTAGTGGATAGACTTTAGGTTTCTAATTATTTACTATTGCAAACACTCCTGCCTTGATCATCCTGTATCCATAGCTCTTTGCTTGCTTATGCAAGTACAAGATTTCTTTCTAATTATATGTATGAGCTCCTAAAAAACCTTACATTCTTCAGAAGCAGTGCAATTACGATAACAGGACATAAAAAAATAAAGTGTGGCAGACCACTTAATCAATACCTATGCACCTTTGAAACTAGAGTACCAACAAATACAAATTGTTATTTGGGGAGATCATGTGGACTTCACAGGCGAGAGAACTCTGCCTATCTACCGGCTGTCACTGTGGAGATTAAAAATGTCAAAAGCACTAAACGGAAATGCTGGTAAGAGTAGTAAATGAAGAGGGGCTGTGAACTGGGTGAATGCCCTGAAGCTGGGCATAGGAGCAGTGCAACCTGCAGTGAGGTGAGCGTGAGGTAAGGCTGAGGGCGAGCCATTATGGGAGAAGCCTGGGTGCAGACGCTGAGTTTAATTTTTGCTAAAATAGAGTTTGAATGGAGTCCTGATACTACTATACCAGCCCAGCTGTGGGCTTTTCCTTTTCTGCTTAAAGTTGTATTTCTATTCATGCTTTCCCTGCGTCATTTGCCTGGAGAAAATAATGTATACATGTATACAACTTCTGTGATATTGGTAGCAACTCCCTTATTTACGAATCAAGTATGAATAACACACATTAGATGAGAATCATGAGCTGAGGTAAAACAGACTGTGTTTATGAAACATGTTTCTGTAAGTGGAATAACTGGGTCAAAGGTGATGCACCATTTAAATGCGTGGATTCTGTCAAATTATTCCCCAAAAGTATGATAATAATTCACGACTGCTACAGAGTATGAGAATATCTGTTTTCTTATATTTTTCACTTGATACAATTAACCTTTACATTCTTTTGATCAATTTATTTCACCTATCAGAGTGGAAACAGAGATTTAGTTACTGTTTTCATTTAGATTTCTGAGGTAACTAGTTAGATAACAATTTTTATACCCTTTTTTAAAAAAAATTGAGTCTTTGTTCTTATGTGTTATTTGTTGATAATCGTTGCTTGCTTAAAACTTATTAAATTTATTGGGGTGACGTTGGTTAGTAAAATTATATAGGTTTCAAGAGTACAATTCTGTAATATATCATCTGTATATTGCATTGTGTGTTCACCACCCAAAGGCAGTTCTCCTTCCATCACCATGTATTTGAATCCCTTTACCCTAGTCTACCATTTCCCCTGCTCCCTTACCCTTTGGTAACCGCTAAACTGTTTGTGTCTATGATTTTTTGTTGGCTTGTCTTGTTCATTTGTTGCTTTCAGGTTTATATGGCACATATGAATGAAATCATACAGTTCTCAACTTTTTCTGTCTGACTTATTTCACTTAGCATGATACTCTCAAGATCCATCCATGTCGCAAATGGCAGTTTTGTCTTTTCTTATGGCTTGATAATATTCCATTGTATATATGTACCACATCTTCTTTACCCAATCATCATCTATCGAAGGACACTTTGGTTGTTTACATGTCTTGGCCACCGTGTATAACGCTCCAATGAACACAGGGGTATGTATATCTTTACGGATAAATGTTTACAGATTTTTTGGGTAGATGCCCAGAGGAGGGTTTGCTTGGTCGTATGGTAATTCTAGCGTTAATTTTTTGAGGAACTGCCATGCTGTTTTCCATACTGGCTGCACAAATTTACATTTCTACCAGTGGTGTATGAAGGTTCCTTTTTCTCCACAATCTCTCCAACACTTGTTATTTACTTGTCTTTTTGATAATATGGCTATTATAACAGGTTCTATAATAACAGGTGTGAGGTTGTATCTTATTGTGGTTTTGATTTTCATTTCCCTAATAGCTAGTAAAGTTGAGCACATTTTCATGTATTTGTTGGCCATTTGTATATCTTCTGTGAGAAGAGTCTATTCAAGTCCTCTGCACAATTTCAAATTGGATTTTGTTGTTGTTGTTGTTGAGTTGTGTGTGTTCTTTATGTATTTTAGATATTAGCCCCTACTGGAGGTGTTGCTTGCAAATATCTTCTCCCTTTTGGTTGGTTGCCTCTTTGTTTTGTTCATGGTTTCTTTTGCTGTGCTGAAGCTTTTTAGTTTGATACAGTCCCATTCATTTATTTTTGCTTTTACTTCCCTTGCCTTTGAGATCAAATTCATAAAATCCTCTCCGAACCTAAGGTCCATAAGTTTAGTACCTGTGCTTTCTTCTATGCAATGTATTGTTTCATATTTTTGATTTTTTTTTGCTTACTTTTGCATTGTTTGCTTTCTTGTTAGTGGTTCACAGAAACATTTTAAAAACAATGTAAATAAACCATGTGCTCAATAAGAATTTTGAAAAAAAATCCTATTAGACTTTTGCCTATAATTTAACTCTCATGTGGTTTCTTTCCACATAAAAAGTTTACATGTTCATGTGCTCAATTGTGCTAATTTTCCTCTTGTGGTTCTGAGCTTTGTGATTTGTTTAGGAAGAACTTACAAACCCTTATATTAACATATTCTCTTATATTTGCATTTACACTTTTGAAATGCTTTTGTCTTGTTAAAATTTGAGTACCTATGGTATTTATTTTTATGTAAGGTATGCAGTCATAACCTAATTTCATTTTTTCTCTCAATTGATAGTCAATAGTTATGGTGCCATCCTTTCTCCACTAATTCATGCATATTTATAAATCACAATATACACTATTAAATTGATCTATTTCCCCATTGCTGAAGGGTTAATGTCTTCTCTGGTTGTTCTCCTTCTTACTTTTTTGCCAACCTAATGCAGGAAAACTGGCATTTCATTGTTCTTTTAATTGTGTTTTCCTACTAACTTACAAGGTTAAGTGCATTGTTGTATGTATATTGCTATTCACATTTACACTTTTGTGTATATCCTTGACATATTCTTTGCCCAATTTTCTGTTGAATCGTTCACATTTTCCTTGTTGATTTTCTAAGAGTATTTTATGTATTTTAGGTAATAAACTCTTCTCATGCATGTTACACATACATGTTTTCAACCAGTCGCTTATCTGTTCATTTCATTTATTTTAGTATTTAGCATTGATACTAAATACAGCTTATGGCTTTTGAATTTTGGAATCTTAAGAAGGCTTCCCTATCTCCAACTGTATTTCTTACTAATACTCTTATAATTTTATTTTTAACAGTTTTAACAGCTTCTTAATCCACTGGAAATTTAATTTTGTGAAAAGTATAAAGCAAGGAAATCCTGTGGATTCCACCTTAAAATATGTCCAGAATCTGTCACTTCTTTTCACCTCTGCTACTTCTCTGGTTCAAGCCACCATCACAACTTCTGGATTTCTGCAGTAGCCTGCTCACTGATCATCTTGTGCCTATACTTGCTCCTGATAGGCTATATTCAACACAACAACCGGAGACATCTTTTAAACATGTGATATAATAATAGCTGGCCTTGTCACTCAGAGTAAAACCGATATCTGTAAACTGGCTAAAATGATTTGACCCCATTACCCCCAATCTGTCTCTTACCATTTTGCCTACTGCTTCCTCTGTCCTTCACCATCTTCAAATGTGTGTTGGCTTTAGTTTATACACCACCCCAGATGTGTGCACATGCTCTGCTTCCTACCTAGAGTAGTGGCTTGATGTGTCCTATAGGCCTGGAGCCAGGTTACTGCTGTGGCAGCTGCTTCTGCTTTAGATTGATGTCCCTGCTGTGTCTGCTGCTCCTGATCTCTCTTTAACGTTTGGTACAACCTCCCTCTTGACTCCTGTTTTGAGGTTCCACAGTGTCACCTTCAAGATATGGGCAACTGTGCTTTTCTTTTTACTAAGCACCTACACATGTGCAACTTGGAAGTGTGTGGAGCTAATTCCTACATGGTGAACTTTGACAAAAAGGGGATGAGAGTAAGTGGATAGATTCTTCTTCCTTATGTGTCTTACAGAGGCAGAGTAGCTTTGTGTGATCTGTCTGAAAATGTCTTACATGACCCAGCAATCAGTTTGCCATAAAGCTGTGTTCAGCTCAATAACACTCTGCCTTATTTTGTTCTGTTTCATCCCCTGCTTTACTCTGTTCCTGCTTCCCTGGGACTGTACTTCCAAGTAAGATGCTAGCAAAAACACGTTTCCTTCAGAGTCTGTTTTCTACAGACACAGGAATAAGACAAGTCTCTCTTTAAATGTCATGTTTTCACTGAGGCTAACCCCAGGCACCCACTCCCAACCCCAACCCCGTATCTCCTTGGCCATTGCATTTATTGTTAGCTAGTATATAACTTAATCATTATGGCTATTATTTTAATCTTTTCTCCTTTCCCAGAATAAAAACTTCAATGCTCTAGGGAAACAGAAGTCGTTATCTGTTTTGTTGACATTTGTATCCCCATTACCAAGAACAATGCCGGGCACATAGTAGGCCCTCAATAAATATCAGCTAAATGAACTGAAAGAATGAGTGCTGGCTTTATTGCTACCAAGTTTTACCACCATGGCCACTATGAGAAATTTGAACTTGTCTTTGCTTCTTTATATCATCAGCTATAGGTTAGAAATCCTGTTGGGATGGGAACACATGAGTGGCAATGCTTAACAGTCTTATCCTCGTCAGCTTCTCACTAAGCTTTTTGTCTTCATATTGGGAGACGAGGCCCCTCTGATCACAAATCAACTGATGGTTAGCCTCCCAAAAGAACAAGTCAAAAAAAGAAAAAAGATACATGTTTTCCTATAGGATTGCATTATATTTATAATTTGGAGAAACTCTATAACATTGAATATTTCTATCCAAAAGTATGGTAAAACCCTCTATTTGTTTAGGTCTCCCTTTTAGGTTTTTTTGATTTTTAGAAATATCATTTTCCATATCAGTCTTATGCATTTCTTCTTCTATTTATTTTTAGATAGATTTTTAAAAAAAATTAGTATGAATAACTTCTCATTTTCTAATTGATTGTTTTGGTATATACCACAAATATATATTTTTTATTTCTATAGTAATTTTGTTAATATCTTTATTACTGTACTTGTCACTTTTTAAAATAATTTATACTTCTTTTTTACATTAATTATTAAATTTATTTGTAATTTTATGTATGGTGTTTAGTGAAGATCTAAGTCAATTTTATTTTTTCCAAATGCTCAGCCAATTGCCTAAACCTGTATAGTTGAATATTTCTTTTCTTTTTTCATTAATTTATGGTGCAAATACCAAATTATTTTGTATACTTACATTTGTTTCTAGGCTAGTTATGTTTTCTTATTATTCCCTGTACACCTACTCCTCAACTGCATAGAGAAATCTATTTCCTTGACTGTGTGGTCTGTTCATGGAACGACTGCGGCATGCTTTCAGAAGAACTAAAAATAACCAGCTGGACATCTCAATGGCAATTGCCTCAACATGTCTAACTGACAACTGGCGGTCTTCCTGTATTTCCTATCTCAGTTATTAATACTGCCAGACAACCATTTGCTCCAACCTGAAACTTTAGAATAATCCTTAAATCCCCGTATCCGGTTGGTTAGCAAGTCTTGTTAATTCACTCTCTCAAACATCTCCAAAATATTTTCTCTCTTCCCTACTGACCCTGCATTCATTTGAGTCTTGTGCTCTGTCATATATCAGCTTACGTGTCCCCTCCTCAGATAGGTTTTCCTGACACCCTGTTCAAAGAGCCTTCACGTTACAATTACTGTTATATCACCTTGTTCATTTCCTTCATAAGTGTTACAACAATTTGTAATGATTCATTTAAAGCTTTATTACTGTATTATTTGTTTCTCTGATGGAATGTAAGTGTTATGACAGCAGGGCCAGGTCTATTTTGTCTTTTTGTAGCCATGGTGTCTAGTTTCTAGCTCATAGCAGGTGCTCTATACTGATTTGTTATAAGAATGAATGAATGAATTAATGGCACAATACCCTCTTAGTAGGTTCATTTGCTTCCACTTTCCTCACTCATCTTTTCCAATCAACCCTCCACGTTGATATAATTGTTATAAAAAAACAAAACAACAAAAAACACACAAAAAAACAGAGAAGACCTGATCATGTTATTTCTCAGCTTAAAAACTTCCAGTGTCTTCTTATGTATCTTCTTATGTATCTAGTGTCTTCTTAAGTTAGACATCAATTTGTTCAACCTACAAGAAGTAGAATTACTTTTAATGGACTTTAAATGAGATTTTGAGTAGACTTGAATATACAATATTGGATCAAAATCTTAAAATTCATTTGATCCTAAATTCCTCATTTAAAAAACCCAAAAAACTAAGGACCTGTAGAGTTATAGAGTTGTTTTTAAAAAACCCATAAATTTGTCTAGATTATATTTATCCTTTCTTCATAGATGTTTTTGACTTAATTTTTTCCAATAGATTAAATTGTTTTTCTCTTTTTCTGTATTACTTTTGTTTTTATTTTTAATTTCAATTATTAATCTTCTCTATATTTTTAAAACTTAACAGCTAAATATTACTATTTTCTATGTAGAATTATAGAAATTCCACATAAAATATTATATTTTGTGATTAGCCTATGGGGTTGATTTCTCTCATGCCATTTATTCTTCCAAAGATCATATGTTTCTGTGTGTCAATTACCTTTTAATATCTTTTCCTCTTTAAAAAGAAACAACTTAAAAAGCATACGTAATTGACATTAAAATTTTGTATTGGCTTTGTAATTTATTTCTAGTAGATTTCTATATTATATTGGCTTTGTAACATATTGAAAGGTTTTTTAACTACTACATTTTTTCCCATATAGTTTAATTATATGATTTAATCATTTCCTTCTATGGTGAACTATAAAACAGTATTTCTAAGTTTTTACTCTTTTTAGAATAAGTATTAATAATGTTATCTTGAATTATACTTTGTTCTGTTCAGATATATACTATTTTTACTTATACATTTTTCTTTTTAAGTCAGTTTTTAAAATTATACATGCTTTTTATATAAAGACAAGACATTCTTTTTCGGGGTAGGGGATATTCCTATCTCATAAATAAGTTATTTAATTTTCTGACCTTTAATGATACTGTTTAGTATAAAATTTCTCCATTTTTATTGCCAATCCAAAACTTTGTGATTAATTACTTAGAAAATATATTTTGGTAAATCAGTCCCTAGTTTATTAATAAATAGTGCTATGACTTCCTCATTATTGATAACATCAATAACAAATTAAATAATCACATACTTTTATAGGTTTGTAAAAAATGAATTGTGTTAACAAAAATTATTTTTCCTGTTCTTTATCTTCTCATATTTTCTTAAAGTATAGCTTGTGACAAGCTATTAAAATATAATTAAAACATTTTTTAGACACTATGATTCATTTTAAAGGCCATATTGTTAAAATGAAAAGTAATAAAACAGCCTCAGGCTATGATCCCCAAAATTGTTCTAGCTCATTACATTTCTTAACTCATTAAGATGAGTTATCATTATATTTGTATCTAGTCTTTTTTATTATTATTATTTAAAACATGTAAGTCTGAGACTTTTCCTTCCAGCCATGAGGGACTAATTGCTACTGAGATTTTCTTTTAAAAACTACGAGAACACTGGGGAAAAAACACAAAAATGCTATTTTAAGATATTGGATAATAGGCAGTACAAAACTGTGTGCCCTGTGAAAAGAGTAACAAATTATGTGAGCCTAGGGTAGTTATGAGGGCTTAAGCACTAGGAATAGACGTGGGGTTCTCCTGTATTTTTGACTGAGTATCCCACTTCCCGTGCAAAAGTTGAAACTCTGTTAAGCCACGCAAAAAATTACAGGGGGGGCGATGTTGAACAAAAGAAATGGGAGATGTTTCATTTCTAACCAGCTACAGTTAGGAGATATTATTATTATTATTATTATTGTTACAACCTTGGGGGAGTCATTATGTCATCCTTAATAGGAGAGCTAAACTACAACTAGAGTAAAGGTTACTGTAGTTATATGCTAACAAAAATTAAAAACTAACACTGAAAGGATCATGCTGATCCAGAAAACAAAATACTATAATTCTTCAAAGGAGGAAAACAAAGCCTAGACACTCAACAACATAAAATTTGTTATACTTAACTTTCAGTCAATAATTACTAGACACACAGAAGCAGAAAAATACAACCCATAATCAGAATAAAGTGTCAATAGAAACAGAACCAGAAATTACAGAGATGTTTGAATAAGCACATAAGAACATCAACACATCCATTTTAAATATTTTCAAATAATTAAAGTTGAATATAAGAAGAAGAGAAAAGGAAACCATAAAATTAATAGAATTTCTAGACTGATAAAATGCAAAATAATATATATATAATATATATAATATGGATTATATATATTATATATATAATATGGATTATATATATATATAATATAATAATATGGATTTCTAAATGAAGTATATATATATATACTGGATGGGCTTGAAAGCAGAATAGATGTTATAGAAGAAAAGATAAGTACACATAGTGCTATAGACTGAATGTTTATGTCCCCCCAACTTTCATATGTTGAAACCAAATCCTTAATGTGATGGTACTTGGGGGTGGAACCTTTGGGAGGTGATTAGGGCAAACCCCTTGCGAATGGGATTAGTGTCCTTATAAAAGAGACCCTAAAGAGCTCTCTTGCCTTTCCATTATGTGGAGACACAGTGAGAGAAAGGCAATCTGTGATAGAGGAAGTGAGCTTCCACCAACTGTTGAATCTGCCAGCACCTGGATCTCTGACTTCCAGCCTCCAGAACTATAAGAAATACATTTCTATTGTTTATAAGCACCCAGTCTATGATAATTTGTTATAGCAGCCCAAATGCTGCTATACGGCATATAGATCCATCAATAGAAACTAAACAGACTAAAGAACAGGGACGAAAAAATAAATTAAAAATGAATAGAATGAGAACTGATCTCAGAAAAAGAGGAGGCGGACATAAAAGATTGTTGAAGAATTGAGTTAAATTTTCCCGAATTTTAAGACAACTCAGCTCACAGATCCAAGAAGCTCAATGATCCCAAAGCAAGATAAACATAAAATAATCCACACCTAGGCACACAGTAATAAAATTTCTGAAAACCACGAATTACACAAGTCTTAAAATCAGTCCATAAAAATAGAAACAAAGAATTTTTGCATGCTACTTATCAGAAATTATGCAATCCAGAAGACAATAAAAGAGCTTTAAAACGCTAAAAATAATAAACCTCAAACTGGATTTCTAAATGAAGAAAAAAGGCTAAGAAAAAACTTTTTCAGCAGATGAAAGCTGAGATAATTTCTCATCTCAAAATAAATACATCTCAAAATGTAATTTATTATTATAGAAAATAAGAAAAATTTTGGGGATTATAACATGCAGAAGAATTATATATAATAATAACAACAGGAAATAAAAATATACTGTTTAATATCCTTACATTATATATGAAGTAATATAATGTGAAGATATGTTAAAAATGCATATTGTATATCATATATATGTACAATATGTTATAGTATAAACTATATGTTATTTATATCAATGTATGTATGTACAAAATACATGTGTATATATTATATATGTATAATAATTCAGATAAAAGTAGAATACTAAGAAGTATTTCATTATTCAAAAAGAAAGCAGAAAAGAAAAAAGAACAATGGGACAAATAGAAAAAATATAAAAAGAAAGTAAATTTGACCCAATCATGTCAATAATTATATTAAGTGTAAAGTATAAGAACTGTATGATAGAACTTTCAGTGACAACAGAAATGTCTCTTATCTACATATAGTCTATACTGTCCACATGTGGCTTTTGAACACTTGAACTGTGGCTAGGGTGACTGAAGATTCAAATTTAAAATTTTATTTGCTTCTAATATATTTAAATTTAAATTTGAATAGTCATATGTGACTAGTGGTTACTGCATTGGACAGTATAGGTCTAGATACTCCAAAAAAGAAGGCAAAAATTATCAGTTTAGATGAAAAATCAAGACCGAAATGTATATTGGCTATAAGAGACATCCTTTATACATAAAGACTCAGATTGCAGGGTAAAGGGTAGAAAAAATATGCCAAGTAAACATTTATTTATCAGAAATATGGAGTGGATATATGAATAATAGGAGCATGGATTTTAGCAGAACAAAATATTAACAGAGATAAAGGGAGACATTTCATAGTGATAAAATATATTTTGAAGACGACAACGATATTAATGTATATACACTGATAATGGAAGTTTGTTATTACATGAAACAAAATCTTAGAGGATTGTGGTAGTTTTAAAATATGCACATACATTTTTTGATACTCTTCCCTTCAAAAGGTGGAGGATAATTTCCCATCCCTTGTGTGTGCTCTGTATTTATTAACCTGCCTTTAATGACTACAATTTGACAGAAGAGATGGTGTGTGACTTCTGTGACCAAGTCATAAGTGGCATTGTAGATTCCTCCTCTCTCTCTCTCTCTCTCTCTCTCCCTGTCAGATCACATGTCGTAAGTACACTCAATCAGCCCTATGGTGAAGTACATGTGGCAAAGAGCTGAAACCTCCTGCCAAGAGTCATCTTAGAAGTAAATCCTCCAGCCCCACCATAGCCAGAATATGACTATAAGCCTGACTAACATCTTGACTGCAACCTCATCAAAGATCCATCCAAATGAAGAGAACCACCCAATAAAATGTTCTGAATTCCTAATCCACAATAATTTTGAGATAATAAGTGTTTACTATTTTAAGCTTCTAAATTTGGGGGGTAATTTATTATGAAGCAATAGATAAATTGAGGCTTGCAAGGTGAAATATAAATATCTACAATTATAGCTGGGTATTTCAACATTTATATCTTAGCACTTGATAGAACAGGTAAACAACAAATGAGTAAATATAAAGGACACTATCAGCCAACTTGACTTAATTAAACTTTATAGAACACTTCATCTAAGAACAGCAGAATGCCATGTTTTCAATTGAATATGGAACATTGACTAAGAGATCATACACTAGAATAAAAACAAGTCTCAATAAGTTTTAAAGTATAGAATCAAACAGAATATATGTTCTGACAATGAGAGAATTAAACTAGAAATTAAAAACAATCAGATACCTAGTAAAACCTCAAAAAATTGGGTATTAATTAGTCCATTTGGGCAACTATAACAAAATATAGGCTAGATGGCTTATAAAGAACAGAAATTTATTTTTCACCTTTTTAGAGACTGAGAAGTCCAAGATCAGGTGCCAGCGCATTTGGTGTCTTGTGAAAACCTGCTTCCTGGTTCATAGTTTGCTGTCTTTTTGCTTTGTACTTACATCACAGAAGAGGGTAAGGGAGCTCTCTGGAGTCTCTTTAATAAGGGCACTAATCCCATTCATGAGGTTCCATCCTCATGACCTAATCACCTCCCAAAGGCCCTACATCTTAATACCATCTCATTGGGCATTAGGAGGTCAACATATGAATCTTGGGGAAACATAAACATTGAGACGATAGCAACAATACACTTAAAAGTAACGCATGGGTCTAAGAAGAAACCACAAGAATAAAAATAATAAACCAGTTTAAATTCCAAATTTGTGGGATGCAGCTAAGGTTATGCTTAGAGAAAAATTCAGAGCTTTAATAGTTATGTAATAACTATTTGTATAATAGTTATAATATGATGGTTATAATATAATTGTTATATAAGATATTTAAGACTAAATGTCTACAATCAGTGACCTAACTTTCTACCACAAGACGCTAAAAAGAAGCGTGAAATAAACCTAAAAGAAATAGAAGGAAGAACATTTTAATGATACAAGGGGAAATCAGTGAAACAAAATGGACAAACAATAGATAAAAATCAATGAAACCAAAAGCAGATTCTTTGAAAGCATGGATAAAATTGAAGAACCTCTATAAAAAAGCCTAAAATAAAAAAATAAAAAATAAATGGAGGCGACACAAATGACCAATTTCAGGAAAAAGGGGTTATCAGTACAGATCCTAAAGACATTAAAAGGATAATAAATAAATATTATGAGTTACTTTATGTTAATAAATTTGACAACTTGGACAAAATAGATAAATTTCTTAAAATATACAAATTACCAAGACTCATACAAAAAAATTTGAAAATCCGAATCATTCTATGGCTACTTAAAACATTGAATTTGTAATCCAAAACCTTCCAAGAGAAGAAAACTATAGGCCCAGATGGTTTCACTAGTGAGTTCTAGCAAACATTTGGGGAAGAAATTGTATACATTCTACAAACTCTTTCAGGACGAACCAAATCCCAATTAATTGTATAAGGCCGACATTACTCTGATATCCAAACCAACTATATGTATATTATAAGAAAAATTACTATAGACTGATATCCCTCATAAACATAGACATAAAAATACTTAACTAAATATTAGTAAATCTAAAACAGTAACATATAAAATGGATAATATATCAATGACAAATTAGGGTTTATATCAGGACTATGAGTTTGATTAACTTTGGAAAATCAGTCACTGTAATTCACCATATTAACCAAACAAAGAAAAAATTATGTTTATCTAAATAGATGCAGTAAAAGCATTGCCCCAATTTAATAGTCTTTCATAATAAAAACTCTCTGCAAAAGAAGGAACCTTCCTCAACTTCTTGACAAGCACCTACTGAAACCTATAGCCATCACCTTAAAGGTCAATGGATGACTGCTTTCCTTTCTGATCAGAAAAACAAGGCAAAAAGGTCTACTCTCACCACTGAAGGTCAACGTTTTTACTGGAGGTCATAGCTAGTATAATATGGCAAGAAAAAAAGTGTAAAATACATAGATTTAAAAGGAAATAATAAAGCTATTTTCATTTGTAGACGACATAAGATATAATGATTGAAGTGATTTTAATAACTTTGTGGGATCCAGTGTTTATAACCACAATCATTTGTATTACTATTAGCATGGAAAATTAAATTGAAAAATACTGTTTACTATAACATCCAAAACAATGAAACATTGAGAGATAAATTTTAGGAAGTATGTTGAAGACACATACATTGAAAACTACGAAGCACTTAGAATATTGAAAATGTAAATAAATGGAGACACGCTATGAACTGAAAGGCTAAATATTGCTAAAGTGTCAATTCTCCCACAATGTATCTACAGATTCCACCCAACTGCAATCAAACTCTCTGCTACATTATTTTTTGGTAGAAATTGACAAGCTTATTTTAAAAATTGTATGGAAATGCAATTTGTTTTATGAAACAAAATTATCTAACTTTGAGGCAACGATAAAGCTACAGCAATAAAGACTGTGATATTGCATAAAGATATATAATGTCAATAAAAAAAGAGTCCAAAAATAGACTCACATACGATCAATTGACCTCTGGAAAAAAAGGACAAGGTAATTAGGTGAGGAAATTCTATCCTTCCAAACAAACAGTTCTGAAATAGGGTATTTTCATAGAAAAAAAGAAAGCCATTATTTACGCCTTTAACTTTCCCCAAAACACCAACATTTACTGAAATAACCGATAAACCCAATGTAGTAGTGAAAACTATAAAATCTCTAGGGAAAAATCGAGAAGATAATGTTCACAACTTTGGGGTAAGCAACAAATTGTGAAATGGGACACAAAAAGTATTAAGCATAAGTGAAAAATCTTAATAAATTGGACTTAATAAGAATTAAACACTTCTGTTCTTCTAAAGCAGTTGTTGGTTCACAAACTGGTCCCCTACACAGAGGGCAAGATAAGACCAAAGAGGCAGACTACTTCAGATTGGTAGGTAGCAGATTTGATAAGTAACAGAACTTTATTATCTGAGGCTTCTCATGTGTAGCTGCAAGACGACTAGATTTTCACACCTGCCTACCAGAATCTTAAAGTTTATATAGAGGTCTTAATTGGGTTCAGTCACACATACAGTCGAGATGGTCTCAACAACACGTAACTCTCTCAAGGCTGTATATCCTTGAAGCAGCTTCTAGTGTGAGGAAGGCAGGCAGAACATAAATCCAAGGCCAGGGGAGAGGGTGAGTAGTCTCTAATTGCCTGGATCCAGCTTGCTGGTCAACCTGCAGTCAAGTCCTCTTGATCTCCTGCAATAGCTGTCAAGAAATTGAAAAGTCAAGTCTCAGACTGACAATAATATGTACTACATTAAGTATATTTGATCAAGGATTTTTCTCCAGGGTACATCTATAGCTGTCTATCTTAGAACTTAATAATAATATGTCAAAACAATTAGGAAAAATGAACAAAATATTTCACAAAAGAATAGGAATGCCCAGTAAGCCCATGAAAATATTTTTAGCATCTTTAGAGAAATGCAAATAACAATGCCAGTGAGATACTACTATGCAATCACTGAGTTACTAAAATTAAATATCAGGTATTGTTAAAGATGTGGAGCATCTGGAGCTCTTATATTACTGAGGGAATTTAAAATGATGTAACCATATTGAAAAACAATTTCACAGTTTCTTATCATTAATATACCCACCAAACAACCGAACAATATCATTCTTAGGAATTGAGAAATATACATATATGTCCATACAAACACTGTATTCAAATACTCATAGTACCTTTGTTCTTAATAGTTCAAAACTGCAACAATCCAAATGTACTTCAATAGGTAAATGTATAAACCAAGTGTGATATAGCCATACAATGGAATACTGTTCGGCAATGAAAAAGAACGCACTACTGACGTAAAGCAACAACCTGGCTATACCTGCAAAACATTGTGTGGAGTGAAAGCAACCAGACGTGAAGGACTATCACTTTATTATTCTGCTTATACGAAACTTGTGAATAGCTAAAATAATCTATAGTGATGAAATCAGATCACTGGTGGCCTGTTTCTAGGGGTGGAGGCTAGGGGGAAATAAGAAATTTGGTTGCTTAGAGGGAAGAAACGGGGATTGGAAGAGAGACATTTTTGAAAGGAAACAATTGCAAAGGCCTTTTATCCTTTTTAAACGTCTTGTGACTGAACCGAAAACCTTAATTTTAACCTTTACATTGGACATAAACACTGCAGTGGAGCAAGGGGACTTATTTTGTCCTCCCTTTGCTACCTGCCAGCATTCTACCGAGCAGTAAGTGCTATGGCCCGGTTTGCAGTGTCCCCAGGACCACCTTCCGCCCTCTAGTAACTTTGAACTCTTCCAGGCCTTTGGGATGCTCTTGTCACCAAGGTGGACCAACCTGGATACACAGTGCCAGCGCACAGCCTTGCCAGGCCTTTTTCAGGAGCTACCCAGATTTGGTCAAGTTCTAGCTGTGCAGATTTCCCACAAATCATGCTTTCCATGAACAGGAATTTTACAGATCAGCAAGTACTTTCACATCAATTACTTTCTTTAATTTAAAAGAAGTTTAGCTAACAGATCAAGCAAGGAATGATCCCTTCTCAGAGGGAAGGACCGCTCTAGGAAAGGCCTTTTTCACCAGGGACCCTTTAAGGGCCTGTGCCTGGACGTCCGTGGGGCGAGGGCGTGGGCAGGGGGAGCGTGGGGGAGTGTCCTCTTTCTCCCCCCACCCTCCAACGTAGGCGGCTGAGCCAAAGCCAGTGGGGGCTGTCTCTTCCTCTTACCCAGCAGCTGCTGCTCACTCAGCTCGCAAGCCAGGACAGGGGACAGGGCGGCAGCGACTCCTCCGGGTCCTGAGAAGTGGATCCGTTCGGGGCCACCACCATGCCAGGGGCCGCCGGGGTCTTTCTGGTCGTGCTGCTCATCGGGAGCCTCGGGGGCGGCCGGGCGCAGCTGCTGCAGCAGCAGCCACAGGCGCATCAGCAAAAAGGTACAGTGGAGGCACGGACTCTAGATTACATCCTTTTTCGGGGCGCGAGACTCCTCACTGGTCCCTTCTACAGACAGTTGCTGGCCAGGGGCGGCTTTCTTGTTCTGCCCTTGGGGAGTGCGCTGTGGGGCGAGAGGGGCTAAGTTTGAACCAAGTTCACTTTCAACTGCCTGAGTGGGGTAGGAGGAATTGCCTTCCTTCCCCAAAAGAACATGAAGTGCTTTTCATTGTGCATTGGTTTCTGGGAGGATTGCTATCACTATACATCCTGCAAGTTATTTCCAAAATATTTCCAAGAGGCAAACTTTTAACCAATTAAAAAAGAAAAGTTTCTCCAAATCTGATTGCTACCTTGCAAGGAAAGGTTTCCCAAGCTGTGACTCATCTTGAAACTTTATGGAGAACAGCTAATACATATATGTTTTAAAGAACTTTGCAACTAATTGAACAGGATTTGTAAAGTAGTTAAGTATGCGATTGTTTTTCTTTTTTCTTTCATGGCAATGGCTCTTGCAGCCCCATCTTTTCTTTACCCATATCCTATGTCAGGTATCCTATTATATAGTGAAATTTCTCCTCTTGTTTAAATGCAGACAAGACTTCTGTGTCATCGGTATTTTAATTAAGACCGCAATGGCCAGATACACACTTCAGGGGACTTTGGAAAACAGTTGTATTTAATGTAACTCAAATTATGCTCTTCAGAGAGCTTTAATGTTTATGTGCATATCATTTATGAAACTCTGGGGAGTCTTTGAAGAGTTATTTTATCATCATGAATTTTAAAAGAAGCACATGTGCGGCGTTTTAAGACACAATTTATAATACATTATTTCAGTAAACATTTCTGCAAGTTGGAAAACATGTATCAAAGTAGAAAAAATTAAATATTTAAGATTTGGGCTCAAATATATATAATAAAAATTTACCCTAAGAGTACAAAATCTGGAGGTTAGCAGATTTTGAAAGTTTTGATGAGGCTGAATCTGCCAAATTTTTGAAATATACGTATCCCTCTTTTAGATAACTGGAGTAAAGCTATGTCTAATAGCTCTGAAGGTTTCGCCTCTTACAATCTAGCATTTCCAGCAGAACAATTTTATTTTAAAAGGAGTAAAAAAAAAAAAGTACTCTAAGCTCTTTGCTACAATAATAACTCCCCGATTAAAATTCCCAGAATAAAAATGATCTTAAGTCACTATATGATTTTTTTCTTCCTGCTTTTCCTTCTCTGAGAGGTAAAATGAGGTCAATGTGGCTTAATTAATAAAATTTATGAGACAGTGACTTTCATAATATCTCTGGCTACTGATTTATAAAAATGCTACTTTTATACATTGACCTTGCTGAGTTATATGATACGTTTTTAACAATACACAATACTTGAATACTGTTAGGCAGCTGGGGGTGACGAGCCCAAGTGCACCAGTCTTTCTGTTTGCTGGGAATGGGGCAGAAGCTCAAAGCATGCACTGTAGGCATCCAGTGGGTTCCTGAGAATTTTTCCCAGCGTGTTCCTCCTCCCCTTTCCCTCTTATGCTGTCTCCCCTCTTCTCTCCTCCCCACCTCTCCACTCCCCCTTCCCCCATTCCCTTCTATCTTCTTTCCTTCCTTCCTCCCTCCTCTTCTCCTCTCTTCTCCTCTCTTCTCTCTCTCTGCCCCTTTCCTCCACCCCTCTCTTATTTCATATAAAATTAACTCTGATTTCTATAGTCCAGGTACAGGTTGAGGTGAATGAAGAAGGGCAAGTTTATATACTGCCATTCTGCTGATAGAAAACTTGGACACTGTATACAATAAGGAATTCTATGCAAAATAGCTGTAACACTGAGTGTACTATAGACTGCTATATTCTACATTCTAAAATCTATTATTGTGTATTTTCTAGATCATTTGCAATATATTTAGAGACTGGCTTAAAGATAAATGTTTGAACTCTGCTAATATTAAAACTATATAAAATATATTTCATAATACCTTAAACTTGGATAGTGCTTAAGAATTTAAAATTGCCTTATGCACATGAGCGTGTTTCACCATCAGCTATTATTAATCTTATTGGACAAGTTTAAAAGCCTAGACTTGGAGTAGTTGTAACTTACTCATAAGTTCATGCAACTGATAATAACCTAATTTTTAACAACTAAGAAAACCTTTAGTTTTGTTTATGCGGAAGTTCCCTTTTTATGGTACCAAGATTTCTTTCCATTTACTTTTTGAGGCCTCTTTCCTTTTCAATGTTGTGTTTAAGCAAGTTCTCAGTGAAGATTGTTGGATATGAGTTTGACGGAAGAAGTGTTTTCTTGGCTATCATTCCCTTTTCTCTTTTCTATTATACTAGCACTGACCTTCCTGGCCAGCCACTAATTTGTTAGAATGAACGGCTTTCTCTTTTAGTACGGTGCTGATTTATTAAGAATGTTGGCATGAAACAATCATTTTTAAATGTTGAATTCAGTTAGAAACTTAAGCAGATATATATTTTTAAATCTTGTGTAATTTCTGTAGCATACTGAATTGTAGTTTGAGTAACATTGATTCTACAAGAATGATTTTCCAAGGAAATTCTTTAACTAGATTTAAGATGGACAAAATAGGAGAATGATAGTCAGAGTGGTTCTGCGTTCCAGCACAGCAGTAGATACAATCTTTTCCTGATATTCTTGTAACTGTTATGTGGAAATGGTAGTGTAGTGGTAGGTAAAGTGCAACTGATTGAAAATAATTACCAAAGAATATTGCATAGTGGATCAAGATTAATTTGGAAAGAAGTCTCTAGGAGGGTGAGAGAGATTTCTTTATATTTATTGGTCTTGGTAATGGCTTGATGGAAAACATAAAATCCAAGCTTATCAGAACTGCAGGTCGTCCAAAATTGATTTGTGGGGACTAAGCTGGTCATAACAGGTTCAGGAACTTTAAAGGTCTCTGTAGCCTGGACCGTGAATGGGACATACATGAAGCTGGTTTTATTATTTGTATCTAGATGTTAAATACTTTCATTTGCTCTATTCTGGGAATTTGTTGTTTCCTTTGCATGTATAGGAATGAATGCAAAGAAAGGACAAGTCTGAACTGCAGTAAGTTCAGTTTGAACATATAACATGACATGGTGACAGAAATGTTAACCAACTGACTTTTATAAAAAACAAACAAACAAACAAACAAACTCATAGAAGCAGATGAGTCTGTTGGTTAAAACACATTTGGGTGCTTCATTGACAAACGGATGTAAATTCAGAGGAGGGAGAGCACAATAGTTAGGAGTCTGCAAATATTTTCAGAGGGGGGCTATTCCCAGTGAAGACTATTAATCTGGAGAAAGATGTAAGAAATCATAAGGTATCCTCAAATTTTTGGAAAGATTGTTATATGGAAAAGAGACTAAGATGTCCTTCCTAAAACCTGAACTGAGATCCATAAGAAGAATATGACAAAGAGGAATGTTTGAGTTCCATAAAATGGGAGGAAACCTGTTCCCCCTACTCATTCTGAGCTGTCCAGAAAGAACTGGGTTGTTTGGAGCACCTAAATTCTGGAAGTGTTCATACAGTGATCAAATGTACAGCTTTTCAGGGATGATTTGGGATGGAATACTTCTACAGGGTGGAAGTTAGGACATAACAAATCTCCAGTCTTTTTCCAAGTCCAATATTCTAGTATTGCATTCTGTTTTTTTTTTTTTTTTTTTTTTTTTTGAGTACAAACTTGTATTTGAACTTCTGAATTCTTAAAAATGTCAAGAAGACATTAAATGTATATAAATGTGTTTTTAAACACATTTATAATAAAAAAACATGTTTGAGATGATTCTCATATTTTTGGCAAACATACTTAAAGATTTAATGTTGGATTTCCATATCACCATCAATTGCAGTTCTAAAATATCCTGTGTTATAAAATGTGAGAAGACTTTATAGATTAACTGAAATTTTTTTAGGGGAATTATTATGGCCATATACCTGAAATTAACTTTTGGGGGGTATTTTTTTTTTTTTCTACATATGTAACTTATTGACTTGTTCACTACACACTGGTCTAATAGTTTAGAAAAATGATTCATAACAGGTAAAATTTATAGCTGAGAATAAGAACATATTCAACATTGACTATTACAGATGTTGTAACATTTTTTAAAATAACATGAATTTTATAAATTTTAATCTCACATGTCAGTGTATACAAATTGCTGATCTTACTCCTAAAATTTTCTGTCATAGATTTTCATGAAAAGTAAATGAACTCAAGAGTTGCTAGGGATTATGCACTTGCTCTGCCAATTCTTCCTTTATTCACTTCAGTCACTATAGCTCCTGAAATATATCACCTACACTAATAACTACAGTGTTACCCTTCTTTAGCTATATTTGCAAACTCAAATAGGTATCCCAAGAGTTATTCCCAGGTATGACGGCTGTAAGAAAAGCAGTCATATTTTATAGGAGGGATTTTTTTAAATAGGAAGAATAATTTCTGAAGTAGTAGGGTTTTTAGTTTTTATACCTTTTAACTATACTGTAAAAGCTATGATTCAAAAGCGTTTACTTTTTAGATTTTACATCTCAGTATTTTCTCAGTCCCCATTTATCCAAAGCAGATAAGTGTCGCTTTTTCTATTCATATATTGAATAAATACCAATTATTCATTGGTAATGACTAATGTGCTAGATTTTTCAACTTGGACCTCTGAGACTGAATCATTGTTCCTTCTTTTGATCCAATTGGACTAGCAGTGAACTGTAAGAAAAAAATGAACTTGAACTTTATATGAAGACTCACATCTCCTTTCATAATCTGATTTACAATCCTGGGGCCACAATTGTGGGCCACAATGGAGGAGGAGGACTTGGGACCTAGTGGGGTCCAGAATAGAGAAAATGAACTTCAACCTAACCTATACATACATAGCAAAATCAGTAGGGTGGCTAGCTGTCTAAATTATAGAATCCAAAGGATATATCAAATGTTTGCTTGATTCCAGTCAACGTAACTATCCAGTAGGATTCTACCACGTGGGTAGAGCATAGCTGGAAGAATTTCCGGGCTGGGTAATAATAATAATAGTAGTAATAATAATAAAAGAATGGTGACTACAGGTCATCTGTGCAGTTTGCAGCAGATCCGTACTTAGCAGCTGGAGCCTGAAAAAGATCAGGAAGAAAGTGTTGTCAATGTCCAGACACATTATTTAGCTTGTGATACAGAAGATTGGGGTTTAGTATTTGTGTAGCATCCCACCTTTGAAGTTGGTAGCTAAGTGGGAATTTAGGCCAAAGTCCAGTTGTAGTGAATTTAAAAACAAGGTAGAGATTAGAGAAAGACAAAACTTTATTGGCACATGGTTCTCAAGACTCATGCCAGGCTCTGTGTATACCAGGTAGACAGAAAGAAGACCAAATCTGGGCTGTACTAATTGGTAAGACTGAATTCAAAGATGAGGATTTGTGCAGGCAATTGGTAGGTTTGGGCCAATGTGTAGTGGAAGGTGGGTAATGAATGAAGGTGTTCTGTGAGTAAAACAAAACAAAACAAAATCTTTGCTCTCTTGTGGTTTATATTCTAATTGAGGCAGAAATATTAATATATAATGAACGTGTAATATAATGAATACCTGTATTGTATAGAATGTAGAGGGTGATGAGAATCCTGGACAGTCAAATACAGCAGAATAAGAGGAGGCAGGAGTTCTGGAAGTGGAGGGAAGTTGGTTGCTATTTTAAATAGAGTGATAAAGGTTGACCTTATTGAGGTCGCACTTGAGCAAATACTTGAAGGTGATGTGGGAGTGATTCACACAGATATCAGGTGGAAGAGTAGTCTCCCCACAGGGAACTCTCCCCATATAAAGACCTGAGGCTGAAGTATAGTGAGACAGTCCGAGAAGTGATGACGAGCTGGATCAGTGTAAAAATTTTGCCTTTTAGTCTGAGTGAGATGGGTGGTATTGGAGAGTTTGGAGTGGAGTTAAGTGAGTGAATGAAATTGTGTTTAATATTTCTTTTTTCAAGCAGGCTCTAATCCATTGCACTAGACCAGTGGTCCAAATGTAGGATTATTTTAGATTCATATTCTGCACCAAACCTCCCATTCACAGAGCATGTTTAAGAGACTCTATTCCAGAGTTTTCTACCTCAACAATCTTATAATTGGAAAGATCAGATGCATCTTTGTAAAACTTTTTTATTTCATTTGGTATCACAATCCTAATCCACGATTAAGAGAATATTAATACCTTGAAGCAACTCAAGAGAAGGGAACTGCTACATATCCTTGCATTTTGCTCCAGTGTTCTTAGAAATATGCCATTGGTTTCTTAGAGAAATTTTAACTAATGTGCACATTGAAGCAAAAATAAGTTATTCAAAATCCCACATGGATATACGTATATGTTGGAGTTCTCTTTCTTATTATTCATTTCACTATCAGAGCTAAAGTTTAGATACTGTTGCTGAAAATGACATAATGATGTATTGATCAGATGACTTCTTTTATGAAATGAACTTTGAAATGTTACCTATTTTTACAATCAGAAACATTCTATGCTCTGTTTCGATTTTTATAACTTCTTTAAGGATCACTGTAAGTCTTGCAGTAACCTCAGGAGTAAAGTAATGCAATTTTGGCCTGACTAAATTCTATTATTTAGGACAAATTTAGGTGAAGAAAATTGCTTTCCTCCTCTCTCTCTGTTTCTTCCTTCCTCTGTTTTACTTCTCTCCCTCCCTTTACCCTTGTTGCTCTTTCCTCCTTCCCTTTAGCCTTCTCTTCCTTCTTTTTTTTTTCTTTTTCCTTTAGTATCCTTTTTGTGAATATGGCATTCAAAGAGATGATTCTAACAAATATAACTTTTAAGAAGATATGTGAGACAACACTTCACTTAATCTTTCTTATTAAAGACCATTGCTAATTACTATCTAAAGATAATTTTGAGGCATAATCTAAACTTACATGTGAGTGAAAGCTAGATGTTTGTTTGTCAAAGATGTATAATATGGGCCAAAAAAAAAAAAAAGTTTTTTTCCAGTTATCTTGAATGTGGATTTTAACATGGTAGCTTTATGCTGTTTGCCTTTTATTTGACCACGTGACATTCCAAAAAAGATCTTAGAGGATAATCTATCAGCGTGTTATTACTCATAACACTGGCTTTCTGTGACAGACCGAATCTAGTTCAAATAGCAAATTAATCTATGCAAATCACAAATGACGAAGACCTGAGGAACTGTTTGGTGCCTGGCACTTACGAAAGGCACCTTATGCAATGTTAATGTCTGTCCTTGTGTGGTCCTCTCATTTGACCACCATGTGGTGTGTCTCCCTATGGTTCTTAGAGTCACTGCGTTTTGAGTGCCCGATGCTTTGGATTGGTTGAATACTAGCTAGCACACTGTGAGCATTAACACATTTATTGACATAGCTGATCTGTTCAGTAGGTTAACACAATTATCCTCATTTTATAGAAGGAAAATCGATGCCTAGCAACGTTTCAAAGACAAACACAAACTCCAATGCTGATTTTAGAATTAGAAATTAGAGTATGTTCCTTCTTCTGATTTTATGGATCCAACATTGTCATCTCTTTTGGAGTTTTTGATCCTTCTTTATCTTTTATAAAATACCTTGAAAAAAAGTCGTATCTCCCTTTAGGAGTTATTTTAGTAGTCTAATTTGAAACGCGACATTCACTAGGTATTATGGAAGAAAAATAAATTTTAAAGCAATAACGTGTAATCTTCAAGGATCTTTTTCATTTAAACACACACACACATTACTTAAAACTATGCAGAAATTATACACACATTATTTAAAACTATGCGTACATTTAAAAGTATTCATCAAATTTCAGTATCTAAATTTTTAGTGTTTGGATTACTAGATGCTGGACTGTAAGAGAGTATTAATTGATTATTGCCTTTTCTGAAGTCCTCATACAGAAATTACTTCAGCAGGCTAGAAACCTAATGGGATTTATAATGCTATAGTGAATTCTTTTACCAAAAAAAGTCAATATATATGTCAGCGACTGAGAAGAGCAAGAATCAAACAGATGTACCTAAGAATCAGAGCAAATATCATAATTCCTTCTGAAAAAGTGTAGAATACTGACATATTCATAAAAAAAGATTGAAAGAGTTTCATTTCAAGTTGATTTTCAGTTAAGACAGAAAATTTTGCATATCTACTAGATTTTGAGAGGGTTTGTTTGTGGATGTATGTATGCACGCATGTAGTAGTATGTATGCATGTATGTATGTACCATTTATAGTTTAGAATTCACAGTACCTAATTAGGTGTTTAGTATATTGCCGTTTGATTTGTTTTCTTAACTCATTAGATTTTCAGTTTTATCAAAAAATCTAGAATAAGGGAATCTAAAAATTGAATTTGCAGAAAAGCCTTGTTGCCTTGATAAATGATCATGAACCACAGAATAAATTGCAAATGGGATCATTAAATATTTCAGTATGGTAGCTGTACTGTTAAAACTCTAAGATGAAATCCCTTTTAAGTTGCTTATAACATATAAGGTCTTATTCTAAAGTGGACTTAAGGTTAGTACAGTTTGCCACATCAAATATATTTTTTCAAAAGCCTGTATAGCTGCCATAATTTTCTGGCTTATTGCCTGATCTACCTTTTTAAATTACTGGATGAAGCTGAAAGTATGAAGAAGAACAAGAAGTAGTGCAATTGTCATTTCATGTAGCTACTTTATCTCATTGGTTTCTTGTGAGGAGTATATAAAATAATGAATATAAAACATGCAGCATCTATTAGGTCTTCAATGTATGTGAATTTTCAACATGCTTCAAGAAAAATGAAATAAGTCTAAAAACTGTCTTGGTGCTAAGAAATGCTCTGGCTTAAAGCAGCATTTTTCTCCAATAATGTGGTATACCAAATTTAGTTGAGGCCATTTATGACGGAATTTGTTCATATACTTGAAAACACAAATACGTAAATTTAGTTTTAATTCGAATTTGTGTATTAGTATTTCACTATTCTGAACTTCATATCTTAGCCTACAAAAATACTCATATTAATGTATACCTCTTTATACCTTCAATTTCCATATACATTCCTCTGCTTTGGAGGTAACCTTGAATAGTAGAAAAAGTACGAACTTGGGAGATGGAAAGAATTAGAGTCATATCCATGTTACCACTTTATTTACTAAGAGCAAAAACCTGAGTCAATGGAGTTTAAATTTTCTATTAGTAAAATAGTAATATATGTGAAAATACTTGACAGCTAACCAGTTAATATTAGCTCTTCTTTCACCTTTATTATTTGATCACAAAGTTCTAAAAGATGGTATTTGCAGTGCATATGACATCCCTTTTGCTTAAGAGAACAAAACATTCTAAGTTTCCTTGAGTAGACCCTAAGAGATTATAGATGGTAAACTATTTATGTCGCTGCAGAGAGACTGAAGAATTCTGTCAAGGTCACACAAGTCAGTAACAGAGATAGGAAGAAACAAAAGGTCCTATAATTAGCTAATAGTTACGTTAGTAGCTCAATGTGAGAAGTGATTTCAACAGGCAACGGGATGGAAATTTTAGCAATACTTTGTTGCTACTTATATTTCAAATATGATATAATAAACATTTTTTCTAGGAATCCCTCATTTTTGGACATGCATTAGGGATTGATATACTATTTTTTAAACAATTCTTAAATATGTAATGTGTTAGAAAAATGTATGACACATAGTAAGCGCTCCATAAAGATTAGTTACTATCTTCAATCCAGTGGTTCTCAATTTTTTGTGTTAAGATTCCTTTATACTCTTAAAAATCACAAGCTGATTTATACTGGTTTATTGTTTTAGAAATGAAAATTGGGAAATCTAAAAATGTTTATTAATTCATTTAAAAGTAGAGTAATAATAATTACATGTTGACAAACTTAACATAGTTTCATAAAAAATAATTTTATCTTCCAAAACAAAAAATATATAGAAGAATGGTATTGTTTTGTTTTTACGTTCTCAAACCACTTTAATGTCTGACTTAACACAGGAGAACTAGATTCTTATTTCTGCCTCTGCATTCAAATTATTATGATATGTTGTTTTGGTTAAAATGTATGAAAAATACAACAACATATACAGACATGTTATTGGAAAAGGGAGGACTATTTTAATACTTTTTAAGATAGCTATAAATCTTTGAGTCTACATCAAAACCCAGTAAGCGATAGTTTTTTAAAGATTGGCTGCAATTTGGTATCTGAAATTATAGCAATATATTTTAAAAAATTATAGCAATATTCTTTTTTTAAAAAAATGTAGCAATATTCTTTTTCTGTTCTGTTATGTTAAAATCCGCTTGTCTTTTTTGCATTTGGAAACAGTTTTACTCATGTGTGATGTTATAACTTCATCTCCATGCCATCTTCCCTGTTTCCTTTCCTTTGCCCAACTAGAAAGAGAAATACTTCATTTGGCCAAAGTTAGGAATATTCTGTTCATCCCTAGTGGATTTAAAAAGTGAACTCATGACCAAGGTTTAACACGAAGGAAGAATGCTAACATTTGGAATCCTGAATATTAACAGAGGAGTTATCTGGACCTTATTGAGCTCCCGAATTCATATCAGGAAGGGACTTAGATGCTTTTCATGAAGAGAAGAATCCTTGCTAGAAGCACTGGTTCTCATGTATCTCTTGAATAATGAGGTTTATTTAATTTTCCCCCTAAACTCTGAAAGTTTTGTGCTTTCAAAAAGCATTCAAGAGGTTTTGTAATATTTAGAATCCAAAATATGATCTTTTACTCTCTGCCCATCTCATCAAAACCATTATGGAGATGTCAAATAGTAGAGCTGTTTTCTTTCTCTTGGTTTGTTATATGTTGTCCAGAGACTTAAGGATTTATCCTTTGACCAAAATTTTCACTGTTCAGCCAAGCTGTCCCCCACTGTCCTGATAGGCAAGAAATTCAGATTTGTAGAGCTTGGTTATCAAACACTGATGGGTTAGAACATGAATTTACAAGGTATTTCCAGATTAATTGGACAAATTCCTCAGAACTTTTAGTATCATAATTTAAATGACTCAGTTTTTCAAGTTCATGTGTTTCGAGCTCAACCTACCTTTTCTTTTTCCAGTGGAATGTATCTTTAATCATTGGATTGGTTTTGTACTGGTCAGAATTGATATTTAACAGACTTTTCTCTTTCTCTCTCATTTTTTTTTTTTTCTTCTTGTAAGAAACCATTTACTGTTAGACAAAGTCAATAGATAATGTGGAATCCATGTCCTGGTGAGTAACATGACTTAATCTTCCTTCCTCCTCTCCTCCTCCTCCCCCAATATACCTCTATACCTCCCAGTAACATAGAAAAAGTTATTGGTGTAGAAGGGAAATATTTTGTTTATTAATTTATTTTTATTTTATCTTACTTTATTTCATTTTATTTTATTTTGAAGGGAAATATTTTAAAAATGCGTATCCTTTCTAGATTGGTTTTGCAGCTATAGCTATACTTTATTATAGACAATGATATTTTTTAAATTGTTCAGAAATGCCTTTTGCATTTCTCTTTATTATATCTTCTTCAAGCTTCTACAAAATATGTTTCATTCAACTTTCAATGACTGATTTTATCCAAAGCGTTCTTGACATGATGCTACTTAAAAGGTGCTAAGCAAAGTTTCTTATCTAGGATCTGAAATTTTATCTTTACATATTAATTCATTTGGACCAAACTATTCCCTCTCAGCTCACTTGTCATATCCTAGAAGGTCCATAATTCTTTTTTTTTTTTCTTTTGAATCAGTGCATAACTGTATTCAGGCTCTTCATGTTTTAGACAAACTTCAAAAGCTATTGCTATTGCAGAAAGCGAGAAGGGCATTTCATTAACTAGTTCCTCTTCTAAGATCTTCAGATATTTAACAGTTAGAAATTACTAAAGTAAGTTTCACAATGATAAGATATTTTGTCCTTTATTTTTAATTACTGCTATACATCCAGTCTCTAGTCTGTCATGTGGTAGGTATACATTAAAAAAAAAAAATGTACAATGAATAAAGAAGCCATTCTTTTTGGATAGACCAAAAAGGTTTCTTTTAAAAAAATTTTACATGTACTTTTTTCCTAATGTTTTTATAGTCTGAATAAGTATTTTTATAAGATGTACATTTTCACAAATACTGAAACACAAAGTGCACAGATATAATGTATTGTTTCAATACCACTTAGGTGATAAATAAAATATTTTAGAAAGTGAGACTACTTTAAATTATCTTACGTCTTGAGATACTTGTTGTTTTTTTCCTGAGGATATTTCCATAAGAACTGAGCAATTTTAAAACTTTGGGTAAGGAATGTATATTTTTTCACTTAGAACTTTTCTATATGTGAGGCCTTTTTGGATTAAAATTACAATACATAAAATTCAAATGACCATTTAAGATGTAAATTCTAGGAATAGAATCTAGATAACTTTCCTAGGGTGACTTGATTGGCATCTGTTTCCATTTTTATTTCTTTTTTCTTAGACACCACCAAAGTCCTTTTTATTTAAAACAAACAAACAAACAAACAAACAAACAAACAAAAACTTAAAAAAAAAACAAAAAACAAAAAAATCTATTCACCAGGCTTCCATAATATAATGCATGTACTGTGCCCTTAGATGTGATTTCTTCCTTAGAGTTATTTACAATCAAAATGGTAACATACTTAGAATTAATCTAAGAGATTTGCAGTTCAAGAAACATGGTACGTGTGTTCTTCTGATTTTAATAATGGAACTCTAATGTTAGGCAAGGCAGAGCTGTTCCTTCAGCAAATGAGGACTTTTTCTTACAGGAGTAAATTTGAGAAAACGTGGGACAAGTTAAGACCTTTGAGAGCAGGGCCCAGGTTTGTTTTGTTACTATTTTATCTTCATTGCATAGCACAGAGCACATAGAGTTGTCACACTAAATACTGAATGATGGAATAATAGAAAAAAGAGAGGTAACTTTTAAGAAAGAACACATAAGTACTGAAAAATATGGAGATAGTTAGGAACATGGTGCTATGCAATGTAGGCAGTTACAATTTCTATTCAAGTGAAAAAAAAAAAAAAAAAAAAAACAAACAAAAAAGGAGAGCGAGAACCAAAGGTAGAATTTGCTAGGACATGAAGGTAGGGTGTAAGTTCATGGAATGCTAGGACATGATGTTCCAATTAAATGTTTAAGTACAAGTGATACTTTCTAGGAGTTTACCAGCTATAATTGTAAATGTGTCATAGCAACTAATATTCAAGGCTCCTCACCAGTTTCCTTTTCAATGCCTCCATACTTTCCAAGCTCATCACTTGGAAAGGACTCCCTCTTTACTTTTTCCGTATTTATCTGTTTCACTTACTTTTTGCAGAAAGACAATTCTCCCCTTCTATGCCATTACTAAATGGCCTAAGCTATCAACACACTTTCCTCTTTCCTTAGCACACCCTACTTTTGAACATTGTACTTCCTCTTCTTTTAAAATGGAGTCAAATCTTATTTCCTCTAGGTACACAGTGATAAATCCACCTGTATCTGATGACTTCTATCAGTTTAGCCCCAGAGATTGTTATGTATAGTATAAGTCTCCATCATATTATGTACTTGATTGTTTTCTTACTTTCTTGCTTGGTTTATGTGTCTATGAGTATGTGCTGACAGTATGGCAGAGGTGGTATTTGTGTTGATATTGTATATATTTTCTTTTAAAAAATATATATACCAGTTGAAGCACCTAGTGATTGAATTCTTTGTGAACTCACCAGGGCATGGCAGCATTTTTAATTGCAAATTTACTTAAAGGGAATGGAAAAGTGGCACGCCACTTTAATTTCTATTCACTTGGTAGGTATTTTTCATAGAGGAAGAGAAGTAAAGTGATTGAACAGACAATCTGAATCAAACAATGAAGAAACTCTGCAGTCAACTATAGAATTATTAGCATACTAGCAAATTTCTTCCAAGTTAAATATTCTAAAACTGGGATTTAACATTAAACACTTAAAATATCTATTCAATGACTAATATAACTTTTAGATAGAACAGAGCATATAAACTAAATGTCTAAATTTAAGTAACTACGTAACATAGTTATCATGATTTCCATGGAGAGAGAAAATCAAATCCTGTCTGATGGTCTTAATTACAGCCTCCTTTTCCACCATGCTGCTATCATATGGTTTACATTTGTGTAGCATCTGGCATCTAGGATGTTTTATTCTTTTACCACCATTTTTATGCCTTTATGCAAAGCTTTTGAGTACTGTGGCATATAGAGCAGCACACCCCTACAGTTGGAGTAAAGGGGGCTCAGTGTTTAACATGAGTGACTAGCCTGATATAAATAAGAAGGGATAGCAATACAATCCCAGATTTTCTAAATCCCTGAACTGTGTTCAGTTCTATGTAAATTCTCTCTAATATGGAAAGTAGCAATTTTTTTTATAGTGGAAAGCTAATATGAAAATCATAACATTATAACAATATTTAGGTATGGTAGGGTTATGATATTTGAAATTTGAATCTATAGATAATCTGTAGCATTTTTTTTATTTAGTCAAAGAATGATGATTTCTTATGTTCTCCAGAGGGAAACACCCATTCATTTGGTCAGTATGTTTACTTCTTACTCCTTCCTCCACTTAATTGAAATGTTTAATTACTTTTCCCATTCTATTTATAAATATGACCAGACACAACTTAGAATTTGTATACTGTGTTGTTTTATATTAATAACACGTTTTCTGTCTTTCATGGTAGATTTGTGTATGGTTTCATATACTAGGGAATTATAAATTAAATTTATTATAATTCACTTAGTAAAGTATTGATGTTAACATTTAATGTTATTTTGAATATTCCCTTTGAGTGTTATGGGAGACTTACAATGAAATCATCATCATTCACCAAGATTTCTTTCTAATAAGACATTCACCATTACTGGAACAGTATTTTGTGCATTACATTCCATTGACGTAATTTTAAAACTTCCATTCTCATTCACTATAAATGGAATTTCATTATATCTGACTGCACAATAAGTGGGTTACAGTATTGTTGACATTTAATGGTGGAATTACAGATCTTAGTGTCTTTGTATACTCTGCATTCAAATGTATTATATGTGCTTTTAATTCTGTTCCAAGAAAGTACTATTGATTTACATAGTTGTATAGAAGAGTTTTGTTAAATTCCATTGCTTGATTTCTTTTTTTTTTCCCTTTCTGAAATCATTTGAAAATATTCTCAATGTATTTGTAACTACTGAATAAAAATGTTTTAGCCTCAGGGGACAAAGCTTGGTTAGTCTAGGATGTTTTATGTGGATGCATGTTTCTGGGATGTTTGACAGAACTCCTGCTGTGGAGGCTGGGATCTCCTCATTTATCCCTAGAAGATCTCAGATGTAGGCACCCAATTTCTACGAATCCCTTTTTTGGATCGCGGGTCTGTTAGAGAGCATCGGACCCAAAGGGGAAATTTCCCTGGGATAGTCTGAAAGCTGTTAGTTCTAGAACCACTGTATCCTTAAGGGTCTGAGACCTGGGGATGACCAATGCCTCGGCCACAACTACTCAGTCCACTTTGATGGGAGGAACATTTTAAATTAATCTAGGTCAAGGTCATGCACTAGGTTATGTGCTTAAACCTTACCGCATTTTCTCCTTTCTATGCTTCTCTTTCCTCTCTGGGGTTGGGAGGAGGGTCACAGTTAATAACTACCTCAAGAGATAGCTTTATATTTAATCACTGTGCCTCCCACAGTCTTACTTCTTCAGATTGGTTTGAGGGGATTCTGTCTGTAACTTAGAGTAACAGATTTGGAATAGAAATGCCCTTTGCAACAGTTTTAATAAGCATTTTTTTATTTTTTATTTAATGATAAAATAATTTGGAGAATCAATTTTGTTTGTTTCTATATTCCCAGATACAAATATCTGGAGGCTGAATTTCCTGATGAGTCCTTAGCATTATTGTCAGGTCAAAAACTAGGCATATTAACATGAAACATTATTCTGCATCTGGAAGCCAGAATATAATAAGCACTGTTAATTTAGTTAAAGAAAAAGACAGCGCCTTAAGATTAGCCTTCCTGTGTATGTGTGGAAGTTAACAGAATAATGTCTCTTCCCCAAGATGTGTATGTTTTTCTTTTGCTTATACGCAAAGTTTTATTAATGAAGGAATTAATGAGCTAAATGAAATAATAAATCTTTTTATAGTTTAGTTAGAAATTGGTTGACAAGTACTCATCTGAATGCTGATATAAAATTCTAGAAACCAGGAAACTTCCAACAATCTCTATTACACATTATATTCTGGGTCATAGTTTCCTGTAGTATAACTACTAAGCCACATAAAGCAACTCTTTTTCCAAAACATCAACCTTCATGCTAACCATTATTTAGAGCCCTGGCCTAATTGATGCGTTAAACCACTGTTGTTCTCCAATATGTATTTTGATCATTATCTAGGTTACACATGTTTATGTAGATGTGTATAATAAGATTTCTTTAGGAAAGATAGTTTGTATGGTGTTTAAACCTCATTGCCATTTAGCTTTCACAAGCTTTAACTATTTTTCTGTTCTGTCAAAGGGGTAGTACCAGTTATATATCAGACATTTTAGTCCCTTTGTTTCAACTGTTCCTGACATCCCTGAGGACTGGTATAATTGTGGTTACCATTGTATAGCTGAGGAAATGAGACTCCTCTGGACTGTAAGATATTTACAGTATGACATATAAGCACAGTCTGTTTTTAAACAACTTTTTTGAGGTATAATTTACATACAATAAAATTTACACACAAGTATACATTTAGATGACATTTGACAACTGTATACACACACCCACGTAACTAATACCCCAGTCAAGAACAAGAACATTTCTACTTTTCCAGAAAGACCCCTCTTGCTCTTTGCAGTCTCCTTCTATTACCCAGCTCTTGTCTGATTAGTTTCATCTGTTCTAGAATTTCCTTTATATGAATCACCAACTATGTACTTTTTTTGTGTCTGCCTTCTTTCGCTAACCCTAGTGTCTATAAAAGCCAGACATGTTTTTTGTGTTCATCTTGATTTTGTCCCCTTTAATTGCTAAGAGTTTCCAGCATATGAATGTGTCTCAGTTTTTAATTTAACACCTGTTAATGTCATTCAGACAGTTTCCAGATTTTAGCTATTATCAATAAATTTGCCATATACAAGTCATGTACAGGTCTTTCTATGGACGTGTTTTCATTTCTCATATTTAGGAGTAGAATTCCTGAGTTGCATGGTAAATATACATTTAATAGTATAATAAATGGGAAAATTGTTTTCCAAAGTAGTTGTTTTGTTTTACTTTCCCACAACAAAGGCATGATCTGAATCTAGTGATATTTACTTACTTCTAGCAACATCACTGTTTGGTACTTAGCTTTTGGGATAAAGAATAGTACTAGAATCGGTCATTTTTCTCTCTAGTGCTTTCTTTTTCTCTTTCTTTTAGAGAATTAAGAAATAAGGACTGAAAATCTTGCTCTATATGGGAAGAGTTTATTTTTTAAGAGGCTTTTAGGCAAATTTTTAAATTAAAATTCTACATATACGTATAAAGAATAAATAGACTTTGTTCAATTTTCAAAATAGGTTGTTAGTCACTTGTTAGCTAATTGTTTTATAGTATCATCATAAAGCAATAATAAGAATAATGGGAAAGTAAATGTCTCAATTTATTAATTAGACAAGAATGTATTTAACTGGTACTATGAGTAAGAAAAGGTTTTCTATACTGTACGTACAAAGATGAGCAAGACTTTTTTTCCTGCAAGAATTGTGTAAGTCGAGAATAGAGTATATATATATATAAAACTTTAACAATCTATATGACTGGTATACTTTTTCTTTAAGATGTATTTATTTGGGGGAAAAAAAGATCAATTTTATTCTACCCAAGCTTCTTGTTACGTCTTTTCATATTGGATAAACATTCATATGAACTTAAGCAACATCTTTGCTTCAGTTGTTTAGATGACATTAATAATTTGTTTTTACTTTTTATTTATGAACTAGAGGTATTTTAATGCAAAATTTCTTTTAGAATTATATACTTGTAGCTGGTTACAATGTAGTTACTAAAGCGACTATACTTCTACTCTGGAATTTGATGTGGGCGTTGCCTACAGGATAGTTTATAACTACAGTAATCAGGTAATCGGAGTTAGGCTCTCAGAGAAGATTACATGTACTTATTAGCAATAAGATATAGTCAAAATATGCCAGCATAAACATTTTTATGTAATGGAATTACTTTAGCACATAGTTATTCTAAATTAAATGTGTTTATAATTGAGGTTTCTGTGCAAGAAAAGAGAAAATGTATCTGTTATGTAGTCTGTATATGATTTTAATATCACAGCCAAACTCTTATCTACCTTCCGACAGTGAGTTGTGGGTGCCATCAAATGCAGCTGTTCTCTTCTGCTGTGGGTACAAATACCAGCATGCCAAAAAAATGTATACACATGACTTGTATTCATCTTTTGTTATTGGTATATATCGAGTATTACAATTTTAATACAGTTTTTACCGTTCTCAAAATGTGTATACATTTTTTCGCACCCTCTGTTTGCAAACCTAAATTAAAATTAGAAAAATAAAAAACAGGATTGTAGGGAAATGGAAGAGAAAAAAAATTAGAAGAGGAAAATTAACGTCCTCGTCCTTTCTTTTGTCAAGATTGTTAACTAAAATAACTTCCAACCTTAACAGTTACGGAAACATAAGAAGAGATTTTATTTCTATTGTGAAAATAGTTAGTTCTATTATATACGATGTCAGATGGGTAGTAGACTTGGTGGGGTTATCACTTTGTGAGCAGTGTGAATGTCTGAGCATTATGTTGTTTTGTACACCTGAAACTAATAAAAATAATTATGTATTTTAAGTTAAAACAATAAAAAATATGTCTGTATAGCTTGAGATTTGCTTCAATTGTTTAACTTTCATAACTTCCAAAAGCCACATGTTTCGGCGATGTTGCATTAATTTGATACTTTAAACCAATGGTTTTTACTCATTGGCTTCCTGGTCTAAAAAGGGAGGTAAATGCTGCTCAAATAGTATTTAGGCACATTTGATTTTGCACTTTAGAAAACATATGCATGTTCATTAGAAAAGTAAATGTTGAGACTACCGAACAAAATGTAAAGTGAGCAACAAAGAAGTACTACTTAGGATAAGAGCTAAACCTGAGTAATTTAACTGTGCAATCTTCTATAATAAATGTATGTACAAGGTGTGGTCAAACAATATGGTGAATGTTTAAATAAAAACAGATTTATTATGATAAAAGACACATTGCCATTAATCCCCCTCAAAATACTCCCTCTCACTTTGAACACACTTATCCCATTGTTCTTGCCACTTTCTGAAGCAGTTCTGGAAGTCCTCTTTCATGAGTGTCTTTAGTTGCACTGTTGTGGCTGCCTCGATGTCCTGAGTCAATTCAAAACATTTACCTTTCATGGTTATTTTGACTTTGGGAAGGAGCCAGAAGTCGCATGGTGCCAGATCTAATGAACAAGGTGGATGAGGGCACATCATCATGTTTTTATTTGACAGAAATTGCTGTAACAGAAGCGATGTGTGACATGGAGTCTTTCCGTTGTTATCACATAACACGGTGAATGCCGCTGCAGAGTGCCATCCAAGGGAAAGGCAGGGATCATCAATAAGGGAAGTGGCATGACGAACCTTAGTAACAGTGTATGACAAGTTTCAACTTGTTTGGTGCAGTCAGTGTGGTGTGTTTTAAGTGTGCCATAAATCATGGATCACGAACAATGCATTAACCTGAAATGCGCAAATGGTTTCATCCTCCGTCATGACAATGCTCTGTGTCACACATCACTTCTAGTATATGGCAATGTCTGCCAAATAAAAACATTGCGATGGGCCCTCATCCACTTTATTCAGCACATCTGACACCAGGCAACTTCTGGATCTTCTCCAAAGTCAAAATGACCATGAAAGGTAAACATTTTGAATCAATTCAGGACATTGAGGCAGCCACAACAGTGCAACTAAAGACCCTCACAAAAGAGGACTTCAAGAACTGCTTCAGAAAGTGGCAAGAATGATGGGATGTGTGTTCAAAGTGAGGGGAAGTATTTTGAGGGGGGTTAATGACAATGTGTCTTTTATTGTAATAATTTTTTAAATTTAAACATTCACCATATTTTGTGATTACACTTTGTAATACTTGCTTCAGTTCAACATAACTCCTGGGCTCAGTCCAGTCTCAAGCATGTATAATTTTGAAATAGCTATGCTCATTTCAAAAGAAGACTTTATTTTATTTGTTTTAGTTTTAAAGATGTACCACCTAGGTAGATAATAAAGTTAGTTTTCATGGATACCTCCATGTAGACACGTCTTACGATAATTCTTTTACTTGAGCCTTAAGGTGAAGATAGCAGATTCTCTAAAACAGACTGATAATTGAACTTGGGTTAGTTATTCTTGAGTGCATTACTATTGAACCTAAATATGTTTTAATTTATAATATCTAAAATGCGTTCTTGAATTCGGCAGGATATTCATACTGTATAGTATTTTACCAATTTCTAAATTCAAAAGGTTATTAATAATATATGGAATTATTCAACTTTTATATTTTCCTAAAAACAATAAACACATTTCCCCCAAAATGTTTCTATACTTAATAATTAATGTACATTACTGATTTTGATTAACAGTTAGAAGACTTAAAACAATTAGCTATACCCATGTCGTGCAGGAGACCCTACTCGCTGCGCCATTTGTCACGCGTGGTGTCATGCTGGGTCTGTGCTCCCGCTCCCCACATAAGAACGCAGGATATGGTGAGGCCAAAAAGGAACACCCATGGAGCCATAAGTAGAGGAGTCATATCATTATATTCTTGCTGGCGGCATCCGCCTCTCTGCAATCCGCTCCTGCTAGCTCAGCCACCATCTTCTTGCTAGCCCCCCATTTTCCTGCTAGCGTAGCCACAGCAGTTATATTAGTGGCCAATGGCTCACTGGTTACAGCTGACGGCCAACTAGCCACAGCTGATGGCCATCCAATCACAATTGATGGCCATTTATTACCTGAGGCAACACCTTTCTATAACTGTACTTCTCATGGCAAATTTCCCCACAACCCATTAATGAGTAGTTCTGCTTGGAGCAATTTGTTACTCGACCCTATTAGGTGCTAGAGGTGAGATTGAGATGGGAGAAAGGCTGATCTAATTTGAAATACTTTGCATCACATGAAACTTTGCCTGAGTGCTAGTGCTGTGTATTCAATATTTGGCCAAGTGCTGAAAATCAACATATATTTGCCTCTGTTAAAACATTTTGTAAACATTCCATATAGACACTTATCTGAACAAGACAGAAAGGATAATGGAAAAACACATTGCTTTTCTTAAAAACAAAAAAACAAAAAAACTCATGCCAATATACATACCTACATACATACATGCATACATGTACACTCACATACTCACATGTTTTCCCCCTTTTAATGGCTAATTTATTTTTTAGATTAGTCTGTGGTTGAGTTATGGGAGTGTACAGTGTAAGGGCTAAGGAAGGAATTCTACCCAGAGCATTTCTGATTCTCTTTGTATTTTGTGGAACAGCATGAGACATCTCTTCCAATTGTGTAGGATAAGTACAGCCCACTGAACACTGCTTAACAGCAGTTTAGCACAAGCCAGTTATAATGTCAAAAGCATCGGAACCTTTTCTTCTATATTTGAATAATGATAAGTGCCTTCATGCTGTGTGAGAACTACTGAAGTGTGTTTCTCTGCAGGTAAACTTGGCAGTGTCTTATATAACTCCACTCATTGGGAGTATTACTTAAACAGTGTGAAATACATTGTCTGACAAGAATTATATCACAATTTGGAATGATGTTTACGCGAGTGGATAGCCTGCCAGTTATTTATAGTTTAAAAAATGGACCTGAGTCCACAATAGAAAACTGTAGTCTTTATTTGGATATTTGTGGTGAAAACTATAATTCTTCCTTGTGGGAGAATAATGTAAGCTCAATAATTTGACCATAGTCCATCAAGTGTGTACGATGACTTGACTGTTCTTTATTTCTAAAATAAGATGTATAATATAATAATATGTCACTATTGTTTTCAAGTGTCTAAGTATAATTTTCATTGAAAATGAAATATTTAATTGCATATGTACCTAATGCCTGATTATTTAGTTTTGGTTGTTGTTATTTATTATCTAACTGCTGTGCCGTTCTTCTTTGATGCTAGTTTGTCGTCATCCATCTTCCTTGGTGATGATAATTGTACTTCTCATGGCAAATTTCAGTAATGGTTTCACGGTCCCAGCTGGGCAACATAATAGTCAGAAACTAAAGAACGTGTTTGGCTACTGGGGATACGGGGGATGGAGGCCAAAAATTTGAAAGTCCTTGGCAAATTTTTGAAAGACTGCAATTCTGTTGATCCATATTCCCATTCACTGAGTTTGTAGGCACTGAATAAATGTAATAATCAGAGAGAATACTAGGTGTAGATACCAATTTAGCAACTGAAATAACTGGTTTTTGAATCACTGAGGTTCTGATATGTGAATGCCTCACTAGTTATGTGACTATATTACTTGAGAAAGGGCGTATGCAGTGCTCTTATAATTGGGCATAGCAATTGAGTACTGTAATCTGAAAAATCTCACAACTCTGATCATGCTTCTGTAAAATAGCTAGCATTTCAAAGCTTTCTTCCCTTCTGATTTATTTGTCTTTATCCAATGATTGCTTTTAAAGTTAGAATCTGGTTGCATACAACTCCAAGATCCGTTCCTTATAGGGTGGGGTTTCTCTAATAGTGTGGACATTGTACAACGCTTGAGTGTCCTGTCAACAGTGGTTGTGAGGTCAGCCCATGACTTCTATCTAAATGGTCATATAAAATTGGAAACCCATTGGTCGTCAAGCTGGATCTTTTCTCTGTTTTAATAGAAATTATATAGATAAGTTATGGCGCAGGTGTTAAGATCGGATCTGATGGGCTGGAGTTGTGGAAATGGAACCTTTTAAGCATTAGGTTTGAGATAGGTGAGGAGAGTTGACTGTTGTCCCCCCATCCCAGGTATCTTTACATTTGTGTTTACGATTTACTCTTCTCTACCTTATGCCCCCTAATTCTTGTTCTTTCTCTCATTCTCTTTGTGTTGGATTTATTTTCATTTATTCTATTTCATGGTGTTTCTTTTCCCTCTTCATCCACAAATATGATATATAAAATTGAAGCTCCCCCTTATTAAAAATGATTTTTGTATGTGTTTATTTGAACCACACTGATGACAGTTGTGGGGAAGCAAGATCTCACATGCTCCTGGCTCCCTTCTTTAAAAAAAAACAAACACACTGATAATAAAGGTGGTATATGTTTTTTATTTACTTTTTACAATTACAAACTATACAGAAGCAAAAACAAAGAGAAAAATGTCATTATTTCTCACCAAAATTGATTGAGTGCCTTGGAGAACTATAATTATATATAAGGGATTTTATTTTACCTTATTTTTCTTAGCTATTTAAAAGTTTGGTCTATGTTCTCAATTTAAAAAGTCATTTTATCTTTTATTTTACTTTCTACGTCACTCCTTTTCCATGTCACAAAGCATAAATTAAATTTTATTTGCATTATATGTGGCCTGTTAACTTCAGTGGAGAAAAAGGTTCCCCTGGCCTGCTTCAGGGTTTTTGTATTTAAATATTTAGTTCTAGAGGTAAGGAGCAGAAGAAGGGCGTGGTATTAGCACTCGTTATTCCCAGTGGAATTTTAAATCCACCACAACCCCTTTACTGAGTGTGGACAATGTTGAGTATTATTTCATTTTTTTACAGCTATTTTTCTCCTTATTTCTCTTTCTCTCTCTCTCTCTCTCTCTCTCTCTCTCTCTCTCTCTCTCTCTCTCTCTCTCTCATATATATATATGTATCATCCTTTCTTTTTACCTTCATATCCTTTATTTTTTGTCTTTAATCCCTTTCCTTTCACCTCATTGTTACAGAGAGGTATGAGTCAACCTAGTGTGAGAGAAAGGTTAGTTGTATTATTTTCTGCTGAGTGAAAGGCTTGCAAGTAAGCAAAAGTAATTACTTTCCCCATCTTGATGATGTTTAACAAAAGACAGGTACTATTACTATACATTTTCTAAACGTATAACTCAGTTTATTTAATTAGAAACCCTGTTCTTGATTTTAGAAATATTGGAAACGTACACTCAGGATCTACCCTGTTTCCCTGAAAATAAGATGTAGCCGGACAATCAGCTCTAATGTGTCTTTTGGAGCAAAAATTAATATAAGACCCGGTATTATATTATATTATACCCGGTCTTAGTAAAATAAGACCGGGTCTTATATTAATTTTTGCTCCTAAAGATGCAGTAGAGCTAATTGTCTGGCTAGGTCTTATTTTCAGGGAAACATGGTAAGTAAACTTGCTTGAATGAATGTAATATATATTTACATTACAGTAATGGTGTGTTTACCTGAAAATTTGATACATTTGTAGCTACATGATGCTGAATTATCTAGAGAAGTTGGAGTTAATAAAACGAAATAAAAGAATGGTGGAAGTTAGAATTTGTACATTTATCATCTTGGAATTCTCTTCTGGCTCTTCTCCAGTAAGCGCTGTCTGAAAGAGCACTGTCACCCAGCCTGTTGTCCAACCAGAGTCCTAGTCGTCGTCCTAGTCTTCCTTTCCTCTATTCTCTCCGTAATACCTAACATTCCTTTGTAACAGGCATAATATTCAGTGTTGTACAAACAGTGTGACTTCTATATTTCTAGTATCGATCTGGGTGACACAGAGCTTCATTTGCGTAGAATAAGCGACTTCATTGAGGGCTTTTCAGGTAATTTTAATCTAGTCATTTTTTTGGTCACTTTTGTATTTTAAACATGAGATGAGTCATTTCAAGTTTCAGCTTCCTGATATTTCTCCTGACATGGGATCTGGGTGCAGGGGGGAAAAATATAGCATCCTGGTTTCAGGACAGAAGTGTGTACATTTTGGATAGTATTTTGTGATTGCTTCAACTTGCATAGATGAAGAACCTTTCGACTACAGATTCAGTTCCCCCACAGTAACTTCTGTATTAGTTTCAACCATGCATGCCATCTGGCCCACAGTTCTCTCCTATGCTGGTCAATTTGCACTGCCCTCTAGCAAATGATGTCTAGCAAATGAACTGACTCCCACTCTGTTTCCTCAATGATGGACCCACGAGAGTGTTCGGAGTTTGTTCTGCCTCCGCCTTTGAGAACCACGGAGCATCCCTGGGGATTGTTGTTCAGCTGGATTCCCTGCTTGTGCCTATTTATGCACGAGTATACAATCAACTATTCTCCCAGTGTGTAGCGGTAGCAATTTTGTATATCGTGTGTTTTAAAATTTAATGTACAATGTTAGTCAATCCTAATAATAATAATAGTCATACTCCTACCACTATTATCTACATATATAGTAGTTCATATTTGCCATGTACTCTTATTATAAGTGTTAGAAATAGTACATGAACTCACTTAATTCTCAAATCAATCCACTGATATAGATACCATTCTCACTTTGTGGATGAGGAACTTGAGGCATAAGGTAAAATGACTCACCCAAGGTTATACTTATTAGGTGGCAGACCAGGTCATCTGACATTAGAATATGCACTCCTAATCCCCAAACTATGAGGGGGACCCCCCATGTCTGACTTTCCTCTTCTCACCTCTGCCAATTTTTTGGTCCTCAGTGGTCCAGGGTTGGGTCTAATCCAGGGGATGGTGGATCGTGGAGGAACTTGTTCAGTGGAGAGCAAATTCCATCTGTTTTCAGATACCCAACTGACTCTCACCTGAATTCTAACCTTTTAGATTCAGAAACCACAGATTTGGGATCTTTATTTGTCGTATTCTTCCTTCCCCACCCCCAATCTCTGATTCTCCATGATAAAAGGATGCCTTCGCAGTCTAAGATTCAGTCACTACTTGTCACACAAGAGAAAAACATAACACATTAATGTTTCAAATTGTTACTTTGTCTAGCCCACACTTACCAAAGAATTCCAATCAATCCTATTTCCTGCAAATCTATTAGTTGAACCTTATGAAACTGCCACTTTTGCTGCTTAAAAAATGGTGAGGAGCAGCAATTTCATATGGCTCAACCTAATAATTTAATAATTCCTTCATCAGTTTCCTTACAGGCACACAGTCATTGCAATGATGTGATGACAACTAGAAGTCATCACAGTGGTTTTTTAATGGATCTTCCTGCTTTCCATTTCATCCTTTCCCATTTGTTTAACTTCAGTGAGAGTAAGCTTCATAAAATACAATACTGTTGAGCCACTTCTCTATATAAAATGCTGTAATGATATCTGATTGACCTTAGTATAAAATCTAAGCTCCATTAAGGTGGTTTAAAAGTTGTGTAGTCATACGTCCCAGTTAGTCCCTGAGACCTTCTGCCCCAGCCTAATTATGAAAGGTGCCCCTTTATATTCTCAGAGGTGGCCTGATTTCAGTGATGAATTATATGATCACCTTATTTATAAGGTACCTCCTGATCTGGCCTCTGCATTTCTCTCCACCCTCATCTCTCACTAACTCATCTCTCACATTTTAAATCACAATCTGAGCTCTGGCCCTCCTGGATGCCTTTGGATTTATGGAACATGTCACGCTCTTTCTTAGTTCTGGGCTTGGGCCCATGATGGTGTCACTGCCTGAACAGCCTCTGTTAACCTGACTAATTCTTGCCAATTTGTCATGACTGCATGTATATACTTCCTACAAGAAGCACTTCCTGGTCTCTAGACCAGCTTGGATTTCCATTTTCTGTACTCGTATTTGCTCTGTATATCCCCAGGCAAATCCTCTTCCCACTTAACCATGTGTGTATAGAATTTCTGTGCTTCCTTTCAGAGCATTAGTTCTGGCAAGACAGGACTCTGTTTATTCACCACTTTGTCCCCAAGGATTAATAAGTGTTAATTGCTACATAGATGTTACTAAAATTATACATATGTGTGTTGAATGCTTTTATGCAACAAAAATAATTTTAGGGTGACTTTGCACTTAGACATCTGCTCTTGACTTTTTATGAGAAATGTTGAGAGAATATGAAGCACTATAACAAGGGAGAGAAGAGAAAGAGAGCCCAGAAAAGGACCGAATCTTGAGTATCAAGGAAAGGATAAACGGAGGAAAAAAAAAACAACTGAGAGAATGAACTGACAATTTGTATGGACACCTGCATTTCATCTCTGATCATGTGACCCTGTCTTTGCAATGTTGCTACCACTTATCTTAGCAGGGACACTTAGAAAGCCCGAAACACATTATATTTTGCCTGCAGTGTGCAAATTTATTAGAACGTATTATATAGTAACATAATTTTTAGTAAGTGCAGAAAGTAATTATGTTTGAATTTGAGAAAGTATTGGACTAAGATAATATAGCCATTTTAAAGTTGGTAACAGTTATGTTGAACAAAAACAAAACAATTTCTGAAATGGTGACTCAAAGTAAGGGTTGTTTAAGTCCAATTTTCAGCATTCACCTTCAGAAAATGAAAAGTGGGAAGCTGGTGTAAACTATTGTTGTAAGCTATTTTGGGTTAAATTGTGTCCTCTAAAAATATATGTTGAAACCCTAGTCCCCATTACCTATGAAGGTGACTTTATTTGGAAATAGGGTCATTGAAAATGTAATCAAATTGGGATGAGATGATACTGGGTTAGGGTGGGCACAAATCCAGTATAACTGGTGTCTTTATAGGAAGAGAAGGAGAGAGGCAGAGATGCAGGGAGAAGGCTGCATAAAGATGGAGGTAGAGACTGGAGTGATGCAGCTATAAGCCAAGCAATGTGAAGGATGGCTGGCCACCACCGATAGCTAGGAAAGACACATGGAATAGATTCTCATAGCATCTAGAAGGAAACAGTCCTTCTAAGACATTGATTTTGGACTTCTGCCTTCGAGAACTATGAGGA